>NC_069800.1:9697533-10055214 GCF_027406575.1 Nycticebus coucang | reverse complement strand
AAAAAGCCAACAATCCCTTATATCAATGGGCAAGAGACATGAATAGAACTTTCTCTAAAGACGACAGAGGAATGGCTAACAAACACATGAAAAAATGTTCATCATCTCTATATATTAGAGAAATGCAAATCAAAACATCCCTGAGATATCATCTAACCCCAGTGAGAATGGCCCACATCACAAAATCTCAAAACTGCAGATGCTGGTGTGGATGTGGAGAGAAGGGGACACTTTTACACTGCTGGTGGGACTGCAAACTAGTACAACCTTTCTGGAAGGAAGTATGGAGAAACCTCAAAGCACTCAACCTAGACCTCCCATTCGATCCTGCAATCCCATTACTGGGCATCTACCCAGAAGGAAAAAAATCCTTTTATCATAAGGATACTTGTACTAGACTGTTTATTGCAGCTCAATTTACAATCGCCAAAATGTGGAAACAGCCTAAATGCCCACCAACCCAGGAATGGATTAACAAGCTGTGGTATATGTATACCATGGAATACTATTCAGCCATTAAAAAAAATGGAGACTTTACATCCTTCATATTAACCTGGATGGAAGTGGAAGACATTATTCTTAGTAAAGCATCACAAGAATGGAGAAGCATGAATCCTATGTACTCAATCTTGATATGAGGACAATTAATGACAATTAAGGTTATTGGGGGGAAGCAGAAAGAGGGATGGAGGGAGGGGGGTGGGACCTTAGTGTGTGTCACACTTTATGGGGGCAAGACATGATTGCAAGAGGGACTTTACCTAACAATTGCAATCAGTGTAACTGGCTTATTGTACCCTCAATGAATCCCCAACAAAAAAAAAAAAAAAATTGATTATTTGAAAAGACTGTATATTGATAAGCCTCTAATAAGTCTAAGAAAGAAACAAAATTTACCAATATCAGGAATGAAAACGAGCACATCATTCCAAATCCTACAGACTTTAAACAATAAGAGATTATGAAGACTTCATACCACTACATCTTTTACAATTTCGATAAATGAAGCTTCCTTTAAGAAACACAACTTAGCAAAATGAACATGAGATAGAAAGTCTGAATAGTACAAGAGGCATTAAAGAAACTGAGTCAGTAGTAAACACACGGGGGTGCTGGCTGGGTACAAAGAGCACATGGAATGGCTGGTGCAAGAAAGTTACAGATGCCAACTATGGTCCCAAGACCAAGTTACAGAAGCAAAAAGTGTGGCAGCTATGTATGTTTTTATACGTAAACCAACTTATTTTTCTATTCTTTTCCAATTACTATAAGTATTGCTACAATTTATTCAGTTTATATTATTTATATAAATTTATACAACTTAAAAAAAAAGAAGAAATGACAAAGACGAAATAACAACAGACTCCTCAGAAATTCAAAATGTCCTGAATGAATATTACCAGAAACTTTATTCTCAGAAATATGATAATCTGAAGGAAATTGACCAATACTTGGAAGCATGTCACCTTCCACGACTTAGCCAGAATCAAGTGGAAATGTTGAACAGGGTATATCAAGTTCTGAAATAGCATCAATCATACAAAACCTCCCTAAAAAGAAAAGCCCGGACCAGATGGTTTCACGTCAGAATTCTACCAAACCTTTAAAGAGGAATTGGTACCTATATTACTCAACCTGTTCCAAAAGGTAGAAAAAGAAGGAAGACTACCCAACACGTTCTATGAAGCAAACATCACCCTGATCCCCAAACCAGGAAAAGACCCAACAAGAAAAGAGAATTATAGACCGATATCATTAATTATTCAATATAGATGCAAACATATTCAACAAGATCCTAACAAACAGAATCCAACAACACATCAAAAAAATTATACATCATGACCAAGTCGGTTTTATCCCGGAGTCTCAAGGCTGGTTCAATATACATAAATCTGTAAGTATAATTCAGCACATAAACAAATTAAAAAACAAAGACCACATGATTCTCTCAGTTGATGCAGAGAAAGCTTTTTATAATACCCAGCATCCCTTCATGTTCAGAACACTTATGAAAATTGGTATAGAAGGGACATTTCTTTTTTTTTTTTTTTTTTTGTAGAGATAGAGTCTCACTGTACTGCCCTTGGGTAGAGTGCCGTGGCATCACATGGCTCACAGCAACCTCTAACTCTTGGGCTTATGCGATTCTCTTGCCTCAGCCTCCCGAGCAGCTGGGACTACAGGCGCCTGCCACAACGCCTGGCTATTTTTTTGTTGCAGTTTGGCCGGGGCTGGGTTTGAACCCACCACCCTCGGCATATGGAGCCGGCGCCCTACTCACTCAGCCACAGACGCCACCCTAGAAGGGACATTTCTTAAACTGATAGAGGCCATTACAGCAATCCCACAGCCAATATCATATTGAATGGAGTTAAATTGAAATCATTTCCACTCAGATCTGGAACCAGACAAGGCTGCCCATTGTCTCCATTGCTCTTTAATATTGTAATGGAAGTTTTAGCCACTGCAATTAGGGAAGAAATGGCTATCAAGTGTGTCCATATAGGGTCAGAAGAGATCAAACTGTTGCTCTTCACAGATGATATGATTGTATATCTGGAAAACACCAGAGATTCTCCTACAAAACTCTTAGAAGTGGTCAAGGAATACACCTCCATCTCAGGAGCTTTCATCTGTCTCCAAGGTGAACCGAGGAAGATAGCAAAAGTGTAGCTATTATTATAGCAATTTGTTTCCTACAAATAGCAGCCCCCAGGTGGAGAAATGCTTTTTTTTCCCTTAAATTATTTTTTTTCTCAGTCCCCAAGGTGCCACCTTAGAGAGGGCAGAGCAGCCCTTTCCTGCTCTGGTGTTGTGCTAAATACAGCCCAACATCTATCGGCTGCTGCAGAGACTCGGCTCTCCCCAATGGGCAATTAGACAGTTAGGGAGCAAAGAATGTCAATCTTCAATCAAAAGACACAGAGAAACCCAATTATCCTATGAAGAGACAGAAGAAAAAGTCATTACCTCTCCCCCCCTTCCACAGGTTATAGAGGAATAATTTCTGATTCATTCTGGTGACACTTTTTGAGGTGAAGAGTTGGTTGTTACTTTTTTGTGAATCTAGATTTTTAATCTTTTAGGGCTCTGAAAATATGGCTGTACTTTTGTTTACAGGCTGAAAAAAATTGTATTTCCTTTCATAATGCCCGAGAGATTAAAAAAATATATATTTTGTTTTGGTTTTAATACCTAGGCCTCCAAAAACATCATATTTTTCTCAGATTTATCTGGGATCTGTTTTCTTTCTTTCTTTTCTTCTTCTTTTTTTTTTTTGGTTTCATTTCTGAGTAAAAAAAATGGTAAGACACATTAAAAGGAAAAAAAATTCACTCCCTTGTAATTATATTCAAGAAGAATTTTCCATGTTTTAAGGAAAGAATGAGCTGGGGGGGGGGCTGGGCTTTATTTTCCTATCCTGTAGCAAGGAGTATGAAAAATATCGATTTGCTCCCGAGAGATGCTGGAGCAACTTAATTGAAGTTGTTTAAGTGCTTTTGTGTCTTTTGATAGAAGAGAACATATAAACATGTCATGTGCTTTAATTTAATGTGAAATTTCCAGAAACTAGAAGGAAGGCTTTGCACACTCATTACATTTTGAATAATGTGCTGGCAAATATATCTTTTCAATATTTGTGTGTATTTGTGATGGTGATAAATATAGTCCCTGACCTTTAACAGATGTAAAAGTGAGAACACAAAGAAATTGGACATGCTTTGATGGCAATGGCTATTTCACAGAGCCTTTCAGGGTATTTATTGGCTAGAAGACACTTCTGAGAGCTGGTGTATATGATTCTTAATAAGCCACTCCATTGGAGAAGAGTGTGTGGACTTCTGAGACCCTGCACAAGATAAGTCACATGAAACAAAGACAGAAATAGTCAATAAACCTGACCTTGTGAAAAGAGGCCAGCAGTAAAGTCCACATGACATTTGTCAGGGGGTGGCCATTTTCTTGGTTCTCTATACAGTGGAAAGCGTGGATAACCCCTGATTAAAGGATCTGAAGAGGTATTCCGGCGACGCCTTCATGGACCAAACTGGTCTTCTGTCAACAAAGGCAGTATGAAATTAAACTGGAAAGGCCTTGGCTTTTCTCCATCATTCTGCCAAAGACTTGGCTCATTTATTTTTATCTCTTACAGCCTTCCAGAGTTTTTCTCTCTCTGGCGTGTGTCTACTTAATAAAGTTGTTGTCAAAGCTGTGTCTCTCATCCTTTACCCCGGAGGCCTGGACGTGTCCTCAGCAGCAAAGGCTTCCTGTCCTGCAGGTCAGCATGGTGAGGACTTCGGGAGGGGTTGCAGCAGGCTGCTGCATTTGGAGTGTTAGTAAGGGAGCCTGTTTCTTAGGAATCCTTACTGTTTGAAATTTTGGGGCTGGTAGAGGAGAAGAGAATAGGGAGGTCATCAGGCAGCAGGGAGTTCTCCTCAGGGAGCTCTGTGATCTCCAGCTGGCTAGGGAAGAGCTACAGTGAGTGCATCACACACTGGGCCGAGGGCAGAGTAAAGGAAGTGAGTTTCACCACCCTTGTGAGTTCTTTCCTTTTTTGGTCTCTCCCCTAAGGAAAAGAAACTTCAACTGTAGGCTCAACTACCCACTTGTTTTTGGAGCCAGTCTTATCAGGGCTCCGTTGGCTGTGTGGTGGAATTTGCTCAATCATGGCCTGTTAAACTAGCCCGGCCACCTGCTGAACCAGCAGGCCCATCTCTACTCTGCCAGCTTTATCACTCTTACCTCAATTTCACCCCTACTGTCATTTTGAATTGGAACTTGGAATTTTGTGTGTTTGAATCTTGGCTTTCCTGGATGAGCGAGGCTTGGCTGTTCCTCCAAGACTGGTGCATTAGTCTCTGTGAGGAGTGTCCCATTCTAGTTACTCACGGAACCTAAAACTGATGTCAGATTCTGGGCTCACCTCCCAGATGGGCTACTCATGGACATCCTCTGTTGAAAGAGACTAATATGAGTGGGTAGGATTTAGAATTGTTGTTATAATAGATCTTCAGATACTTAAATGCTCATGCAATACATCTCTTAATTCCTGCCTTGGATGTTCAGACCATGTAATTATAAAAGAGTCAGGTCCTGGGTGGTGCCTATGGCTCAAGGAGTAGGGCGCCGGTCCCATATGCCGGAGGTGGCGGGTTCAAACCTAGCCCTGGCCAAAAACCAAAAAAAAAAAGAAAGAGTCAGGTCCTCAGGTAAGAGCAGAGTCCTCCCTGGAAACCAGGCAGCTAGAAACCTGAGATTCTGCTAGCCTATTTCCTTTGGCTTAAGTTCCACTAATACTTTTTTCATAAGGTAGCTAGTTTCTAATTCAAATTGTTGTTTCTATACTTTTTAACTGCTGAATACTCCTCTATATTATAGGCATATGGTGACATTTGTTTTTCCTGTTGATACTAAGTTGTTTCTAATTCTTTTATGATATAAAAAACTCTATTGGGGTATCCTCACATGTGTTTTTTGTGTACTATTTCAGTAGGACATATACTATGCATACCTGGAATTTAACCTGCTGGTCACAGAGATGAATATTTTGAATATTTTACCAGATGGCCTTCCCAAAAGATCCTATCAGTCCAGCTGTCTGAGAAGTATTGAAAGAATCCTGAGCATTGCACTTGCTGTTCCACTGAGTTTGATGTTTCTTCCCCATCTGTTGTCAGGCTCCTGTCTGCTTCTCCTTCAGCTCTCAGCTGAAATGTGACCCTTCTTTTAAAACCTTCCCTGAGCACTGCAGGTGAAGCCGCCTCTCTCTCTCAGTTTAAGGTGTCTTGGCTTCTCCACAGCACTGATCAGTGCCTGAAGTTATGTAACTAAATCATTTTCCAGGACGTGTCTTCCCTCTCTCTCCATTACAGCACATACTCCCTGAGCGAGGGATTCTGTCTCACGTCCTCCTCAGCACCTGGCATAGCGGCTGGCCCAGAGGAAGCCCTCAGAAAATAACCACAAGTGACTTGTTTCTCCACATCCTTGTTAAAGCTGGTTTTATTTACCAAACACACTAGGAACACTTACTATTCTAGGTACTGTTCTAAGCACTTTATGTACATGAACTAATTTTATGGCCATGACAACTCTACGAGGCAGGAACTCCTACTATTCTTGTTTACACCTAAGAAAACAGACCTGTAAAGGTGAAGTAATTTGCCCAGGATTTGACCGTTCATCAGTTATGGAGCTGATATTCAAACCTAGGCAGACTCATTTTGCCGTCTGTGCATGTGACCATGATCCTATTCCTGTCTATTTGATGACAGGGAGAGGATTTGTGGTTATTTTACTTTTCTTTCCTCTTCTTACTAATGATGTTAATTCTATGCATTTATGATCATATTCCAAGTTCTCTTATGTGAACTGGATGTTTTGGATTTGGGTGTGTGTTTTATTTACCTTATTTTTCTCCTTTCCTTCTTCCTTCTGTTTGTAATTATGGTTGTGTAGAAACAGAAACCCTTTGAATAATTATTTGTCTACTGCTCTGCAGGCTGGGTTTGCACCAATAAAGGGTGTGTCCTAATTTATTTAGTGGTGCAATTAAGGAATACCTGAGGACAGGTAATTTATGAAGAAAAGAGGTTTGTTTGGCTCCTGCTTCTGTAGGCTGTACAAGCAGCATGAACCCTGTATCTGCTTCTGGGGAGGGCTCAGCCTGCTCCCACTCAGGGCTGAAGGTGAAAGGAGCTGGCATGTGCAGAGGTCACCTGGTGAGAGAGGGGGCAGGTGACAACCAGCTCCCACAGGAACAAACAGAGCGGGACTTACCTCAAAGGGAGGGAATTAATCTGTTCATGAGGGATCTGCCCCCATGACCAAAACACCTCCCGCATGCCCCACCTCACAACACTGGGGAGTAAATCTCAACCTGAGGGTTTTTGGAGGGGGAGACAAACATCTAAAATAAACAGTTTAAAACACAGAGTGTCTCAAAAATTGTCACACATGGGGAAAACGGGAACTTGTAGCTAAACATACCTTTATTTACAAAATATTCCTTATAAAATTTTACAAAGAGGAGGTCAAAATGTAGAGAATCTTTGCAAAATAGTCTGTAAAATTTTGTAAGTACTATTTTGTAGATAAAGGTACATTTAGCTGCAAGTTCCCATTTTCCCTGTGTACAGCCACTTCCAGGACACTCTGGGGGGAGAGAATGGCAAGTCAAATAGACTCAGCAAACAATTACTTGGAGTGGTCTTCGTTCCAGTGTTGCTCGGATGCTGTGTTAAGAGTGAGAAGGCTTTTCTACCGGGCCTGCTGAGGGGGTGGGATGGAGAGCTGAGGGATGGTGGCCTTCTCCAGGAGCCCGAGGAAGGTAGGACATGGGCTCAGAGAGTGACATTTGTTTTTCCTGTTGATACTAAGTTGTTTCTAATTCTTTTATGATATAAATTCTTTTATGATATAAAAAACTAATTCTTTTATGATATAATTCTTTTATGATATAAAAAACTCTACCAGATCACAGAGTGTGGAGAGGCCACCAAGCCTTGACAGAGACAAGAAGGAAGAGACGTCGGCTCCTGGAGTGACACACTCTGGCAGGCTACATACACCTCAGATAGTGCAGTGCCCATCTGGAGCATTTGCGAAGCTGCAAGTCCCTTCTCTGCAGTGTCACGGTTATTGAGGCCTCCTCATACCTCAGAAGCTAACTACACCGCTGAGGAGAAAGAAAGAAAACATCTTGTAGAATAATGAATTGCACCTAGAGAAACTGTTTAAATTATTCGGTTGTATTGATATTTTTGTTCAAATTAAATTGGGGCAAATTTAGTAACTCACTTTCTGCTGCTTATTAGTTGGGGCCAAAAAGAGAGGTGGAGAAACATTGGAGAAATAAAAAAAAAACATGAGGAAATTTGCGCCCCTGATACAATAAGAATTTTTCTCAGTTTTAAATATGAAGAACAATGCTTACTATAGATTTCTGGGGAATACTTTTTTTTTTTTTTTTGGTAGAGACAGAGTCTCACTTTATGGCCCTTGGTAGAGTGCCGTGTCATCACACAGCTCACAGCAACCTCCAGCTTCTGGGCTTAAGCGATTCTCTTGCCTCAGCGTCCCAAGTAGCTGGGACTACAGGCGCCCGCCACAATGCCCGGCTATTTTTTTGTTGCAGTTTGGCCGGGGCTGGGTTTGAACCCACCACCCTTGGCATATGGGGCTGGCGCCCTACTCACTGAGCCACAGGCGCCGCCTGACTGGGGAATACTTTTAAACACATTTGGGCTGATTTTTTTCTATTCCTAGGTTGTTATAAATTTTTATAGAGAATGGAAATTAAATCTTTAAAAAATATTTTTTAGCTTTTATTATTTTTCTCTTTGTAAGTTTTTGCAGTAGGGTATATCAACATATTGCCTAATATCAAATCATCCTTACATTCCTGGGATAAATAGTTTTTCTAAATTTTAATTCACTTTATTTGTTAATGGGGTTGATCCAAAATCATCTGCTTTTTAGCACCAGAGTCCTCAAAAGTGTACCTAGCACACTCTTCTTGATTTCTAACGCCAGTTGAAATTTCTTCTTAATTTTCATATCTTCTCAGTGATTTCTAGAGATTGTCAATAGAAATGAAGTATGTTTATAGAATCTACCACCTTGATAAATATTCTACCTGTTTTAATATGGCAATGACATTTTCCCCTTCCAATACAGAATAACATCGACTTTCTAAGAGCTGCACAGTGGTTAGCCTTGAAGTACCTGAGTTCTCATGGTGCATTTTCTTTCCTCACAATTTCTTCTTAGAGAATCTTGTCTTTCCCCACCAGCACAGCGGAAGTGATGGACCCTTGGCACCCTGATTCACCAGCCCCAGCCTCTGCTGGATAATTAGACCAGGAGTAAACACCTGACCCACGAAATCCTTTCCAACCCTCTCCTGGAGAATTCTAATCAGGTGTTGGTTTCCGTTTTTCTATGGAGAAGGAGGTTAGGTATACCCTGGGTCCCGAGTGACCATTTGGGGGTAGTGCATGCTGAGAGCAAGCAGGGTGAGCTGCTCAATGAAAAGATGTTCTGGGGGCGGCGCCTGTGGCTCAGTGAGTAGGGCGCCGGCCCCACATGCCGAGGGTGGCGGGTTCAAACCCAACCCCTGCCAAACTGCAACAAAAAAATAGCCGGGTGTTGTGGCAGGCGCCTGTAGTCCCAGCTGCTCGGGAGGCTGAGGCAAGAGAATCGCGTAAGCCGAAGAGTTAGAGGTTGCTGTGAGCCGTGTGACGCCACGGCGCTCTACCCGAGGGCGGTACAGTGAGACTCTGTCTCTACAAAAAAAAAAAAAAAAAAAGATGTTCTGGGGGGAAAGAGCGCCCATACTTTTGTGAGCCTCTCCTGTTGAGGAAAACTGCTAACCATAGAGTGAGCCTGCCCTTGCATGTTTTGAGACAAAACCCACCTCGAACCTTCCTCAAGGCCTCCCTTGATGTATAAACCCCAAGTTTCTTCCTCTTTGAGATGTCCTTCACTGTTCTTCTTATTGTGATATCTAAATAAAGTTATCTTAGTGGTCTGGTGCATTTTGTCCCTGAAGCGCACCCACAGACGTGACCCTATGAGTAGCCTGGTGAAGTCACTGGGACAGGGTTGCCAGGCTCCTGATGGGTGTGGGGTCCACTGGGTCCTCAGGGGTGTGTGTCTGGGCTTCCAACAGGTTCCAATGCTGAGAGTGCTTGAAGTGATTTCCATCATCTTGTGATCAAGTCGCTCCTTGCTGAGACCGCCTTCGCATGTTCCTGGGGGCGTTAGACCTGAAAATCATGAGTGTAACGATAGACAAAAGAAAAAAGAGGTAGACTTCCTGGGTGAAACCCTAACTCCTTTGTTTTACTTCAGAAAGTAAAAGTAGTCCCGAAGGCTACACTTTTAAAGTTATTTTAGACTTTCTCCCTTTTCTGACCAAGCTTTTACAAAGTAATGCAATACTGTTAAAAGACAAAGATTGACCTTTTGGTATTTTTATTCCAAGGGCATAAAATGTACCCAACACATGTAGGCTCTTCTGAGCTGACGGGCCAGTTTCAGGCCTGGAGCCACTATGTGGCCTTGAATTTGTCACTTTGTATCCCTCAGCTCTTTTTTGCTTATCTGCTTACTTCCTAAATTCCCACAGGAATCAAGATAAATATGAGGTAAAGGACCTCAAAATACTTTGAAAATTTAGTGCCACAATTTAGACAAGATTGAGACAATCTTTTCTTTTCTTTTTTCTTCTTCCTCTTTTTTTTTTCTTTTGCAGTTTTGACTGGGGCTAGGTTCGAACCCGCCACCTCCGGCATATGGGGCCGGTGCCCTACTCCTTTGAGCCACAGGTGCTGCCCATTTTTTTCTGTTGAGACAGGGTCTTGCTCTGTTGCCCCGCTAGATTACAGCAGTACCATCATAGTTCACTGCAACGTCAAACTCCTGGGTTCGAGTGATCCTTATTTCTTAGCTTCCTGAGTAGCTGGGAATATAGGCATGTGCCACCACGCCTACTTGATTTTTCTACTTTTTTGTAGAGACAGGATCTTGCTCTTGCTTAAACTCTTAGCCTCAAGTGATCTTCCTGGCTCAGCCTCCTAAACTTCTAGGATTACAGGGGTGAACGAGTGTGCCCAGCCTCAATTTTTTCTATTATAAGACAGGCACAACCGTCATTTTAGTACCTAGCTACGTTCGAATTTTGAGAAACAAAATAAGACTTTACATGCAGGCTCCAGTTTTTTGTTCAGCGTTTAGCATAATGAGGTTGCAATTGCTAAAGAAGAGGAGCTTTTTTCATAGAGAAATACCTGGCCCTGACTGCAGATGCCAGGCAATACAAGAGAGGGTATACCCGGCTGTACCCCTCTTTGAGTCTTCCAGATCTTTGCAGTGCACAGGAATGAACAAATAGATTGCCTTTGTATGATATTGCTGGGTTAATAAACAAACACAAAACTGGGGGCAGATTCTGTCAGCAAGTTTATTCAATTGTGATGTAAATTTATGGAAACCATTAATAAAAAATGTTAAATATGGCAAGGAAAGTGATTGCTTGATTTTTTTAGATCTAGATATTTGTTGTTGTTAAAGCTGTAATCAAATTCTGTTTTTGCAGAATTACTACAATTCCTCCCAGTTAATGTCATAAGTAAATGGAACAATTGTTATCTCCTGGGATTTATACTCTATGAACATTATTAGACTTACCTTGAGTTAAACAAAAAAAAAGGAAAACAAAATACAAAGCAACATTTAGGAACTGTCAGATGAGCAAAACGGATTTTATTTGTATCAGGTCTAGTAATTTAATTTTCCAAACTAAGAAATCAGATATTTGGAGAAAAAAGTAAGTAATTATGGATAGCGGAAGAGCAGACTATTATATGATTATGTGCAATAGGGGAAATTGTTTTCATAAATTGGATTTATCCTGAATCTCATCTACTAGCATGTATGGACCGATTAGCACAGGCTGTGTCATCTGCTCAGGACACACAATTGTGCAAGATGCTGTAAGCACACAATATGAATTTCAGTGCACAAATCCAGGCAAATAACAAGGCATTTTTAAATTTTTTTCTAAATTAATTTAATTTCTCCTCTGAATCCTATTTCTGTTACGTTGGCAAGAAATTCAAGCTCAGTGTGTCTGAGGTTTCCCCCACCTCAGTCCCGGTAAGTCTTACCATCTGCAGTGCCAGGGCATCTGCCGTGGGGGGTGCTGGAGGGACCCGCCACCTGTATATATCCAGATGAGGAGGTACAGGGCTTCCCGGTCTGCAGGGTGCATTTAGGGCCTTCATGGCTGCATGGGGGAAGCAATCTTATGAAGCTAGAGACTTGGGTGCCTATATCCTTGTCTTGGCTTTAGGCCTCCCTAGAGCTGTGGCCTCACAACTCTGCAAGCCACTGACCTCTGTCTCACAGTCCTGGGGAGTATACTTTACAGTCTGGCTGAGGTCTTCTTCCTGCTGCTTCTTGCACTGTCTGCTCCCTTACCCATTTCCTTCCTACAGACTTTCTAGGGATTCTATGGAGTTAGACTTTTGGAAACTGAAGCAAAGAATTGTATCCTACTTGGCCCAGCCATATTTCCTTTGAGGCAATGATAATGAGTTTCCTCTTTCCATACCCGAAGTCCTAATTCAGATAAGTACAGTGTTTTAAAAACTGTTAAAATTACAGTCTAACATTACTTCTTTCTCTTCTTTTTCTTCTTTGCACTGTAGCTGTGGTCCCCAAGCCCCAGCTACATCCTGGAACTGGTCAGTGGCCTGTTAGGAGCCAGGTTACACAACATCATGCCTGAGCTTCACCTCCTGTCTCACCCTCTTCTCACCCTCCACCCCCGTCTGCAAAAAAATAGTCAAAGTATTGGGCAGCGCCTGTGGCTCAAAGGAGTAGGGCGCTGGCCTCACATGCTGGAGGTGGTGGGTTCAAACCCAGCCCTGGCCAAAAACAGCAAAAAAAAAAAAAAAAAAAGGTCAAAGTGTCTTCCATAAAACCAGTCCCTGGTGCGAAAACGTTGGGGACTGCTGCGGTTTAGAGCAGCATTCCATATCCTCTTCTTTCCAAATTACTCTTCCTTAACAGTACCTCTAGGGGCTGGAGGTGGTGGGTTCAAACTCAGCCCCAGTGAAAAAATGCAAAAAAACAAACAAAAAAAAAGAGTACCTCTGACCTTGTTACTCTGGTTCAAAAATCTTTCCTGGGTTGCCACTGTCAGTAGAAGTAAGTCCTCACACCTTAGATGTTTCCTATCTGGTACAATGGATGGTCTTCACGTAACTGTTAAGATTTGCTTTCTCAGATTTCTCTTTTATGCCCTTGTAAGTGCAAAACTACAAGCATGCTCCCCCTTTCTGTCTTGATTCATGATCTTCCATGCTCAGCAAAGTCTCTTCCCTCCCTTCACACCAGTTTCTACCTGTGTGTCCTTTAAGGGACAGATGCTGTGCCACTTTCCTCCTGAGCTTTCCCATTTTCAGTGAACACCAGCTACAGGAAAAGGAATGACGGAACCAAAAATGGAGATGAGCATGTGGCTGGTACCAAAAGAGGAATGGAAAGTTATTCTGGGAATAAAAGCAAATGTGGAATGAAGCCATAATCCCATAACAGACAGCAGGAGGTGAGGGAGAAGCACCTGGGTGGGGTTACTGAGGCCAAGTGGGAACTGAGCCCACAAGAGTCTGCAGCGGAAACGTCCTACCAGGGAGCAGGGCTGGGCATTGACAGAGGACTGCGCCCTAGTCCATTCCTTGGTGCTGGCCTAGTTCAGTGGTCTTTCCAACCCCAAGCTTAGGCAAAGCTGTTGTTCAGCTTACTGGAAATACCCCCAAGTGGCTTATTTGGGCTCCCACTGTACTTTGTTGCACCTCTTTTATGACAGTAACATCATTATTAATATTACAATTTGCCAGTCCCATTTCCACTGATGGATTACAGTGTCCTCAAAGGCAAGGCTCTGACCTCCTTCACTTTTTTTGACCTCTACAACATCTGGTGCAGGACCCTGAACATAATCCTCAGATCACCCACCGTGAAAATGTGATGTCCATGGTGGTGTCAACCCCACTGGATGTGATCATAATAAGAAATCTAAAGATTGATGGTTCTGGTGCCATGAATAGGCCTGACCTTTATCTTGGCAGTCCTCATGTGAAATGGAGATGTTCTGAAGCTGCCGGATTTTATTTGTCTATATAGCAGATGGTAATTAGCAAATACAGTATTTCTTTTTTCAGTTTGGAGTACACATTGACACTGCAGATAATTACATAAATTTGAGGGGTATAATCACTGTGATATGATATGAATGTCTGCAGGCTGGACTGGCATAAAACCGGAAATCTCCACGAGACCCAAATCACCCCAAACGAGAGATGAACAGGGTTGTCACACTTACATTAGTGAAAGAAGAATGTTTTTAAAAGCAGGATTACTATAAAATATGGACACTATTTTAAGAGTTGATCACATCCATCTTTAATGAAGTAGAAAAAGCTTCCTGATCAGTCGTCCTGTGAGTAATTATGATTTGCCCTATAACTGAGATGCTGTGGTAGATTTAGACAGAAGCAACATGAGGAGGAAATATCTCTTATTAATTTTAACAATTATTTCTCTTTCTGCTTTTAATTTTATTTATTTGTTGGCACTTTCCCTGATAGGGGCTCTCTACTTATTCATAAAGGGGGTCCTGCACCAAATCACTTAGCTGTTCACTACCTCAGTTAGCACTGTTTTTACCCAAGAATGCTCCTGTGGAAGGCTTTGTTTGAAAGTGTGTCCTTTTTCTCATGTCACCCTAAAACTGCAGTCCTCAACCTTTTTTGGTATGATGGACCAGGTTCAAGGAAGATGATTTTTCCATGGATGGGTTGGGGAGGTAGCTTTGATATGAGTCTGCGGCAATTGATCTGCTGTGGTCTCTGTGCCCTCGCACCTTTCTGCTGGTGGTGATCTGTACCTGCAGCCACTCCCCAGTGCTGGCATCGCCACCTCCATGCCACCTAGACCATCAGGCAGCAGAGTCTCACGTGAACCACACAACCTAGATTCCCCCACGCACACTTTACAGCAGGGTTCGCCCCGCTAAGAGACTCTAAAGTTGAGCTGCTGTGACCACAGGTGGAGATCAGGTGATGATCCAAGTGATGGGCAGGGACTATAAATACAGAAGCTTCACTGCCGGACCTCATCTTCTGCTGGGCAGCCGGGTTTCTAACAGGCCACAGACTGGTTTGCGGCTCCAGTGGGGACCACCACCCTAATAGGCACTGGGATTTGAATTTAACTTTCATTCCATCATCTTTCAGTAAAATGTTTTTTCCCTACATGGGAAAGAATTGTTTCAATGTTTTTGGATATCAGGGATTTTACAAGTCTCCACAAGTTGTTGGTACACCTGATTAAATTAAATACTTTTTTTTTTTTTAATGCTTGAATGTTATCTCTTATCTCTTTTACCTCACAACCCTCCTTCCAAGTTGGAAAGACTGAAGGAAAAGAGAGACTTGAATTCAACGATGGCCCAGTAATACATTCTGTTTGCTTTCCTGTCTTCCCTTTGGCTAAATGCTACATTGATTGTAGCATTTGAACCATTGCCGAGTTCAGCAATGCAAACTTCACGATTTGATATTTAACTTGTGGGAAAGGAGCCCAGATCTTTCCCTCTCTTTTCTCTCCCTTTGTGTTTCCTGAAATAGGAAGTGTCCCAGCCAGCCTGTCTGTTCACTTTCAGATCGTTGTTTTTGGAATAATTAGGAAAAAACTGACTAGCATTCAGAAGCAGCAGTCAGGAAAAGCACATGTCTTTTCTTCTTTTATATAAACTTGTTTAATCAGAGCATTTGTACTTTGATGTATTATTATTGCTTCTCTCTAGGGGAACTGATTTGTAATGCTACCTCATCAACGTGGTTCCAATTTTAATCTTGGAACTGAGTAATAAATATAAGACATTAATTTCCATAAACCATGTGTATTTTGAAAGCTTCATTTACATAGTGAACAATTTAGACCTATAAATTCTAATGTGTTTCTGTTCCTTTTGGGTTACTGTTTGCATAACCTTTTTATAGCTCTGGGGAGCCATAATGCTGCCCAACACTGACAAATTCCTCAGTATTGTCCATTGCATAAAAATGTATTTTAGGTAACTCTCCAAGGCTCCTTCAGTAATTTTTCTCCTTTATTTTTCTTACTTACTATTGAAGGTAATTCCCTTTTAGGAGTTGAAAAATTCCATTTCTTTTTCATGCCAATTTCAGCATTACATTTGACAATTTCTTCTAGCCTCCTCTGGGCTTCTGATATAGTTAGTGCCAACACAACTCCACTTACCCCAAGCAGGACTGCTCGACTTGAAGAAAGTGCAGACTCAGTGCGGTAAGTAACATCCTTCCTACCTCTGAGAGGTTGGAGCATGAGACTGAGCGCAGGCAGGTATGGTCAGCATGTAACCTGAGCATTTTTAAGGTGGTGTGAACATGGATCAAAGATGCTAAAGTGGATCATTGGATTTTAGAAAGATATGTGTGTGTATATACACAGATGTATACGGGTCTATGTACACACAAACGCACACACACATGCACACATATATTTACACACACACATATACACATACACAGGAAACAGTGAGGAGAGAGGGGTTGACAGAAAAAAATAAATCAGCCTCTAACTATTCATTTTTAACAGTTTCCACATGCCTAAAATTATAATTATTTAAGTTTTTGCATTTTTATAGACACCTTAATAACATCCATAGGGTGAACTGTACTTGATAGTTTTTAATGTACTTTAATTTATGTTATCACATTTGATCATTATTATATTTTCATAACCTGTTACTATACTCTTGTTAAAGACCAGAGATATAAGAATCAAGGATTTTTATTATTATATTATTATTGATCTGAAGAAAATATTTACGGAGTGTATCTGTAGCATAATAACTGAGATATAGTCATTAATATATTGAGATCTTCTTATAAAATGACAATGCACATTTCCCTGACTCCCCAAGCTTTTGAACCTGAAGGGAGGAGGGTGAATCACAGCCAAGTGGGATGTTGACTCGCGCCTTGCTGGGGTCCCCTGTGAGTCCACCCAACAAGTTTTCCTGAATCTAGTCCAGGTGGGTAGTGAATTGAAATCATTAACTGCTGTTTCAAAAACAATGTGAAATAAACCCGAGGTGTCAGCTCAGTTCCTAAAAACAAGATTCTGTTTCACCCTTATTGCCTCTGTTAGGCAGTCTTCATGGGCAAAGATTAATTGGTACATGGGAAGCACATCACCTGCTGCCCCCAGAGTCAGATCTGTGGATGCTGAGGTGGACGCTGGCTCTGTGTTGGGGACAGAGGAGAGGGGAGGATGTGGCTCTGTTGGGGACAGGAGGAGAGGAGAGGAGGTGGCTCTGTGTTGGGGACAGGAGGCGAGGGGAGGAGGTGGCTCTGTGTTGGGGACAGGAGGAGAGGGGAGGAGGTGGCTCTGTTGGGGACAGAAGGAGAGGGGAAGAGGTGGCTCTGTGTTGGGGACAGAGTAGAAGGGAGGAGTGGGTCTGTGTTGGGGACAGGAGGAGAGGGGAAGAGGTGGCTCTGTTGGAGACAGGAGGAGAGGGGAGGCGGTGGCTCTGTTGGGGACAGAAGGAGAGGGGAGGAGGTGGGTCTGTGTTGAGGACAGAGGAGAGGGGAGGAGGTGGGTCTGTGTTCGGGACAGGAGGAGGGGGAGAAGGTGGCTCTGTTTTGGGGACAGGAGGAGGAGTCTCTGTGTTGGGGACAGGAGGAGAGGGGAGGTGGTGGGTCTGTGTTGGGGACAGGAGGAGAGGGGAGGCGGTGGGTCTGTGTTGGGGACAGAGGACAGGGGAGGAGGTGGCTCTGTGTTGGGGACAGAGGGAGGGGAGGTGGTGGCTCTGTGTTGGGGACAGAGGAGAGGGGAGGAGGTGGGTCTGTGTTGGGACAGGAGGAGAGGGGAGGAAGTGGGTCTGTGTTGGGGACAGGAGGAGAGGGGAGGTGGTGGCTCTGTATTGGGGACAGAGGAGAAGGGAGGAGGTGGCTCTGTGTTTGGGACAGGAGGAGAGGGGAGGAGGTGGGTCTGTGTTGGGGACAGGAGGAGAGGGGAGGAGGTGGCTCTGTGTTGGGGACAGAGGAGAAGGGAGGAGGTGGGTCTGTGTTGGGGACAGGAGGAGAGGGGAGGAGGTGGGTCTGTGTTGGGGACAGGAGGAGAGGGGAGGAGGTGGGTCTGTGTTGGGGACAGAGGGAGGGGAGGAGGTGGCTCTGTGTTGGGGACAGAGGAGAGGGAGGAGGGCTTTCAGCGGACACTCTGGGTGGTGGTGGCCCCCGCAGGGCACTGGTCCTGGAGGACTGGCCTCCGCCTACCGGGCTCCGGGATCCATAGAGGATGCAGCCAGCTCTGCGTTCCCTCCACTGTGTAACACTTTACCACTGGTCGAGATTTGTTATGTCAAGTTTCAGTTGATGGGAAGCCCAGACCCAGCATGGCGGGGTTCTCTGCTCAGGGTCCCACCACACTGTCCCCTATCCCTGTGGGTTGCTTTGTCCCTCCATCTGCCTGTGAAATGCTCCCTCCTCTCAGCGTCCTTCACCCAGGGACACGAGATGGCCCAGCTCCTCCTGGGGCCGAGGGAGGCCCTGGGCCCCTCTGGGTGCCGCCGACCTCACCCCCTCCCCAAGGGGCGAGGAACAGCCCCTCTAATCTACCCATCAGGACGAGCAACAGTGCCGACTACAGAAGGGGATAGGCCGAGGGCACAGGCTCGTCGTCAAGGCTGAAGGTGACCCAGAACCTTCAGGCTGGTGATCAGGGCATGAGCTGACCTCTGACCCAGAGGTGGGTCCAATCCAGAGAGCAGGAAACAGACTCTCGGACAGTAGCTAGGGCCCTTTTTGTTGCGTCAAGGGGGCCCTTTGTCTATGACCGACATGGGCTGCCGTGCAGACCCAGTTTCTTCTCCTCCGTCAGTTCCGTGCTGTTCACCTGACTTAGGGGCGTCGGGTGGACCGTGCTTCAGCCGAGAGCGGACGGCTGCGCTAACCCTGTGCTTCCCCATGAGGACCTGGACAGCCCCAGAGTCGCGGCTCTGGGTCCCCCCTACCCTCCCCATGTGCTTCAGGGAAAAATAGAAAACGAAGTGCTAAGATTGAATTTAGTCTCTCAAATAGAGTACTCGATGTCAGGGTTTATTTCATAAAGAGAATTTTTTGATTCTCAGCAATTTAGTTCACAGCAAAAGAGTTAATTTACGCCTATTTTCAATTATTAAATCTAGGGCTAATTTAGATTTAAGTTTCCAAATTCTTGTTTTTTGTGTGTGAGAGAGAGAGACAGAGAGAGATTGATTCTATTTCTAAAGCAGGAAGATTGAACAGAAGAAAGACTTATTCCTAAGTAGTGGTTTGAATGTAAACTCAGAACTTGTTTAAATACTAACAAACAGTAACGCAAGACATATGTGAATGCAAAATGTGAGGTCTCTTACACATATATCCCATTTCCTGATGTTTTACTTATTTGGTAAGAAACACATTTACAACATAGCCAAAAGTGAAGATAGACCTTTTTGTGATACCTAATGAAACCCCCAGTTTACCCTCATTTCAGCTTGGTCCCCCCCTTGACCAGTCTTTCCTTTTGAAGCTGAACAGACCAGGAATAGTGGTGAGAAAGCTTAAAGGATGGTTAAATTAATGATGTTTTTCCATTTCTATGTTTTATGATGCTTTGACATCTTGGAGGCCTTGCTGACCTGGGAGAGCCTGTCCCTCCCAGGGCTAGCTAATTCCTAAAGATGCAAATGGCCCTTGAAACCTGCCTTCATAGGCAAACCAGCCAGGCCAAAGCCCATATCTGCAGCCTCTTCCTTTATGTGACTTTCAGACACCAGGTCAATTTTTCCCCTAAATCATGTCCTAAATCATCCTAGGGTTGGGTACCACTCCAGGAGAGACCATGCCTGTAGTCCAACACCTGCTGAAATTATCCAGCTATCTGATTCTAAACTGGCTCAAATTGGTCTGCTCTGTCTCCCCCATTCCTTCCCAAGGAAACCACAGTGAAGAACCTGGACCACAGTTTTCCCTTCCCTCTGCCTCTGACTTGAGCTGGCTGCTTCCCTATGTGGCCCTGCATGGCATGTCTGTCTCTCTCAGGAACTGTGAGTAATAAAACATCTTTGTGTCATCCCTCAGTTGCTTCTATAAATTAAATCCTGGATACGATCGAGACAATGGTTCAGTACAGGTAAAATAAAAACTAGTAATGAATCTTTAAATAATTTGATTAATTTTAATTATCAGTACTCTGCATGCCCCTTTCCCTTAAGAATTGCTCATAATAATAATCAAACCAGAAAAATCAAGAATTGCCCATAATATTAATCACACTACAATGCAGGGAGCTGTGAGAAAAAGAAATGAAATAATTCCCTGGGAAACGCTGCAGTACATGCTCACATCATTCTCTGGAACAATAGTTTGGACAAAAATCCATTTAACTTGTTCCCAGCCATCATAGTTGTTTTCCTGAATCATAAAATTCTCATTATGAAATAAACCCTGATATCAAGTTGATTAGTATGATCGTAAATCTTAATAGCAGCATGCATGATTTAAACTGCAGTTTTTCAGGCCACAATTATAGATCCTATTATTTCCCCTACCTACTGCAGTAATTACATATTATTTCTTTTTTTTTTTTTTAATTTGGCCGGGGCTGGGTTTGAACCCGCCACCTCTGGCATATGGGACCGGCGCCCTACCCGCTGAGCCACAGGCGCCGCCCAATTACACATTATTTCAATGTGCTGCCAATTGTCAGCAGTATTTTTTAAATTCATGTAAAAGACTCATTGGTTTAAAACCGTTGACACCAAGTTTTTCAGAGTTCAGTGGCAATATATTAAATATTAATTTTATTGACTAATTTCAGACTTAATGGAAGAGGAACCTAAATTACCCATAGTCTTCACTCATAAAGTTATATACCCCATTTATATACAGTTTTCTTTGGGCCTTTACAAGTATGGGGACATCTATTACTGGCCTGAGAAGTTGGTACCACCAACATGATACTTTGACATGCTGAGCGAAGAAGCAGCCCCGAGGTCTCTCCGACCTTCCCCAACAACGCCTGGCTGTCAGCCCTCTACATCACACAAAGCACAGGATGAAATTGTTCTCTGTAGTTCTCTTACTTTCCTAAAGTCTGGACCCACCAGAGAAGAGAACAATTATCTTCCACGAGTTTACATTCACTGAGCTCACATCACAGAAAGGAAAACGAAGGTCTGTCAACAGCAGAACTATGACAGACTTGTTACGAAGTCTGTTAGAAAGCATGTCCACCCCACAGTCCAAACAGACTTTGTCCCAGGCTGTTGTATGTTCTTCAAGCTCATTGAATTTCCCTAAATATAATTACCGCCATTACCCTAAGATCATCCGTGCTCTCACATCTCCTTTTCTCCTAAGATGTAGGGTGCGTGGTCACCTCTTTTCTCCTAAGATGTAGGGTGTGTGGTCACCTCTACCTAAGCGGGGCGGGTCAGTCACTCTGCAGTTCTCTGCTGATGCCAGGACCTTTGTGTGGCTTTGCTTCTGTCTGCCTTGTGTCAGTTGATTTTTCAGTGAAGGGGAGTTTTTCTTTGGCCTCTATAGTTTTTGATGCTGTGAACAGGGTAATCAAGGTCTCTCTGCTCTCCTAGAAATGCCAGTGGAAGACAGGACCTGACAATCTGGCAGAAGTTTCAGAAATTCTTACCAGCTTGGCTCTCGGCCTCTTTCCCTGTGGAATCCAGTTGTGTGAATGGTAAAAGCAAAATCACTGTTTTTCTCTTTTCCTAAGCCTTGATTAAAGGGAGGAAAGGATTTGTGTGACTCGTCTTGGGAGCAGCGACTCTGGTGTGACTGTTCATATTGTTTGATGCCTTTTCCTCCCACCGTCTTTTCGTTTGACTCCGTCTTTCTGTGTTGTTCACAAAGTGGGGTACCTTAAGGTAGAACCTGGGCCTTAAACGTCTCCTTCTCAGCCCATTGTATGAGCTGGCCCTGCAGACTGGTCAGTTTTGCAGTTCTGATCAGACTACAGTCCATCAAGACAAACTTTTCTGTGTGTCCCAAGAATTAAAACCAGGCGAGATCCCTCTCATACTGTTTTTTTGCCCATGAGAGCTTGACAAGAGTTTGTCTTCGTAAGAAGTTCCTTCCAAAGGGGATTTTGTTATTTCAGTCCTTGTTGCCTGGTTAGTTCTGGGCAAGTCCAATCCCAGGAGGATCTACTAGTGTTGTAGATTAACAGGTCTGTGACTACAGCCCCTAAAAATCTGTGAACATTGTGTGAGTCTTGACCTTTGGAGGGTACCCATTTGTTATCGGCCCCCCCATGGACAGTTTTGGTTTCCTCTCTTCTGTGGGTGTGGCTTGCACACCCTTCATGACTGGCGAAGCTTCCTTTGAGCTGCTGTCTTTGGGGTGGTTCTGGATCTTGGGGGGACTGCTTTGCACCTAGTTCATCCTTGATTAAGTCATAAGGATTAAGGGCTTGTTGATTAGAAAATTATTTGGAACATTATGTTTCGGTTAACAAAAGGAAAAATAGTTTAAAAGGCAAGAATATTGGCCATTTGATTTTACTCAAATTTCAGAAGAGATTTGAAAAGATCTTTCTTTTTTTTTAAAATAAGAGCCTTATGGTAGGAAGTCAGCTTAATTAATTGCTTCTGTTCCAGCTAAATACAGAATGTCCATAAAGTTTACAACGTAAATTGCACACAAACTTTATGGTCACCATATATATGTATGTCTATTTTAAAGCCTTTTCTGCTTTTTCGCTTTTGTATCTTGCTTTGAGATTTCTTTTCAGTCTGCTGAAACTCCTTTTAATGTGTCTGGGCTCTTGATTTGGTTCCTTTTTTGTTGCATTTTTTTTGCTGAGAAAAATATAGAACTTTACTGGCCTTTTATAAAGTTTAAAATCTTCTCAAATTGGCTAAGAATTGTTCTTCCGTTTACCTATACACCTCCATCCTCCTTGCCATGATACCACATGAAGAAATCGAGACTTCTACTGGCCTGCAGGGAGGACCCTATCCCTTTGGGGGGTATTCTGTCTCCCTGCTGAGGTCTCAAGAGTCATGGGGCTCCTCTCAGGCCTACAGCTATGCTTCCTTTTATACTGAGCTCCTTGATGTCCCTGGCTTTGCAGAGCATGGTGGGGGGTGGGCGGGTTACTTTGTATTATTAAAAAGCACTTGATCTTTGTGTGTGCAGTGGCTGGCAAGTCACTGGTGACGGATGCATTTGTGGAGGTAGCTGACTAGTTGTTTGCAGAGAATGGTTATTACTGCAGGGAACTACACATTTGTTTGCACTTAGATAAGAAAGGTGCAGTTTGACACTTGGAGGATGATAATAGAGTGAGCTTGCTAGCATTGAGTTTCCCACCTACTTTGGGGGAATATTTTTGCAGAGAGGTATCCTGTGGAACTTATGTAGCCTGGTCCTGTGGTATTTCTCTTTTAGAGCTACCTGGAATTTAATGTAAATTGGGATTTTTGATTTTGGGGGATATAAAGCTCTGCTTTCCAACTGTGCCAGCTATTCATATGATATGCCCTGGAATGACAAATGATTGGTATGCCCTATTCATTAATGGATTTTGTCCTGAGCTCCCTGGTCCAGTTGGAAAACAGAAACTAACTTAGTTATCTAAATCAAATTAGTTGCCTTATAAAATACTGTGGGGAAGTCCAATGATTTATTGTGTTACTCAGCACTTAGTTTTAATACTCAACTAGCACATTCAAACTCCTTTTTGACAAGGAAATTTTCTATGTGCTTTGAGATGTAAATTTCTTTCCCTGTTCACTCTAAAACTCAATAAGGACATCCAGCCATGTAGGACAGATCAATTTTAACTATGTACAAGGACACAGTTTAATCCAACTATCTTTTTAAATAAGTTAGTTCTACCAGTTGCTGGCTACAATTAAAAAAAATCAAAGCTATAAGATCTTATTTCCTGTCTATATTTATATGTGTCTATATTTGTCTATTGTCTATGTTTTACTAAATTGCCTTATATGTGTAAATAAATGAGTAATGATTACTTAACTAGCCCAGATGCTTTTCAAGTTCATGTGACCTTAGTGGTCTTTAGTAAATAGAACTAGGTTTAAAATTGTCGGTATTGGAATTCTAGACATTTTTGCCTGAATCTACTTGTCAGACAAATTTATACTATCTTTGCTAAATGTTTTAAAGTTATATAATTGTTGCTTGTGTGATATCTTTATATTTGTTTGATTTATCTGTGAGCTCATATCTTAGGTTTTGAGCTTTTAGATTCTGAGGTCTAGACAGGTGGCCATGGTGAGTCCTGCTGACATATAGTTTTCCAATTCTTGGGCCCTGTCCTACCTGACCCAGCCTGGACCTCCTGGCCATGTTTGGAGGGGTCAGATCCTCCAGGCATCAGCTACACAGGTCTACCCTCTGTCCTGGCTCTTTATTTGGTGCATGACAATTAAAGTTACTTACTTGCTAGGTTGTTACTATGAATTAAAGTTAGTAATGAGTTAGAACTAACTAACTCATATGTAAAAACTAAAACTAGAGGTAAGAAGGGAGACACTTCTGTTCGAAGTGTTTCTATAGAATGTATGAGCAAAATAAGTCATGTTTTGTCAAGGAAGCTATAGCGTGTAAAAATAGGTTTTGTTTGAAGAAAAAAGATTGACTCCTTGTAGTCTGCAGGTTACTTGAAAATTGTTTTGAAGCAAATGAATAAAGGAAAAAAGAGATAAATCAACTGAATGGATATAGAAAGTCGAGGAAAAAAGAGAATGGGAAAAATATAAGAGATTATAAAAGGTTTAAGGAAATATGGCTCAAACTGATTGAGATCGGATAAATCTGGAAGGTTTTATTAAAATTTGGTTTAATATTGCTAATACGCTGATATAAATATAAAATTTCATTTTCTATTTTAAGCAAGATCAGTATCAATAGTATTGATAAAAGATAGTACAAGACTTTTATTTACCTTTTAAATAAACTGCAAAAAAAGGAAGAAAGAAAAGAAATGGGAGAGAGGAAGAGTCAACTTCTGCTGATCCCTGGTGAGTTCCTGCTGTCTTTATCCGTCTTTTCATTGTTTGAAAAAAAGATTCGTCTCTCCATCAAATAGAAAAGGTTCTTGGGCGCAGCACCTGTGGCTCAAAGCAGTAGGGCGCTGGCCCCATATACCAGAGGTGGCAGGTTCAAACCCGGCCCCAGCCAAAAAATGCAAAAAAAAAAAAAAAAAGAAAAAGGTTCTTGGTTTTTGAAATCTTTAAATTATCACTTTGGCTATATCAATGACTTGTTTTTACAATGATCTGTGAACTTATTTGCATATCATGTGTTTTAAACCTTTGATATTTCACCAAAATCAAATTTCATATTTAAAATTTAGTCTTTTAGACATGAAATTAACTTTTGGACACTATAGCCTCTGTTAAGTCCCAGAGAGACACGTTAGGGTTATTTGGTATGTTAAAATCATACAAGAAGCATTGTTAAATAAGAAGTAGTATTTAACTTCATTTGAGTTATATTTTTATGAATATGTCATTAATATGTGTTATGAAATTGTATTCAAGTCCTAAAATCTGATATGTCTTGGTATATGGAGTAAATACTCTATTATGATGTTTTTCTCCTCATAATAGCTCTCTGTAAATGCTAAATTCAAGGAAATTGATAAAGATAATCCTGAAAAGTCCTCTCAAATACACGGTTTCTGGTAACTTTTGAGCTCATATTATTGAGCTAGGTAAAACTCTAATAAAAAATAAAGCTGATGGATTCATTAAGATTGGTAATCCAACATCAAGTAGAATAAAAATTAATTTCATAGAATCAAACTGGTAGAGGGCTAAAATTATTTTATGACTTTTTGTTTGAAACATTTCTGATTCTTTTTGTTTTATTTTCCAGAGTAAGAATGTTTTTTTTCTTTTGAGCTATTTATAGCTTACAGCAATTGGATAATGTATATTTTTGTGAACAGAGTGAAAACACCTTTCTCTCTATCTGATTTTTCCAGAATTTGAAAACTATTAATGAGTATTCATATTTTATGGATATATTTGTTAAAGTTCAATAAGAATCTATTTTCTTTTGTAACAGTACATAATTATTACTTATTTTACCAAAGCTTTGACTCTAATGCCATATTTTCAAATGTGACCAGACTGCTTTGGGAGATTGAGGTTGAATTTATAAAGGCAACAGACTTAGAAAAAGACAGGTGGCTTGCCTACATGGTTCTATTATAAGGTACCTGACCCTTACATTAAGTAAGGAATGAATACCACTTTCTGATAGGCCCTGGAAATTTAAGATATTTTGGGGACCTCAAGAAGAGAAAAATTCACCCAACTCATACAAGTAATAGGGGTACATTCTGATGGTGAATCCTTTCACTTGGCTTCTTAGCCTTAAGAGACTTTTAAAAATATAATCGGAGATTTCTTATGAAAAGGTTCTAACAAAGCTTATTTAGGAAGAGCATGTATTACCAATCACTATTCTTGTTGCACTTTATGCAAATGATCTGACCAATTATAATAAGAAAAAAACTTATTTTGCAAATAAATTGTTCCTATTCTGATTTAACTTTCGTATAAATAGAAAACTGAAGAAAGAAAGATTATGTTTCAGAAGAAAATTATAATGTACCTGTTATTAGATGCTAACCTTGACAATTGCTTTTAAGTTTTTTTTATTTACCTATAATTTGGACTGAATTCCTGAATTCTTTCCTGGATACAAATCTGCAAGATACTATTTCCAAACTTTCCTCCCATTTTTCTGACTTGGATTCACTGAAATTCGAGCTTCCTTTTTCCTGAGGCCCTATAAGCTGAAGATAGTCAATCAGGCTCTGAAGAAAAGTCACCACAATAGTTTATGTTTACAAAAACTTTACACATAAACTACAGCTCAAAAAAATCTGTTAGATTGTAATTACCATCTAAAGATGTTTCAAAGACTCTAGGAAAACTACTTATAGACCACTTAGACATTAGCCTTTGCTTTTCTTCGGTTTGCATAGAGATACCTCTTGTTAAAAATCAACTTGCCTCCATAATATATAGAGGCCTAATCTTGACAACCCATATGCAATGCTATAAGATACAACTATTTTAATTGGAATTTCCTATTCCAGAAATGGGAAACTTGTTTCTAGACATCAAGTTCAAGGGACTGCTTTCTAGACATCAAATTCAAGGGACTGCTTGCAAGTGTAATGAAGGCCTAGCCACTGCAGAGGCACCAAGATGATGAAGAGACTTGAAACAGGCTGTCTGGGAGTGGAGCTGAAGCAGTGAATTGCGAGATAAAATGTGTGTACTCAACGATGGACATCTGTATAGGAATTAAACTTGAGCAACAAGAATAATTACAGGACCAAAGGGTGGACCTTACAGGAGACACATCTCCCATCAGTAGGAGAAAAAGGATTCTGATATCTGGAGCCATTAAGATACAATGAGAGGAAGTGAGTTTCAAATCCCTATGATAATTTAACTAGAAGCCAAAAGATATTAAAACGGAAAATCCATGCCTCCACCTTGGGTGGTTGTTCAAGACGTTCTCTTGACTCTGACTCTGTGGACACCAGAAGATGAAGAGGACACTGCCCAGTCCAACAGCAAAGACTCCAAACCCCCACCCTAAGGAAAATCACCCATTCTTTTTGATTCCGCTGAACTGCAGGTAAATATTCAGATTCATTAACAAGAATCAGAAGAGCAATTTCTTTGCCTTCTGGTGTGTGTGTGTGTGTGTGTGTGAGAGAGAGAGAGAGGGAGAATTAAATTCATGATTGGCAATTAACTGCTATAGAGTCATCATTTTTTAAAATTTTTATTAAAATAATTAGAGTGAGATTGTAAAAGTCACAAAGTTACTACAAATTCATGGCTTTGTACAATCAGGATGTGCCTTAGTGTGGAACATGGTGCACTGCCTCTCCCCTGGTCTGGGTGAGCTGCTCTCCACACCCAAGGCCCTCATCCCTCCCCTGACAGGCTGCACAGGGTGAGAGAGCGCCCAGGACCCACACCTATAGTTTCTAAGTCCACTAGGAGTCTGTGAAGGTGAAGGATTCAAGCAAAGGAGAATTAACACAGAGGGAGAGATAATTATAGAAAATAAAGAGGGACATGGGGTTCAGACTTGCTTTAGCTCTCTTTTTAATTTCAAAACATTACAAGGGTACAAATGGTTTGGTTACATGGATCACTTGGTCATGCTTGAATTAGGAGTATAGGTGTGCCCGTGCCCCACCTCCAGACAGTGCTTATTGTACTACTCCCCCCCCACGTTGATTTCTACTGAGTTTTACTTCCCTCTGTGCCCATGTGTGGAACTCATCACTGAGTTCCAGTTTAATAGTGAGCGCCTGGGGTATTTGCTTTTCCCTCCTTCAGACATATCACTTAGGATAATGGTCTTCAGTTCTATTAAAATTGTTGCAAAGGGCATAGTCATCCTTTTTATGGCTAAGTAATATTCTATGGTAAAATATACCACATTTTGCTAATTCATTTGTGAATTGATTAGCATTTGGTTTGATTCCACATCTTTGCAATTGCAAATTGCGTTTTTATAAACATTCGCCTATAGGCGTTTTCTGTTTGATAAAAAGACTTTTTTTCCTTTGGGTAAATATCTAGTAGTGGTAGGGTTGGTGGATTGAATGGTAGGTCTACTTTTAGTTCTTTGAGGAATCTCCAGTGTTCCGCAGAGGCTGGACTAATCTACCGCCCACCACAGTGTGAGCGTTCCTTGCTCTACGACCCCATGCTGGCCTCTGTTGTTTCTGGACTTTTAAATAAATGTTCATCATCTCTATATATTAGAGAAATGCAAATCAAAACAACCCTGAGATATCATCTAACCCCAGTGAGAATGGTCCACATCACAAAATCTCAAAACTGCAGATGCTGGCGTGGATGTGGAGAGAAGGGAACACTTTTACACTGCTGGTGGGACTGCAAACTAGTACAACCTTTCTGGAAGGAAGTATGGAGAAACCTCAAAGCACTCAAGCTAGACCTCCCATTTGATCCTGCAATCCCATTACTGGGCATCTACCCAGAAGGAAAAAATCCTTTTATCTTAAGGACACTTGTACTAGACTGTTTATTGCAGCTCAATTTACAATCGCCAAAATGTGGAAACAGCCTAAATGCCCACCAACCCAGGAATGGATTAACAAGTTGTGGTATATGTATACCATGGAATACTATTCAGCCATTAAAAAAAAAATGGAGACTTTACATCCTTCCTATTAACCTGGATGGAAGTGGAAGACATTATTCTTAGTAAAGCATCACAAGAATGGAGAAGCATGAATCCTATGTACTCAATTTTGATATGAGGACAATTAATGACAATTAAGGTTATGTGGGGGAGCAGGAAAAGGAACGGTGGGAGGGGGGGTGGGGCCTTGGTGTGTGTCACATTTTATGGGGGCAACACATGATTGCAAGAGGGACTTTACCTAACAATTGCAATCAGTGTAACCTGGCTTATTGTACCTTCAATGAATCCCCAACAATAAAAATATAAATAAATAAATAAAGGCCATTCTAAACTGGGTAAGGTGATGTCTCATTGTGGTTTTACTTTGGAATTAATTCGAAAGAGCTCTTTTCAAGCTCTGAGATTCTTCTGCCTGGACTAGTCTATTCTTTAAAACTTTCCACGGAGGTTTGTATTTCCTTAAATTCTTTATTTACAGAAGTTCTATTCGTTTTTTGTTAATATGAAGTTTACATTCATTCTCTAAATTATTCTTCTGGTTTCTTTGGATTGGTTTCTGTTTGCTCGTGGCGGTCCTTGAGCTTCCACGCGATCCACATCTGGAATCCGGGTCCTTTATCCAGCATCTTCATTTTGGTCAGCGTCACCGCCACAGAGCGAGGTTCTACCTCGTGGGGTTCATTTGCTATACTTTTTCAGACTTTCAGAGTTTTCGTGCTGATACTCCCTCCTCTGGGCTTTTTGGATTGGAGGGGTGCTTCGTGAATGCACCCTGGCTGGGGACCCACACTCTCCTCCAGCTCCCCTGCTCTGCCTTTGTTTATAGCATCTGCTCAGACTAGCTCAGCTCCCCCACAGCAGCTGGAGCTCAGACTAGCTCAGCTCCCGCGCAACAGGGCTGAGGTCCGAAGCTTCCCTGTCCAGAGTCCTGCCCTGGGCTGGGAGTGGGTCTCCCTGGAGGAGAAGTGGCAATCCACCGGGTGTGTGAAGTGCAACTTCCTGGGGGAGAAGGGGCGGTCCACAGGGTGTGAAGCTGCTGGGCCCCACACTGCTCTCTCTTCAGTTCTGCCTGCTGGGATCAGTCCACACACCTACCTTCTGTGCCCTGGAGCTACATGGCTGAGTCCTAGGGGTACAGCATCTGGCCTGCGGGCCTGTCCGGTCCTACAAATCAGTCCCTGTCTGTGCCAGGGAGAAGAGTGCTGCTCCGAGTTGCCCCTGGGGCGCTGGAGCAGGGGTGACGTCCCTCTGCTTCAGGGTGTCTTGGTCAGGCAGGTCTTCAGGAGGAAGGTCTGAGGCAGGCTCTGCACGGATCCTCAGTGCGGTGTCCCCACCAACAGCTGGGAAGCGCCGCTCCAGCAGCTCAGGCTCAATTATCTCTCTTGACAGCTGGGGGTGGGGTGGGGCCAGGCAAGAGCCGAGTCTGGACGGGAAGAGCTGGCACTCTGGTTCTCTCTGTCCCTCTCCCCGGAAGTCAGCCTGCCTGGACTGTCCCAGCTCTGGGGTCTCACAGATTCCCCCCAACCCATTACTCCCTGTGGCTCCTACATGTGAGCTGGAGTTGGGAAACGATGCTGTGGGAATCACAGAAACTAAGACTGAGGGACAGAAGCCCCGTGGAGAGGACAGAGCCACAGCAGAGGCCCGGGGAGGGCGGAGCCACAGCAGGTTTGGGGCATCCCAGCCCGGCTCTGCCGGGAGCAGCTCCCAGGTTACCCACAGCAGCTTCGGGCCGAGGTAGAAGGCGCCTTCAGCAGCTAGTGGGGGAGAAGCGCCGAGCCTTGGGGCGATCCCTGGAACCTCTGTCATATCCTAGACCTCCCCCAGCCCCCCGCACCCAGAATAATACCCGATGTATACTAGTTTGTTTTCTTTTTCATCTAAAACTTGTCTTTCTTTCTGAGACAACCTGGCAGCTGATGTCTCGGGTCAGCCATCTTCTTGTTTTAGTTCTTTTTTGAATTAATCTTCAGAGAGCCAGAGACATTTGCTTTGTTCTTTTCCCAACTATTTCTCCTGGCCTGAACTGGTTACCTTTTCTTCAACTCCAGGCTGAACAAGACACTTGGTTTTCTTGACCTGTATCAGCAAATCTTCCTAACAATGCGTCGCGGAAATCAGCAGTGAAACGTTCCTTCCTTCTGCCCTGGTGCCCTGCGTGCAGGTGGCTCCACAGCGCAGAAAGTAGGGTCTGAGCCACTGTCACCCTTTAATACACCATTAATATTTGTTTCCTGGTGACGAGTGGGTAAAACAAGTTTTTGGTTTTGTTGATTTCCCAGCTTCTGAAATATTTATTCATCTATTGAAAGGTTAGATGTAGAAAGGGCAAGTCTCCCCAACACCTGCGTGAGAGAGCCGGTATAGAAACTTCCCACCACAGATTAATAATCAGAAATTTTACAGCCTTGAGAGGGAAAATGCAGAGGCAAAATTGCTTTTTGTGTCCTTTTTTATCTGCATGACACCTAGGAACTCTTTTCATTTTTGCCATTTATTTAAGCACTAAACAAAGAGAGAATCTTCTGGTTAGACATAACTTCTGATAGTCCAATTGAATAGCTGGAACCAAAAGAGCCACTTCAGTACCTAAATTACGGAATTATTTGCAATGCAGGTAATTACTAAATGCCCCTGTTATCTTTTTCCATAGCATAGATGCTTTTTTTTTTTTTTTTTTTGAGACAGAGCCTCAAGCTCTATCCTAGATTGACTGCCATGGCATCAGAGCTCACAGGAATCTCCAATTCCTGGGCTTGAGTGATTTTCTTGCCTCAGCCTCCTAAGTAGCTGGGGCTGCAGGTGCCCCACAATGCCTGGCTATTTTTGGTTGTAATTGTCATTGTTGTTTGGCAGGCCGAAGCTGGATTCAAATCCACCAGCTCTGGTGTATGTGGCTGGAGCCTTAGCTCAGGGGTCCTCAAACTTTTTAAACAGGGGGCCAGTTCACTGTCCCTCAGATGGTTGGAGGGCTGGACTGTAGTTTTTTTTTTAAAAACTATGAACAAATTCCTATGCACACTGCACATATCTTATTTTGAAGTAAAAAAAAACAAAATGGGAACAAAAACAATATTTAAAATGAAGCACAAGTAAAGTTAAATCAACAAACTTACCAGTATTTCAATGGGAATTATGGGCCTGCTTTTGGCTAATGAGATGCTCAATGTCCAGTTCCATATTTGTCACTGCTAGTCATAACAAGTGATGCAAGTGTGCATCAGTTAGTCTAGATTTGGTTGGAGATTTCAGATGTTTCATTCTGAAAAAAGTCTGTTCACAGACATAAGTGCTGCCAAAGATGGTTGCCATTTTGAGTGCATGATTCCTGAGATTAGGATATGTCTCAAAGGGGAGAGATGCATAGAAATTAGGAAGGCTGCTTGACTTAAATGCGTCTTTCAGAGAGTCACAATTCTGCAGTTCAGCCAGTTCCGTTTGGTAAATCATATCCACATTTTCAATGTCAATAGAAAATGGGTTAATAGAAAAGCTGTATGTCCTGTTCATGGAGATGAAGCTCTTTAAATCTAAATTGCAACTCCTTTTGGAACTTTTCCAGTGAATCCACACATGTTTTATTTGGGAATGCAACCAATGGATTTTCCGCTAACAGGTTTTTTTTTTTTTGGCCGGGGCTGGGTTTGAACCCGCCACCTCCGGCATATGGGACCGGCGCCCTACCCGCTGAGCCACAGGCGCCGCCCAACAGATTTTGAGTTGTGGGGAGATGGCAGAAATTTTCCTCCTTCACTTGTTTGAGGAGGAGGCCTAATTTTACTTCAAATGCTTTCACATGTGATTGCGTATCACAGATGAGCTTCCCCTTTCCTTGAAGTTGCACATTGAAACTGTTGAGTAGCTCTGTTACCTCTGTCAGAAAGACAAGGTGCCGTTTCCATTCTGCATCATTGAGCTCTGGTACATCTTTGTTTTTTGAAAGCAGAAAAGCTGTAATCTGTGGAAGTAAGCCATAAAATATTTCAAAACTCTCCCTCAACTCAGCCAATGGACTTCTGGGTGGTACAGAACATCTTCACAGGCAACAATTAGTTCAGACAGAAATTCCTGAAATTGTCTGTGGTTTAGTGCATTACCTGTAATGAAGTCAACACAAGATACCACAGTTTTCATAACAGAGTCCCACTTTAGTGATTTACTACACAGCACTTTTTGGTGGATGAGGCATTGCATGGCTATTGGATGAGAATGGTTATTTTTGTCCATCTCTTGGTTAATGTGAGCAATTACTCCTTTCTTAGACCCCACCATGCCAGGAGCACCATCAGTTGTTACACTGGCTAGTTTTGCCCAGACCAGCTCCAAACTATTCACAGTTTGTCAAACCTTTTCATAGATATCCTGTCCTGTAGTTGTTCCTTTGATGCTTTGCAGTGCAGCAAGCTTCTTTGTGACTTTGAAATAGTCATTTGTCCCACAAATAAAAATTAGAAGTTATGCAGAATCACAAACATCATTACTTTCATCGAGTGCCAAGGAAAAATAGGGAAGGTTTTTTTGCGGACTTTTGCAAATGTTGATGCAAATTGTCTCCCATTTCTTTAATCCTTCGTGTAATTGAGGATCCTGAAAGACTCACTGTACTAAATAAATCAGCCTTCTCTGGACACATGTCTTTGGCAACAGAAAGAAGGCATTCATTAACAAATTCTCCCTCCACGAATGGTCTGCCAGTGTACGCTACTAGCTTGGCAACTTGAAAACTTGCTCACGGTGATGAAGTATTTAGCTGTTTCTGCTTCACAAAAGTATTTTGCTGAGTTGTCAATGTATATTTCAGTTTTAATATTTTATCTTTTCTCACTTCTCCAACCAATCATATTTATCTTTATGTTGAGTTTGATAGTGTTGATGCAAATTGTATTCTTTGAACACAGACATTATATTCTGGCATATCAAACACACAGCTCTTTCCTTGTACTGCATGAAAAAGTAATTGTAAGCCCACTGTTCTTTGAATATCCTACACTCTGAGTCCATTTTTCTCTTTCTTGATATAATTGTTTCCTAGGGATTCCAAATTGCTATTAGTAAAATACATATATATATGCACATACACATATATGTACAAAATACACATATATATGTAAAATACATATACTATATATATATATATATATGTACAGCGGTCCAAAAACAATATACCAGCAATAACTTTGCCCACACAGAGACATATAGCCTGCACTGCCCATCAATGTAGTCTGATCTGTCCCCATCAATGCAGTCTGATCTGTCCACATCAATGCAGTCTGATCAGTGTCCATCAATGCAGCCTTGTCTGTCCACATCATTTCAGCCTCACCAGTGCCCATATTGGTGGAAGTCCGCTTTTACCCCAGGCTCACACTGGTGCGGTGTGAGAACAGGCACAATTACAGAGCCAATTCCTCCACCACCTTTCTAGTTCACACACTACCCTGTGTGAACCACACTGCGATTTGTGAACTCACACAGGAATCTGATTGAGTTCTGACAAGCATATGGCTGAACTTGCACTGCTCAGGGATCTCAACAATGTGAACCGGGGCTTACACAGCACACAAATTACAACATCCTACACAACTGAATAGCAATCAGAATATAAATGCACTTACTGGCAATTAAATTGGGTTTCCTACTCCTTGGCTGTCTGCAGAGCTGGATTAACTTCCCATGGCACCCTAAGCAGATTACCAGTTTGGGGCCCCCATGCGATAACACTGAGCACTGGCCATTTGCATTAACACTGACTGCTGACTATTTGCGATAACACTGACTGCTGACAATTTGCATTAATACTGAGCGCTAACAATTTGCATTAACACTGAGCACTTACAATTATCATTATCACTGAGCACTATTTGCATTACCTCTGAGCTCTGACCATTTCCATTACCTCTGAGCACTGACAATTTGCATTAGCACTGAGTGCTGACTATTTGTGTTATCACTGTGATGCAATCCCCCTAGAAACCACCCCCAACGAAATAACCAACTTAAAAAAAAAGGCTCTCCTAACTTAAAAAAGGCTCTTCTAACTTAAAAAAGTGCCCCCTATCTGCAAAAAAAGACCTTCTAACTTCAGAAAAAAAAATGCACCCCTTAACTGCAAAAAAAAGGCCCTAATAACTGCAAAAAAAAAAAAAATGTAGACCTCCTAACTTCAAAAAAAAAGATAAATAAATCCTAACTTGTTCTTACCTCGGTCCTTAGGCAGCAGTAGGCTCTGCACAGGCAACCTGGTGACTCCTCCGATTACACCAGAGACTGAGAGGAAGAGTCAAGAGACAGAGAAAAGGAGGGGTGGGGAGAGACAGAGAGAAGGAAGGAGTGGAGTCGGAGAGTTGGTGCACATTCCACACATACGCACTGCGGCTTGAGATGAGTCGGCTGCTAAGCAAGACAGGCAGCTGTGGCAAAAACACCCGGCGGGCCGGATAAAAATCCTCGGCGGACAACATGTGTCCAGCGGGCTGTAGTTTGAGGACCCTTGCCTTAGCTGCTTGAGCTGCAGGTGTCTAGCCATGCATATGTTAAATTGGATTAACTAAAGCAAAAAAAAAAAAAAGAAGAAAGAAAAAAGAAAAACAAAAAATTTAAGCAAACAATTGATTAAAAGGCACAGTAAGTAATAGAACAGGCAGATTTTGGAAGATTTCTGAACTAAAGAAGTTTTTGTCTGTCATTGCTCATCAGAAAAGTGAATAAAGCCTTGAAAGAGGATAATTTTGCTTAATAAGGGGCGGAGCAAGATGGCAGCCGAGTAACAGCTTCCTTGCATCTGGGCACCGTGAGTCTGGGGAGATAGGACTCCAGGCATCTCTGGCTGGTGGGAACTGCCTATCATCACTCCTATGAGGATACAGGGAGTCAGCGAGAGACTTCTGGACCCCAAGAGGAGGACTAAAACAGTGGAAAACCGGCAAGTGGTCGCGTGTGTTCAACCCGTCTAAACCCGCCCACAACTGTAAGTTCAGTAGCAGCGAGACTGCAAACCAGAAAGGCCTTACCTGTGAACTCTTTTGATGTCCTTGGACTTGGCACTGAGTTGAACTGCCTTGGGGAAGGCCTGAGTGGGAGTGCAGAGAACTTTGGCCGTTGTCTAGGGCCCCAGTCTGAGCCGCTGAGCCAGACGGAGCTAATAGTGTTTGGCGGTGGGTCACACGGATCCATTGTCAGTGATCTGCCCCGGCAAGCTCCGCCCTCAGGGTAGCAGAGCTAGAAACGGGTGGGAGCTGGTAACCCAGCAACCAAGTAGCCTAAGGGTGGGGTCTGAGCCGCCTTGCAGCCCTAACCCTCAGGGGCAGAGTGGGACCGGTTTTGGCACACTGAGTAAGTGGATAGCCACTTCAGCAGTGATTCCAGCGAGAAAGCTGGGAAAGCTTCTGCTCAGCAAATTTACAAGTTCAAAGTGCCTTTTAAGTGGGCTGAAGAGAGATTCAGGGTGTCTACCTGCTGGGGTTTGAGAAATCAGCAGCCTCCAGTCGTATCAGAACTGTGACTAACATCTCATACCCCAAAAGACCACGTGTTGCCCAGACAATATTCAACAACATATACAAACTGCTTTGTTTTTGGTTGTGTATTTTTTTTTCTTTTTTTTTGTTTGGTTGGGTTTTTTTGTTTGTTTATTTTGACGTTGTTGATGTTCTTTTGTTTCTTAATTTCAATCTTTTCCATACAGATCCCTTTTTCTTTCTCAATTTTTCTAGTTTAATTATAATTTCCCATTGCTGCCTTTTTTAATAACTACAACTTCATTTTTGCTAGTGTTTCTACCGCTATCACTTGGTTTTTCACCCAATTTTATCGCCATAAAGTTTTCTGTTTGCTTGTTTTAGTTTGATTTATAGCATTTTTGTCTTTCCTCTCTACTTGGTGGAGGTGGGGTACTGTGTCTGACCAGGTTAGCAAAGAGCTGCTGACCTCAAGGGAACCACCCAACTGGGCACCCAACCCCCAGAAGGTGGGGTTTTTTAAGGTTGTGTCAAAGTACCCTACTGTACACCTATATTGCCCTGTCTCCCTCTTTCTGTGCCTCTCTTCTTTTTGTCAATATTCCTTATCCCTACCCCCTCTCCTTTCTCTATCTTTCTTTTTTTTCTTATCACTCGGTCCTCCTTTCTTTCATCCCTTTTTTGCTCTTCAACCTTCTCACCTTTCTGGTCCTGTAACCCTTAGTCCACAGGCACAAGAACTTAAAGAGCAAGAGGAAGTGAAAGGAAAATTAGGGCAAGGAAACAGATAAAAGAAATCACTCATGAGGAAGAATCAGCAGAAAACTCCAGGCAACATGAAGAACCAGTCCAGAACAACCCCGTCAAGGGACCATGAGGTAGCTACTGCAGAGGATTCCACCTATACAGAAATGTTAGGAATGACAGAAAGGGAATTTAGAATACACATGTTGAAAACAATGAAAGAAATGATGGAAACAATGAAGGAAACTGCTAATAAAGTGGAAAATAACCAAAAGGAAATCCAAAAACAGAATCAAATCAGAGATGAACGATATGAAGAATATAAAAAGGATATAGCAGAGCTGAAGGAAATGAAACAGTCAATCAGGGAACTTAAAGATGCAATGGAAAGTATCAGCAACAGGTTAGACCATGCAGAAGAAAGAATTTCAGAGGTAGAAGACAAAGTTTTTGAGATAACTCAGATAGTAAAAGAGGCAGAAAAGAAGAGAGAGAAAGCAGAACGTTCACTGTCAGAATTATGGGACTTTATGAAACGTTCCAACATACGAGTTATAGGAATTCCAGAAGGGGAAGAAGAATGCCCCAGAGGAATGGAAGCCATACTAGAGAATATTATAAAAGAAAATTTCCCAAACATCACCAAAGATTCTGACACACTGCTTTCAGAGGGCTATCGGACCCCAGGTCGCCTCAACTCTAACCGAGCTTCTCCAAGACACATTGTGATGAACCTGTCCAAAGTCAAGACAAAAGAAAAGATTCTGCAAGCTGCCAGGAGTAAGCGCCAGTTGACCTACAGGGGCAAATCCATCAGAGTGACCTCAGACTTCTCTAATGAAACTTTCCAAGCAAGAAGACAATGGTCATCTACCTTTAATCTACTTAAACAGAACAATTTTCAGCCCAGAATTCTGTACCCTGCTAAGCTAAGCTTCAAAATTGATGGAGAAATCAAATCATTTACGGATATACAAACATTGAGGAAATTCACCACAACAAGACCAGCTCTACAGGGAATACTTCAACCTGTTCTGCACACTGACCACCACAATGGATCAGCAGCAAAGTAAGAACTCAGAAATCAAAGGACAGAACCTAACCTCCACACTGATGCAAAAGATAAAACTAAGCAATGGACTCTCACCAAATAAGACGAATAGAATACTACCACACTTATCAATTATCTCCATAAATGTTAATGGCTTGAATTCCCCACTGAAGAGACATAGATTGGCTGACTGGATTAAAAAACACAAGCCATCCATTTGCTGTCTGCAAGAAACACACCTGGCTTCAAAAGACAAATTAAAGCTCCGAGTCAAGGGTTGGAAGACAATTTTTCAGGCAAATGGAATTCAGAAGAAAAGAGGAGTTGCAATCTTATTTTCAGATACATGTGGATTTAAAGCAACTAAAGTCAAAAAAGACAAAGATGGTCACTTTATATTGGTCAAGGGAAAACTACAACAAGAAGACATTTCAATTCTAAATATCTATGCACCAAATTTAAATGCTCCCAGATTCTTGAAACAGACCTTACTCAGTCTGAGCAATATGATATCTGATAATACCATCATAACAGGGGACTTTAACACACCTCTTACAGAGCTGGACAGATCCTCTAAACAGAAATTAAACAAAGATATAAGAGATTTAAATGAGACCCTAGAACAATTATGCTTGATAGACGCATATAGAACACTCCACCCCAAAGATAAAGAATATACATTCTTCTCATCACCCCATGGAACATTCTCCAAAATTGATCATATCCTGGGACACAAAACAAATATCAACAGAATCAAAAGAATTGAAATTTTACCTTGTATCTTTTCAGACCATAAGGCACTAAAGGTGGAACTCAACTCTAACAAAAATGCTCGACCCCATCCAAAGGCATGGAAATTAAACAATCTTCTGTTGAATAACAGATGGGTGCAGGAAGAAATCAAACAGGAAATCACTAACTTCCTTAAGCATAACAACAATGAAGACACAAGCTACCAAAACCTGTGGGATACTGCAAAAGCAGTTTTGAGAGGAAAATTCATCGCTTTAGATGCCTACATTCGAAAAACAGACAGAGAGCACATCAACAATCTCACAAGAGACCTTATGGAATTGGAAAAAGAAGAACAATCTAAGCCTAAACTCAGTAGAAGAAAAGAAATCTCCAAAATCAAATCAGAGATCAATGAAATTGAAAACAAAAGAATCATTCAGAAAATTAATGAAACAAGGAGTTGGTTTTTTGAAAAAATAAATAAAATAGATAAACCATTGGCCAGACTAACTAGAAATAGAAAAGTAAAATCTCTAGTAACCTCAATCAGAAATGATAAAGGGGAAATAACAACTGATCCCACAGAGATACAAGAGATCATCTCTGAATACTACCAGAAACTGTATGCCCAGAAATTTGACAATGTGAAGGAAATGGATCAATATTTGGAATCACACCCTCTCCCTAGACTTGGCCAGGAAGAAATAGACCTCCTGAACAGACCAATTTCAAGCACTGAGATCAAAGAAACAATAAAAAAGCTTCCAACTAAAAAATGCCCTGGTCCAGATGGCTTCACTCCAGAATTCTATCAAACCTTCAAGGAAGAGCTTATTCCTGTACTGCAGAAATTATTCCAAAAAATTGAGGAAGAAGGAATCTTCCCCAACACATTCTATGAAGCAAACATCACCCTGATACCAAAACCAGGAAAAGACCCAAACAAAAAGGAGAATTTCAGACCAATCTCACTCATGAATATAGATGGAAAAATTCTCAACAAAATCCTAGCCAATAGATTACAGCTTATCATCAAAAAAGTCATTCATCATGATCAAGCAGGCTTCATCCCAGGGATGCAAGGCTGGTTCAACATACGCAAGTCCATAAACGTTATCCACCATATTAACAGAGGCAAAAATAAAGATCACATGATCCTCTCAATAGATGCAGAAAAAGCATTTGATAAAATCCAGCATCCTTTTCTAATTAGAACACTGAAGAGTATAGGCATAGGTGGCACATTTCTAAAACTGATTGAAGCTATCTATGACAAACCCACAGCCAATATTTTACTGAATGGAGTAAAACTGAAAGCTTTTCCTCTTAGAACTGGAACCAGACAAGGTTGTCCTCTGTCACCTTTACTATTCAACATAGTGCTGGAAGTTCTAGCCAATACAATTAGGCAAGACAAGGAAATAAAGGGAATCCAAATGGGAGCAGAGGAGGTCAAACTCTCCCTCTTTGCTGACGACATGATCTTATACTTAGAGAACCCCAAAGACTCAACCACAAGACTACTAGAAGTCATCAAAAAATACAGTAATGTTTCAGGATATAAAATCAATGTCCACAAGTCAGTAGCCTTTGTATACACCAATAACAGTCAAGAGGAGAAGCTAATTAAGGACACAACTCCCTTCACCATAGTTTCAAAGAAAATGAAATACCTAGGAATATACCTAACGAAGGAGGTGAAGGACCTGTATAAAGAAAACTATGAACTCCTCAGAAAGGAAATAGCAGAGGATATTAACAAATGGAAGAACATACCATGCTCATGGATGGGAAGAATCAACATTGTTAAAATGTCTATACTTCCCAAAGCAATCTACCTATTCAATGCCATTCCTATCAAAGTACCTACATCGTACTTTCAAGATTTGGAAAAAATGATTCTGCGTTTTGTATGGAACCGGAAAAAACCCCGTATAGCTAAGGCAGTTCTTAGTAACAAAAATAAAGCTGGGGGCATCAGCATACCAGATTTGAGTCTGTACTACAAAGCCATAGTGGTCAAGACAGCATGGTACTGGCACAAAAACAGAGACATAGACACTTGGAATCGAATTGAAAACCAAGAAATGAAACTAACATCTTACAACCACCTAATCTTCGATAAACCAAACAAGAACTTACCTTGGGGGAAAGACTCCCTATTCAATAAATGGTGTTGGGAGAATTGGATGTCTGCGTGTAAAAGACTGAAACTGGACCCACACCTTTCCCCACTCACAAAAATTGATTCAAGATGGATAAAGGACTTAAATTTAAGGCACGAAACAATAAAAATCCTCAAAGAAAGCATAGGAAAAACACTGGAAGATATTGGCCTGGGGGAAGACTTCATGAAGAAGACTGCCATGGCAATTGCAACAACAACAAAAATAAACAAATGGGACTTCATTAAACTGAAAAGCTTCTGTACAGCTAAGGTGACGATAACCAAAGCAAAGAGACAACCCACACAATGGGAAAGGATATTTGCATATTTTCAATCAGACAAAAGCTTGATAACCAGGATCTATAGAGAACTCAAATTAATCCACATGAAAAAAGCCAACAATCCCCTATATCAATGGGCAAGAGACATGAATAGAACTTTCTCTAAAGACGACAGACGAATGGCTAACAAACACATGAAAAAATGTTCATCATCTCTATATATTAGAGAAATGCAAATCAAAACATCCCTGAGATATCATCTAACCCCAGAGAGAATGGCCCACATCACAAAATCTCAAAAGTGCAGATGCTGGCGTGGATGTGGAGAGAAGGGAACACTTTTACACTGCTGGTGGGACTGCAAACTAGTACAACCTTTCTGGAAGGAAGTATGGAGAAACCTCAAAGCACTCAACCTAGACCTCCCATTCGATCCTGCAATCCCATTACTGGGCATCTACCCAGAAGGAAAAAAATCCTTTTATCATAAGGACACTTGTACTAGACTGTTTATTGCAGCTCAATTTACAATCGCCAAAATGTGGAAACAGCCTAAATGCCCACCAACCCAGGAATGGATTAACAAGCTGTGGTATATGTATACCATGGAATACTATTCAGCCATTAAAAAAAATGGAGACTTTACATCCTTCGTATTAACCTGGATGGAAGTGGAAGACATTATTCTTAGTAAAGCATCACAAGAATGGAGAAGCATGAATCCTATGTACTCAATCTTGATATGAGGACAATTAATGACAATTAAGGTTATGGGGGGGGAAGCAGAAAGAGAGAGGGAGGGAGTGGGGTGGGGCCTTAGTGTGTGTCACACTTTATGGGGGCAAGACATGATTGCAAGAGGGACTTTACCTAACAATTGCAATCAGTGTAACTGGCTTATTGTACCCTCAATGAATCCCCAACAATAAAAAAAAAAAAAAAAAAAAAAAAAAAAAAAATTTTGCTTAATAAAAATAACAAAATCACATTTGTTTATCCTTCTAAGATAAAAGATTTGGGTGGCATTTCAGGGTAAGGACCATATTGATAGTGAGTTGTGACAGGAAAGTTTGGGTGACAGAGGCAAGTTGTCCTCTCTCTGGAGTCACCCAGGAAGTCTGGTCATTCATTGGCCATCCACAAATTTTGATTTTTTTCTTTTTTTCAAATTGTCATCAGAGCTTATGACTTAATCTTGAATATTCTCAATAATGATAGTTCTGAACAATTTTGCTCATATATAGTCATAATATGTATAATAATTTTGCTCAGATATATTCATATATGTTCATAATATATCTTCATATATATTCATAATTCATAATTTATATATATGTATAAACCTGTCCTGTAAAAATGAAGTGTAAATTCAACAACAAAGATGGGAGTCCAATCTATTGTTTCCTGGTTTACCATGGGGTAACCCATTATTTTAGCCGGGTCATAGTAGATAGAGTTAGAATGATACCTTCATCATAAAATAATGATTGGTTAGTATGGAATTTAATATTCTCATTTTTCAACATATATGCAACAACTATTTGCTGGATTGGAAGAAAAGACAAGTTTTTCTCTGTTTACCCGATTTATATTTTGAAGTTTACTCTTCCAGATAGTACGTAAAGGGTTCATTCTGCACATAATTGGAATAAATTTTCAAGAAAAAAATAAACATAAAACCAAAATTATTTGTAGAGAAAATTTAATTACAGAGTAGTAGTTGATTCTTTCACACACAATGTGTGGAATATTGAGTGTCTCAGGCCATGTGCCCTGCGGTACTGCCTAGGATTGAGGGAGATGTAAGAAGATCCCTTTCTCCAGGCTAGATTTCAAATGATCAGAGGGCAGGAATTGCAGCCTTGTATTTATTTATGTATGTTTACTCACCTCCCATCCAGCTTAATAATCATAACTTGGAAGCTGCTTAGTGAATATGTCATGAATAATCTTTCATGTATGACGCACAGTTGCTTTCCAGGTGATTCCAAAGTAAAATTCTAAAAACAGGATTTTTTAGGATTGGTAGCATTATTAGAATAAGCTCCTGGCTTTACAAGTATAACATTTATATACATTATCTGTGCAAGTAAAATTATCTATGTAATTTGACTTGTATGCTAATTCAATCTCAATTTCTGGTCATATCTCCTATGATGTATCTTATTAACACAAATCAGTGTGCTTCTGGGCATAGTCCATCCACGCAAGGGGTCTCAGCATCTCAAAGGGCCCTGAGTTCAGATTTGAGCTCTTGCACACACTTGGACAATTTACTTGCCTTCCCCAAACCTCAGTTTTCTCATCTAATAAGGAAATATTCAATATTTTTTAGAATTGAAATTAAGTTAAAAAAGATAACATACACAAATTATCCAACACAGGTCTTAGCATTTCAGCATTTAGTAATGCTAAACCTGACAAATATTTGCCCTTTAATTAAGATCAAAGAGCACTTTTTTAAAAAAAGTCACTGTATTTCTATGAAAATAGAAAGTTATTGGAACAAACTCATATTTTCATTAAAGCAGAATAAGTTGTCGGTCTAACTGAAAGCACTCTATTTCAAAGTTACTGTTTGCAGCTGAAAGTAATAAAACTGTACTTGCCTTTTAAACAGCCATAATTTTGGCTTTTTCTTTGTGTGCATTTTATTTTAGCCTCTATGTGTCTAATATTTTCTGTGTAATTTCATGTGCTTTGTTGCTGCTATATTTTACTGTGTACTTTCACCACTATCAATTATTAACAACTGAGGAGGTTTTCTGAAATTAGAATGGAAACTCTCTGAGGTCTTCTGTTTGCTTGGTCTTATTCATGACTCCCTAGATGAATCAAGGCAGGTTCTGGCAGTGGTTGCCAATGCAGAAATTGAAGGCCGAGCTGAGGGCTATGGTTTAAGATGTATATCCTGAGTTGTCAAGGTTGTTAAGTGTTTGACTTTGTAAAGAATTTGGACCGAATCTGATAGACAACTACTAACCCATACTTGAAACTCAGTTCACCACTGAAATGAGAAAAGTTTCTTATCCTCTAGGTTCCCACCCTCAAACCCTTCTTCCTCAACTTTATTTCTCCACATGGTCCAAGGACCAGTCACCCAGTAGACAGATCCTGTATTAAGAATGTGCACAGGATGAGCTGACTCAGGAGAAACAACCCCCTCTCCAGCAGAGGGGCAACTTCCATCCCATTCTAAGTTGGACTTGAAATCAATATGTCATTATAAACACAGGGTGTGGGCAGAGATAGGAAATGGATACATACCCAGGGTAAAGCAATTTGGAATCATCAGCTACTTGGAAATGTGCTGCACATCAAGGGGACCTGAGCATTTCACTGTAGATTTGTTTGCCTCAATCAATGTCTGCACTTTTGCTCACTTGAAGCAGTTTTATAGGCACGTGTGGTCACATGCTTGGGAAAATTTCAAATTTCAGGAACATTTTCTTACTGCTTGTCCAACTCCCAACCACTGTCTATTTTTATCTATAACTCACATCATTTGTCTTGGGGAGACAATCCCTGGTAAGTTAATAAAAAAAAAAAGGAAATATGCACAACAGCATCCTGTAAATGATGATGTTTGGAGCTCAATTGTTTGCTAGTAGCATGACTATCATGAGAGTTAACTCTTTGTAAATTTCCCATTCCTATTACCCCCCTCAAAAAGGCAGTAAGCTAGTGTGACAAGCAATCAATAGTACATAAAATTGAGAATGTGGCCAGAGCAGGATTTACAGAATTCTTCTTTAGCTTTTTGTGATATTCAACCTTCCATAGAGCTCCCTAAAATGTCTGCCTATTTCTAAACTAAGCTACTTCAAACCATCTCACATCTGATTCTTCAACTCCCGGACTTCCTTTATAGACAGCTGCTCAGTTGCTCCTTACACACCTGTGGAAAGGTCCTTTTTTCTTTTCACGTGTCTTGACTCCTCTATCTTCAAACTTGATCTGAATTTCATGAGCTGCTGCTTTTGAAAGTTGATAGTTATTCTGATCCTCTTTACATAAGGAAAGCATTTTGCTTTACTTTCCAAAAGTGAGTACATTTGTGCCAGTCCAGTTTTTCTCATTTGACCAGGGACTTAGATTTAGGCTTTGAAACTTGAATGGAGTCCAGCTATCTGTCAATGTGGGTTGAATATGTAACCCTGACCTCATTAAAACCGTGTTCCAACTAATTGATTGACTTGGTCCTCATCCAGAGTGGCTCTATTTTATTCTCCTATTTCAAGTCCCATTTCCAATATTTTTTTAAGGGACAGGTGGTTGAAAATATTTAGTTTTTATGGATAAATATTGTAAGGAAGAAATGCCTATACTTGTTGACACTGCTTATAAAAGATTTGCCTTAAGAACACTTCTTGGAATACTATTAACATAAAGTTGTTAATTAGTTTGGTCTGCATGTAGAATAAACACATAAAACATAAATTTCAATGTAAAGAATAGCTGGACCACTAACAAAATTTCCAATTTTCCATCACTTTTAGTTGGCACATTGCTTCTGTACCAGTTCAGTCCAAATGAAGAAGAGACTTTGCCTATCCAGATGGATCTAGTACTTAAATGTAAAATTTAAGACATACAATGTTCCTTTGCATAATTTAGCTAATTAGCAATTCCAAATATGAGGTCTGACCATTAAGTTCAAAGTCTAATCCTAGAAAAAGTGCTACATACTCAATTGTTGAAGTTGCCTTTGAAGTACTCTTGGGAAGCTATGCCTAGTCCATTCTTTTTTCTGGAATGGCCGTCAGAGATGTCTTTGTATTTCCTTAATGTCCTGCATGTCATCAAAATGTCTTCCTTTCAATATTTCCTTTATCTCTGGGGAAGGAATTGGGGGCCAGATCAGGTGAGTAGAGAGGGTGTTCTAATATGGTCATTTGTTTAGTGCCTAAAAACTCCCTCACAGTGCCATGTAACTGGTGCATTTTTGTGATGCAAGAGATATGAGGTGTTGGCTGAGATTTTCAATTAAGATTTTCCTAATTGTTTTTCTATCAATGTTTACTTGATCTGCTGTGCTTCTCACAGTTCGCTGATGATTTTGATACACAAGTCAATGAATTTTTGCAATGCTTTTGTCAGTTCTACTTATACTGGTCATCCTGACCTCCCTTCATCACTGATACTTTCTCTTCCCTTAGAAAAATGTTTAATCCATTTGAACACTGCTGTTTTCTTCATGGCATGATCCCCATAAACTTGGATTAATATTTTCCTGATTTCACTTCCACTCTTGCCAAGTTTAACAAGAAATTTATGAATGTTTGTTCATTGCTCTAAGTTAAGATCTAATATTCTTACAATTGCACACAAGAGCACACAATAATGGCACCATTCAGCAAGACACCACCACAAATCCACTCAGACACATCTGTGAGAAGCTGATACACCAAGGTTATGAAAACTGCCAAAGTTGTTTGTACAGTGCTCCCAACATAAGTGCATGGTGGCAAGATCAGGAACTTAATTGCCAGCATTGTATCTTGAACATATTGACTACTTAGCAAATTTCCACATATTTTTCTTTTTTGTAATTGGAAGGGATAATTCTAAAATACAGTGGCACAATCATAGCTCAGTGCAACCTCTAACCCTCAGGCAGCCACCTGGATACCTGGGATCACAGGTGTGCATCTCCTTGCTTGGCTATATGCTTAAAAATATTTCCTATAGAGGTGGGGTCTTGCTATATTGCCCAGGCTGGTCTCAAACCCCTGCCTTAAAGTTATCCTCCTGCCTCAGCCTCCTAAAGCATGGGAACTACTGGTGTGAGCTATCACCACAAATCATTTTTTAATCTTGCATTTTAATCTATTGCATCTTTTTCACCACATATTCACCCCATGCATTTTATTCATTTGATACTTATTGAGTAAATGCTTATGTGGCTGACACTAGGCTAAAAACTTTGTGGAGATCTAAGAGAGGAAATGAGATATAGGCAAACACTTGTAACATACGGCAACATAGAATACATCACAATAGAAAGGTACATGGGCTGAGAACATTCATGGATAAGAAAAGGAAATTCTCACTGGAGAGACTATGAATGAATACATAAAGTGAATTGCTTTGGCCACAATAGAAGAAAAAAAATGGACATACCCAAAAGAGGGAAAGAGGAGAAAAAAACTGTGTGAATAAGTCACAGAGAAAGGACCTTGGTAGGAATGGGTCTGATTGGTTTGGTTGAGAGTAGAGCATGTAAGAAGTGACTGGAGATGAAATTACAAATGAACATCAGATCAGTGAGTGTTGAAAAATTAAGATTTTTGGATGGTAATAAGAGAATAGCTTAAAAGAAATTTTGAAAATGTCTTTCACTTTTTTTTAAGCAAGAAAATACAGGGGGACAAAAAAAATCAAGACACTGTTAGTCTCAAAAAGGCTGTTAAATCAATCCAGGTGAAAAAAAAAAAGGCAGTTTTGAATAAGGCAGCACAGTGGAAACAAGAAAAAAGAAGGAACAATTAAGACACAGTATAAATGAAACTGTGAAGACAGCATAGACTGGCTTTTAGAGGAATGAAGGTCAACAATGAGCCAAGCTCTGTGCTGTCTAAGGATAGAGCAGCACAAAGAAAAAACAGAGAGAAATGGAAAGGAAAAAGAGTTTAAATGCTCGTTCACTCACATAATTCTCCTATGGAGTTTGTACAAGCTCTTTTTGACTTATTCAAATGTATTAAATTGCTTTCAAGCAAAGGGGCATTGCCTCTGAAGTCTGATTGCCTCAGTGTAAAAATCATTTTTTGGAGCAAAGGAGGTTCACTTGATTCCTGCCACAAGCTTTGGTCAAGCTCAAGTCAAAGGTACTCATATTTTTGTCTTTGTGACATGACCAGATCTTGGCTTTCAGGCTTTACAGAGATGGATGTTTTATAAATAATATTTAGCCAAGAAATCTGTGCACAAATTCTGTATCTCTGCCTCCAAGAAGGTCCTTGACCAAGGTGGAGAAGACCATCTTTCCTGCTTCACTTCTTCCCTAAGTAGTCCTTAACCCTTTGCAACCTGATTATTGCCCCAGTACTCGTATTCAGGTTAACATAGTCACATATTGAACAGCTTCTACGATATTCAAAATTACTAGTCACCTTCCTGGTCTTAGATTTATTTCCTCCCTTACTTGCAACCACTCTCTCAGCACCTTCCATGTAAGCAGAAAGAAGATATGTGCCTTGCACACCTTTTTCTGTTTGTTCTCTTGCTGATTTTCTATAATATTTTTCTCTAATATTTTTTCTGACAATTCTATCTTACTTTCCTACTTTTTCTCTGCCATTCTTTCTTTAATTCTGTTAATATAGTCATATGCCAACATTCAAGCCACAGTTGAATCAATGACTGGGGGATTGCATAAAGAGTGGCAGTCTCAGAAGATTATACCATATTTTTACTGTACCTTCTCTATGTTTAGATACCCAAATACACCATGTCACCATATCCCCTAGGACTCAGTACATGACATGCTGTGCAGGTCTGTAGCTCATGAGCAATGGCTATACCACATGGCCTAGGTATGTTGCAGGCTATGGACACTATGATGTTCACACAACATCAAAATAGCTTAAAAACACCTTTTTTCCCAAAAAAACATATCCAGTTCTTATGCAATGCATGACTGCAGAGTTTCCAGCTAAGGTTTTTCTAGGGCCTTCTGTTTCCTATTTAAATGCTCATTTGTTGTCATTGATGTTGAAAACACCTACACTGACAGATACAACTTTTAAACATTTTTATGACAACAAAAAAAGCACACGGAGCCTTTGTAATGGAAGTAGTTTGTGAGAGCCACATTGTAGACTGGGAAAGGCCAAGAGAACTGGGGAAGACTGACCAGATAGGCAAGACCAGGTCCCGGGAAAATCTGTGTCTGAATAAAACCATATCCCACAGGCAAATGAGAACAATTGGAATGTTTTCAACAGTGATGATAAGACTATATATATATATATATACATATATATATTATATATATTTTGTTGTTGTTGTTGTTTGTTTGTTTGTTTGTTTCAAAAGAACCACATTGAAGTAGAGTGGAGAATATTCAAAGCAAAAGTGAAAAATACTTTTAACTAGTATTTGAACCACATCACTTGACACTGTGTTGAGAAGAATTCTGAGGGTATATCCAGGCTGCAGTGAGAAAAGGCCATAATTATGTGAGCAGGTGTAGCTACTGTTCTAGGACAGCATCTCCAAGACCTGTCTGCTGTCATTGCTTCACTCTCCACCTCTCGAAAAGAAGAACCAAAAAGATCCATACACATTTGACTTCACCTTGCAGTATCTGGAAGATGTGAGGATCTGATGGAAATAGAAGTCAGGGTAAGATTCAGTTTCCAAGAGAAGTAAGATTTTTCCACATCATTAAGAATAACTGTGGCTGCCAAGACCACAGTAGTGGAGAAATGCAGATGATGTGCCATAGATTTCCCATCAAAAGGCAACCAAGTGCAGTGAGACTAGAAAGATGGGAGTAGTAGTTAGGAGGCTATTGCTGAAGTCAGAAATAGAAGTTCTAAATTAAGTTAATGTCAACAGTGCAGGAGAGAAGAGGATGAAATTGGATGATATTAAACATGTAACGGAAATCATTGACAGAACTATGGGGTCGTGATAACTGAATCGGAAGACTGAAGATGCAGACCCCAAGAAGAAAACAGAAAAGGAAGGACTTAGAGACACAAGAAAACCTTGGAGAGAGTCATGTCATGGAAGACCAATTCTGGTTCATGCAGAATGAAAAGTGTTTCAGAGAGGTGAGGTAGCAGGTCCATTGAATTTAGCTGCTGGGATAATTGACCCTGGCAAGAGCAATTTTAGTGCAAAAAAAAAAAAAGTGGGAAGTGAAGCCAAGTTAACGGTCCTCATGTTCTCACCTTTCATTCACCCCTTTCAGGAAGCTGAGCCACAGAAGCAACGAAGGTGAAGCTATGGCAAACGTCAGGTCATTTACTTTTTGTGGTTGTTTTCAAGATGGGAAATATTGGGCATGTTTATAGATTTAGGAGAGATCTATGGGAGTGGAGGGGTAGATAGTGCAGGAGGGAGGTCCCAGAGCTGCCAGAAGAATATGTCGGAAATTAGATCAGGAACTAAAACCAAGATTACAGGACAGCGGGTGTGGATGCTCATCAATTTCTAGGAGTGAGGAGGTAGCTAGGGATATTCAAATACCATAGACTCATTTTGTTCCATCAGCTGGGCTCTTTCCTGACTGAAGAGGTGGGAGAGAGGACTTCAGAGTAACAACGGCATTTGTGCTGAGTGTTTTGGTAAATTAGAAGCAGGTGCATAGCAACAAGTAAGACCCAGGAGTTGTGAAGACCACCCACAGTTTTCCACCCGCATCGGCAGTTCTTATCCTTGCTGGTTCTCCTAATGTGGTAAAGCCTGTGCTTGGCTTTTGGGAATACTGCTAGAAACAGGAGCTTGCTTTACCCCCATTCTTGGGTTTCATACCTGTGGGTAAGTGAGTGGAGGAAGCACTTAGAGCAATGGTTCTCAACCCTCCTAATGCCATGGCCCTTTAATACAGTTACTGTGGGTTGTGACCCACAGGATGAGAACCACAGACTTAGAACAGGGGTCCTCAAACTTTTTAAACAGGGGGCGAGTTCACTGTCCCTCAGACCATTGGAGGGCCAGACTATAGTTAAAAAAAAAAAAAAAGAAAAACTATGAACAAATTCCTATGCACACTGCACATATCTAATTTTGAAGTAAAACAAAACAAAACAAAACAAAAAAACCGGGAAGAAATACAATATTTAAAATGAAGAACAAGTAAAGTTAAATCAACAAACTTACCAGTATTGCAATGGGAACTACTATGGGCCTGCTTTTGGCTAATAAGATGGTCAATGTCATGTTCCATATTTGTCACTGCTAGTCGTAACAAGTGATGCAAGGGTGCATCAGTCAGTCTAGATCTGGTTGGAGATTTCAGATGTTTCATTCTGGAAAACGTCTGTTCACAGACATAAGTTCATAGACAAAGATGGTTGCCATTTTGAGTGCATGGTTCCTAAGATGAGGCTATGTCTCAGAGGGGAAAGATGCATAGAAATTAGGTGCAGGAAGAGGCACAATTACAGAGCTGCTTGACTTGAATGACTATTTCAGAGAGTCACAATTCTGCAGTTCAGCCAGTTCCATTTGTAAATTGTACCCACATTTTCAATGTCAATAGAAAATGGGTTACAGAAAAGCTGTATGTCCTGTTCATGGAGATGAAGCTCTTTAAATCTAAATTGCAACTCCTTTTGCAACTTTTCCAGTGAATCCACACATGTTTTATTTGGGAATGCAACCAATGGATTTTCCGCTAACAGATTTTGAGTTGTGGGGAGATGGCAGAAATTTTCCTCCTTCACTTATTTGATGAGGAGGCCTAATTTTACTTCAAATGCTTTCACATGTGATTGCATATCACAGATGAGCTTCCCCTTTCCTTGAAGTTGCACATTGAAACTGTTGAGTAGCTCTGTTATCTCTGTCAGAAAAGCAAGGTGCCGTTTCCATTCTGCATCATTGAGCTCTGGTACTTCTTTGTTTTTTGAAAGCAGAAAAGCTGTAATCTGTGGAAGTAAGTCATAAAAATATTTCAAAACTCTCTCTCGACTCAGCCAATGGACTTCTGGGTGGTACAGAACATCTTCACAGGCAACATTTATTAGCTCAGACAGAAATTCCTGAAATTGTCTGTGGTTTAGTGCATTACCTGTAATGAAGTTAATACCAGATACCACAGTTTTCATAACAGAGTCCCACTTCAGTGATTTACTACACAGTGCTTGTTGGTGGATGAGGCAGTGTATGGCTATTGGATGAGAATGGTTATTTTTGTCCATCTCTTGGTTAATGTGAGCAGTTACTCCTTTCTTAGACCCCACCATGCTAGGAACACCATCAGTTGTCACACTGGCTAGTTTTGCCCAGTCCAGCTCCAAACTATTCACAGTTTGTCAAACCTTTTCATAGATATCCTGTCCTTTAGTTATTTCTTTGATGCTTTGCAGTGCAGCAAACTCCTCTGTGACTTTGAAATAGTCAGTCGTCCCACGATAAAAAATTAGAAGTTGCGCAGAATCACGAACATCATTACTTTCGTTGAATGCCTAGGAAAAATAGGAAAGTTTTTTTGTGGACTTTTGCAAATGTTGATGCAAATTGTCTCCCATTTCTTCAATCCTTCATGTAATTGAGGGTCCTGAAAGACTCACTGTACTAAATAAATCAGCCTTCTCTGGACACATCTCTTTGGCAACAGAAAGAAGGCATTTTTTAACAAATTATCTCTCCACGAACGGTCTGCCAGTGCACGCTATTAGCTTGGCAACTTGAAAACTTGCTCGCGGTGATGAAGTATTTAGCTGTTTCTGCTTCACAAAAGTATTTTGTTGAGTTGTCAATGTATATTTCAGTTTTAATATTTTATCTTTTCTCACTTCTCCAACCAATCATATTTATCTTTATGTTGAGTTTGATAGTGTTGATGCAAATTGTATTCTTTTAACACAGACACTATATTCTGGCATATCATACACACAGCTCTCTCCTTGTACTGACAAAAAAGTAATTGTAAGTCCACTGTTCTTTGAATATCCTACACTCTGAGTCCATTTTTCTCTTTCTTGATATTGTTTCCTAGGGATTCAAAATTGCTATTAGTAAAACAATGTACCAGCTGTAACTTTGCCCACACAGAGACATATAGACTGCACTGCCCATCAATGCAGTCTGATCAGTGTCCATCAGTGCAGTCTGATCAGTGTCCATCAGTGCAGTCTGATCAGGGTCCATTAGTGCAGTCTGATCAGTGCCCATCAATGCAGTCTGATCAGTGCCCATCAGTGCAGCCTTGCCCGGTCCACATCATTTCAGCCTCGCCAGTGCCCATATGGTGGAACTCTGCTTTTACCTCAGGCTCACACTGGTGCAGTGCGGGAACAGGCACGATTGCAGACCAGTTCCTCCACCACCTTTCCAGTTCACACTACCCTGTGCGAACCGCATTGCAAACTGTGAACTTCCACAGGAATCTGATTGCATGGGTGAGCAGATCCATGTGATCAGATTCCACTGCAGGAAAAAAGAAGGCACATATTCCTTTTTTCTTCCGAATCTAATGCGAGTTCAGCCATATGCTTGTATGGCTTTGCTCAGAGATTGCAACAGTGTGAACTGGGGCTTACACAGCACACAACATACAACATCATACACAACTGGATAGGAATCGGAATATAAATGCACTTACTGTCAATTAAATTGGGTTTCCTACTCCTCAGCTGTCTGCAGAGCTGGATTAAGTTCCCATGGGGCCTTAGGCAGATTACCAGTTTGGGGCCCCCATGCAATAACACTGGGCAATGACCATTTGCATTAACACTGACCACTGGCAATTAGCAATAATACTGACTACTGACAATTCTCATTAATACTGAGCACTGACAATTTGCATTAGCACTGAGCACTGACTATTTTCGTTATCACTGTGATGCAACCCCCTAGAAACCACATCCAACCAACTAACCAACTTAAAAAAAAGGCTCTCCTAACTTCAAAAAAAAAGGGCTCTTCTAACTTCAAAAAAGGCGCCCCCTATCTGCAAAAAAAAAGACTTCCTAACTTCAGAAAAAAAGACCTCCCTTAACCACAAAAAAAGGCCCTACTAACTGCAAAATAAAATAAAAAGTAGACCTCCTAACTTCAAAAAAATAAATATCCTGACTTGTTCTTACCTCGGTCCTTAGGCAGCAGCAGGCTCTGCACAGGCAACCTGGTAACTCCTCCGATTACACCAGAGACTGAGAGGAGGAGTCAAGAGACAGAGAGGAGGGGAGTCAGAGAGTAGGAGGGGAGTCAGAGTGTGTGGGGCACATTCCACAGATGCACACTATGGGCTGGGTCGAGTGGGCTGCTAAGCAGGACAGCAAAAACACCTGGCGGGAAGAGACAGAAAGAAGGAGTGGAGTCCAAGAGTTGGCGCACATTCCACACATGAGCACTGTGGGCTGGGACAAGTGGGCTGCTAAGCAGAAGGGGCAGGGTGGCAAAAACACCTGGTGGGTCAGATAAATGTCCTCAGCAGGCCGCATGTGGCCCGTGGGGCGTAGTTCGAGGACCCTTGACTTATAGCATCAGGTGAAGCTGACAGTTTTTCACTGAGTTCCTTCCTGTAGGAAGTCTTGGAACTTAGTCTGCACGGATGATTCTTCTCTAACTCCATGCTCTTATCTTTGAGTGATCCTACCTGATTCCCAGAGAGCCCAGTTTTTTTTTGGGGGGGGGCGGTGCGGCTGTCCACCAACTGGGTAGCACCAAGGCTGAACAGCCAACCTGTCTCTTCCACCTCATCCGACAGAGCTGTATTTTCTTAATGCCTATAGATTAAAAGCTTCAATCTTTGGTTTGTCCTGTTCCCATTGACTATGCTCATCTTTCTCTAGTAAAAATCCATGAGTTTCCTCCTCATCTGTTTAACATTAGTGAGAAGCTCTGCCAGAGGACAGAAATCCAATAACTGACTCAGCATGCTCTATTTCAGATGTGATGAGATTGGCTGCTAGAACTGTAAGCTGCTGGACCACAACTGGTTTAACAGATACTAAAGGGTGGGGTAGTACCAAGGACTACATATTTTGTGTTTGACAGCCTTAGTAAGTGCATGCCATGGAATCTGTGACTATTAATTACTCTCTCCTTTATTTTATTTATTTATTTTTTGAGACAGAGTTTCACTCTGTTGCACCAGGCTAGAGTGCTATGGCCTTAGCAACCATATACTCCTGGGTTCAAATGATCCTTCTGCCTGAGCCTCTTAAGTAGCTAGGACTACAAGTGCACACTACAACTCCCAGCTAATTTTTCTATTTTAAGTAGAGATGGGGTCTTGCTCTTACTCAGGCTGGTCTCAAACTCCTGAGCTCAAATGATCCTCCTGTCTTGGCCTCCCAGAGTGCTAGGATTACGGGCTTGAGGCACTGTGACCCATCTGTTAATTACTCTTAATTCCTTAAGCTATAGGTCCCAACAGGTTGGCATGTAGATATGTATTTTTGTTTGTGTGTGTGTATAAAGATACATGAAGAAAATTCAGACTCAGATCTGGGCTATGCTAAGAGGGTGGGGTCTCTACTCACTCCCTTCCTTGTCAGCCTTACAGGGGCCACTGCTGCTGATCTCTGTGAGTAGAGTGTTGCTTTGACTTCTGCTTTGGACTGTGGACACTTCGGCTCACAGAGGGTCCTCTTCCATCAATCACAAGGATGAAATCCCTAAAGCCACGTTTCCCCCTGGCCAGGGAGTTCTATCATCACATGTGCTGGGCAATGTCCAGAATCCCAGAAAGCCAAAGAGTGAAACACACTCGTCCCTGAGGACATCAGATAAGGAACTGGGGACCTGTACCTGCACTTATCCTGTCAAAACGTGAATGCTGTTTGCCTCACCAGTGAGTGACATTGTGATGATCTTGTAACCTTCATTTTTCTCTAACCCAGTGGTTCTCAAACTTTACTAAACATTGGAATCACCTGAGGATCTTTAAAAAATGCTGAAGTCTGGTTTCCACCCCCAGACATTCTGATTTAATTAAGATGCAGCATGACCCAGACTTGGGATTAAAATATCCTCAGGTGATTCTAGTGTATAACAAAGTTTAGGGATTACTCTTTTAGCCGATACCAGAGTTATTTCTGGGGACATGAACCTCAACAGAGTGAGCCTGGAGACCCCAAGGAATGCTCTGTGACACTTGAATTAAATCAGATTGAATGGAGGCCACCCTGCCTCAGAGCACCACAAACTCTTCTGTATTGTGACGGATTCTCTGCTCTTTCTTTTCTTTCTTTCTTTCTTTCTTTCTTTCTTTCTTTCTTTCTTTCTTTCTTTCTTTCTTTCTTTCTTTCTTTCTTTCTTTCTTTCTTTCTTTCTTTCTTCCTTCCTTCCTTCCTTCCTTCCTTCCTTCCTTCCTTCCCTTCCCTTCCTCCCTCCCTCCCTCTTTTCTTTCTTTCTTTCTTTCTTTCTTTCTTTCTTTCTTTCTTTCTTTCTTTCTTTCTTTCTTTCTTTCTTTCTTTCTTTCTTTCTTTCTTTCTTCTTTCTTTCTTCCTCTCCTTCCTTCCTTTCTTCCTTCCTTCCTTTCTTTTCTTTTTACAAGTAATGTAACAGATTTAACTATTTGTAGTCTTCAAAACAATCCTTCAATAACTGATATTCAATTATATAACAATCTATTTTTCTCCAGCAAATTAAATGATAGTCGTGATAGCACTGTGTTTAAAAATAAATTGCTCTGTTAGCCTTCTAGCCATTTACAAGCAAAGGAGGTTATTTTGTAATCTAGCCTCAGTTGAACTGTCTCCCAATCTACCTTGTGAATGCTAACAAATAAGAAAATAAAAATAAATAAATAAAAGGGAGTGTTTCCAGAAAGCCTGGAGGTCAGTTTAATTTCCAATTCGTTCCCAATTCTATCTCTTATTTATTCACTTGGACAAACTTAATAATTTCCAGAGTTAGTACCTTCCGATGGTCTATGTAATTTATGTGAACTTTATAAAGATACAGGTGGAGGTTTGAGATCTATTTAAATTAAGTGTGTAGAACACACTAAATTTCAAAAAGAGAGGAACCACTTTTTCAGGATTACAAGTGAAACTACCAAAGAACACAGGTTCTTACATTGCAAAGAAAGTGAGAAAAATTTAAATGTTTTTCAACTGATGCAGAAAGACAATCCTCCTAGTTGGTGATTGAGTTATAATGTAGCAAATTCACTTCAGTTTATGGAAAATGTTTTTTATTGTTAAAGGAGGCAAATGAATTAGCAATCAGCTTTGTCAGCAGGGAGCCAGCGGCAGTCATTTTCCCAGGGACGAATGACTAAACGGTATGTATGTATTTGGTATGTGTCACAACTTGAAAGAGAGTAACTCGGTACTCACCATTGACTGTGTGGCTGGTTCTGTTACCAAGAGCACCAAAACCAGGATTTGTTTCCATCAGGAGATGCTGCTTTTCTTGGCATTTTGTGTTGCTGGCATCCAAATAGCGATTAAGGTACAGCTGGCTTCAGAATTTGTGAGGCAGCGTATCAGGAAACATGCCTTTATTAAGCCAGCATTCTCCAAGAGGTGTTGTGGTTTCCTTTCATCTGTCTCGCTTACCTAGAAACTGGGATCCTGACTGCAGCTGCCAATTGGTAGACACCAGAAAGAGAAACCCTTCTAATAATTGAGAAGGAGCTTTTATTTGAGATATCATAATAAGCATACAGGGATTACCTGAGAATGAGCAGGTCTAGACTGTGGGGGAACTGTTAACTGTAAAGAAAACTAAAGAATAAACATGGACTTACAACTGAGAGTGGCAGGGTTGTGGTTTCAGTGTCGGCATCGAGTGTTATCCCACCAGGGAGTTACATGGAAACCCCCATCAGAGTTGGGGAGTAGTTTCATGCTCTGAGCCATTTGAGGGCTCTGAGTCTTAATGGCCCTGGTCTTGGACTTTGGGCTGATCCTTCTCTGTGTCCCAAGCCTGCCTGCACTGGAATAATTGTTTCCTTGTACTGAGGCTTTTGGGCCATGTGCAGAGGATCTGTCTCCGTCTGTGGCTGCTGGTAAGTCACACTCATCAGCTTCCTGCATCTGCAGCTCTGTTCTTTCTGGCAGCTGCTACACAGACCCGGGCAGAGCTGAGTGGTGAGTTCTGCACAGCCTCCCTGGAGCTGTCACGGGAAGGACCTCTTTCCCTCCATAGAATGCATTCTTTCAGGGCTTGGCCCAGCTCCATCCTGAGTTGTACTGTAGTGGTGTGAGAACCCTTGACTTCAGTTTTGGGGAAGATGTGTGGGAAGGAATAGAGGAATGGGGACATGCTAGTCTTTATAAGACTGCTTTTTAAAGAAAGGCTCCCTTACTGGGCATAATAAGACTAAGGCATTCTCAAATATGCCCCTCTTTCCCAACATATCACAAATAGAATCAAGTCTTAAAAAATCGAGGATGTGCGATGTGATAATTGAACCATTTCACTCTGACTTCTGAGTGAGAATGTGTATAACAGTGGACTCAAAGCAACAGATGGTGGCGTGGGTGTGGAGAGAAGGGAACATTCCCACACAGCTGGTAAGACTGCAAACTAGTACAGCCTTTATGGAAGGAAGTACAGAGAGTCCTCAAAGAATTAAAAGTAGACCTCCTATTTGATACTGCAATCCCATTACTAGGTAACTACCCCAAAGAAAGAATGTCATTTTATCCTGAGGACATCTTCCCTCAAATGTTTACAGTAGCCTAATTCACTGTCATAAAGACGTGGAAACAACCCAGAGCCCATCAATCCATGAATAGATTAATGAACTGTGGTTATCTGTCCACCATGGAATACTATTCAACTATTAAAAAGATGGAGAGTTTGTATCTTTTGTTACAACTTGGATGGATTTGGAGAACACTCCTAAGTATCACAGGAATGGAAAATCAGGCACCCCATGTACTCACCACTAAGTTGAAATGTATAAATTAACAACAATGTGTTCTCATGAGAGAAAAACTCAATGAAATTTAAGAAGGGGTTTGGTAAGTTCTCACCTAACGGGTACAATGTCCATGTAAATGGCACACATCCTGGGAGAGAGTCACAACTACAACTTGGACTTTACCTGATAAACGCAAACAATGTAACCTAATCATATGTACCCTCATATTAATCTGAAATAAATGTAAAAAATAGATTCTGAGAGCAGAGTCTCAATGTTCAAATGAGCCCAATGTCTATTATTTGATTTATTTTATTGTTTATATTTCTCAATTCGAGTCACTTGCACTCCCCCTGCTATTCATTCAGGAAGCCCTGTTGAGGTATCATGGAGGCCCAGGCATCCTGCCCATTGTTGGAAATGAAATGGGGTCAAGAGGTCTCCTGACACAGGGTCTACACAGACACTCTCTCTCTCTCTTTTTTTTTTTTTTTTTTTTTTTGAGACAGGGTGTCTCACTTTGTCACCCTTGGTAGAGTGTCGTGGCATCATAGCCCACAAGAACCTCAAACTCCTAGGGATAAGTGACCCTCTTGCCTCAGCCTCCTGAGTAGCTGGGACTATAGGTGCCGGCCACAATGCCTGGCTATTTTTAGAGACAAGGTCTCTCTCTGGCTCAGGCTGGTCTCGAATCTGTGAGTTCAGGCAATCCACCCACCTTGGCCTCCCAAGTACTGGAATTACAGGCATGAGCCACTGCGCCCAGCTCTACACTCTTTTTTTTTTTTCATAGACCATTTGACACATTTTTATCACAATGGTTAACATAGCCTTTCCGGCGTTATCTCAGTTACTGTGCCAAAACATTTACATTCTACATTTACCAAGTTTCGCAAATGCCCCTGTAAGATGCACCACAGGTGTGATCCCACCGATCCCCCTCCCTCTACCCACCACCCCCCCTTTCCCACTTCCCCCTATTGTTAGGTTGTAACTGGGTTATAGCTTTCATGTGAGAGCCCCAAATTAGTTTCATAGTAGGGCTGAGTACATTGGGTACTTTTTCTTCCATTCTTGAGATACTTTACTAAGAAGAACATGTTCCAGCTCCATCCATGTAAACATGAAAAGGTAAAGTCTCCATCTTTCTTTAAGGCTGCATAGTATTCCATGGTGTACATATACCACAATTAATCCATTCGTGGATTGATGGGCACTTGGGCTTTTTCCATGACTTAGCAATTACGAATTGGGCTGCAATAAACATTCTGGTACAAATATCTTTGTTATGTTGTGATTTTTGGTCTTCTGGGTATATGCCCAGCAGAGGGATTACAGGATTGAATGGCAGATCTATTTTTAGATCTCTGAGTGTTCTCCATATATCTTTCCAAAAGGAATGTATTAATTTGCATTCCCACCAGCAGTGCAGAAGTGTTCCCTTTTCTCCGCATCCACGCCAACATCTCTGGTCTTGAGATTTTGTGATATAGGCTAGTCTCAGTGGAGTTAGATGGTATCTCAAAGAGGTTTTGATTTGCATTTCTCTAATGATTAAAGATAATGAGCATTTTTTCATATGTGTGAAGGCCGTGCGCCTGTCTTCTTCAGAGAAGTTTCTCTTCAAATCCCTTGCCCAGCCTGCGATGGGATCCCTTGTTTTTTTCTTGCTGATGCGTTTGAGTTCTCTGTGCATTCTGGTTACTACACCTTTGTCAGAGATATACCCTGCAAATATCTTCTCCCATTCTGAGGGCTATTTGCTTGCTTTACTTACAGTGTTCTTAGCTGTGCAGAAGCTTTTCAAAACAGCATGGTATTGGCACAAAAACAGAGAAGTAGATATCTGGAACAGAATAGAGAACCAAGAGATGAATCCAGCTACTTACCGCTATTTTATTTTTGACAAGCCAATTAAAAACATTCAGTGGGGAAAAGATTCCCTATTTAACAAATGGTGCTGGGTGAACTGGCTGGCAACCTGCAGAAGACTGAAATTGGACCCACACCTTTCACCATTAAGTAAGATAGACTCTCATTGGATTAAAGATTTAAACTTAAGACATGAAACTATGAAAATACTAGAGGAGAATGCAGGGAAAACCCTTGAAGAAATTGGTCTGGGTGAGTATTTCATGAGGAGAACCCCCCGGGCAATTGAAGCAGCTTCAAAAATACACTACTGGGACTTGATCATCTACACTCTTTTTTGATTGGGGCTCAGTTTCTAGCTGCATGCTACTGGTGTAATCACACAACTCGTTGGAAAACACTATAGCCAAAGGTATCTATCACTTGGATGGGGTGCAGTTCTCTGGAACCCCAAACTCCCATATATCAAAAGTGATTATCAGGCCCCAATTTCTATACCTAGGGGGAAAAAGACACCAATACACTCATCAGAGAAAATCTTGGGTTCTTCCATTATTTGCAAGACTTTTTGTTGTTGTTGTTAGGAAAGAGATCTAATTGGGGAGGCAACCTGGCAGTACTCTTTTTCTTGAAAGCAAGTGAAGGAAAAATAGCAAAGAAAAAAAAGAGAGCATTATTGCAAAAACCCTAAAGTGTTTGTGCATGGGGGTCGGGTACTGAGCAGATACTGAGTTTAATTGGTCTGGACTGAAACCTGAGTAGAGCTGTGTGCACTGCAAAGTCCTGGCTCGTAAGCAGAACGGGTCGATTGATAACGGCTATTTTCTTCTAGGTGCCTTTGAGCACATTGAGTTCTTTGCACACGTCCCTTTCATGCTCATACCTCTCTGAAGTTTCAAAACCAGAGCCACAAGTAGTTGGCTTCTTACTGGGTGTTAACGCCACTGTTCGATTCCAAATCTGACCAGAATAAAAATGTGGATGGCAGGACCAGGAGACATCTAAGATAAATCTTGGCAGTGGAGCTCAAGAGCTACAGCCCCCAACCCAGAACCAGGAACGCCTGTCTGTGGCCTGTGAGGAGCTGGTCACAAAGCAGGTGAGTGTTGGCAAGTGAGTGAAGCTTCCTCCGTGTTCACAGCCGCTCCGCCTTGTTCCTGTCACTGCCTGAGCTCTCGTCGCCTCTGGGGGTTTCTCTCTGGGGCCTTCCTTGGCTTGTGCATGTGTCACTCTGATTTCTACCCTCACTTTACACAATATTCTCCCTGTGCAAACATCTCTGTGTCCAAATTTTCTCTTTTAAAATGCACCAGTCACATTGCATTAAGGCCCACTCTGATGACCTCATTTTAACTTGATTATCTTTGTAATAAGATAATCTGTTCTGAAATAAGTTCACATTGTGAAATACCAGACTTGGAATTTCAATGTATCCTTTAATTACAGGTGGAAGAGAGGGAACAACTCACCCCATGGCATCATGTGTCCACCATGCCTGTTCCCCGTCCTCTCAAGACCTGCCTGATTAGGTCACAGGCAGGATATCGATGTGTGAGATCATTAGGTGCTGTGAGTTTCTGTGGGAATGGTGATTAGCAAGTGGGCCAGCAATGTTTCCTGCCTTTCTCCCATCAAGCCAGGCCATACCTAGAGAATGTAGGGCTCAGGACAGAGCAGACTTAGATTCCTTCACTGATGGTGCTTAAAAACATGGGCGTGTACAGCTCTTTCCACCCCACCCCCCACACACATCTGAGGGATCTGTGTTAAAATTAATATGCAGGGCAAAGTTTGAAAAGAAATAGAAAGAAATAACACCAGGCCCAAATGTTCTGTGTGAAAGAGAGACTTCTTGTCAGGAGGTCTCACTCTCTCCCAGCTCTGCCGTGGGAACTGCTGCCTTTTTTGTGCAGACACTGGCAGGCTCCCCTTCCTCCCCTTCACTGACTGCGTGGCTCTCCTGACCTGGCCCTGCAGCATCTGCTGCTGGTGATAACAGGCATTCAGGATGAGAGTTTCTGGCAAGTCTTCTATATGTCCACATTTCCAAGTACAGCAATTTCTGAGGAGGCTGGGAAGAACAGGAAAGTGAAAGCTATGTTATTATAGCTATTCCATTTCCTTTCAAATGCAAAAGTTCCAAAAAAGACATATTTGAAAAAATACCAAAATAGGATAATAAGTCACCTGTATACCAGAGGTAATGGATGTAATATGCATGGAAATTAAGTTGTTTCCTGAAGGTACAAATTAAATTTTAAAAGAAGAACTGTTAATCTTTGATAAGTAACGATCTGTGAGGTCTTTTTCAAAAGGTGTGTTCTTGTAAGTATCGTGTTCCCAAGCTGCACGCAGGAAAGGTGACTTTTTGAAGATGAGATTTGGTCTGCTTTGCTGTGGCTTGTAACAGCCTGGCGGTCTTCACGGGAGGTGGGCTTCCCCTGTGTTGTGCCGCACACTTGTCTGAGCTCTTGTCAGCCTGTTTCGTGGGGTTGCTGGCAATGGCTGAACCCAAGGAGACACCTGGTGGAGAATGGAAGCATCTTCTCTCTGGGTGAGGTACACTTATTTCTTTTCTAGTACTATGTCAGACAACAAGAGATCAAGGTAATGTCACAGAATCCTTGTGTTTGGCTTTTTAGCAGTCTAGAGATGTGAAACACTTGCACATGTATAAGAAGCAAAAAAGGAGTGTGCTGGTTTAGCCTGCTTAGCGGTATAGGTCATGCTGTTTATTTATGTAATTCACTCATCTGTTTATTTATAGGTATACCTCAGAGGGAGAGGGCTTGGTTCCTGTGTGTGGATCTTCTAGACAAGAGGTTAAGGGTTTGACTGCATGGGATGAGACCATGTAGGAATGCCACACGCCAGGTAAGCAAAGAATTGGTGAGTAGGGGAATATCAGAAATGGATGGTTTAGAAGTGAGCTATAAACAAGCAGAAGATTTGGCTGAGCTGGGAGGAGGAAGAGCAGGGCTGCCAGGACAGAGTGTGTGCGAAGAGAACGATGATGTGATGAGTGGTTGGCAGGAAGGACACCGGCCTCCCTGTAGCAGAGGTGCATGTCAGGGAAAAATGAGAGATAAGTTGACAGGTAAGGCACAGCTTACGGAAAGAAAGCTCTTTCGCCTCATGACGCAAAAGCTGCCTAGTCTCAGATGTGTGTAGGAAGAAATATGGCATCATACAATGCCAGTGGTTTTGGAGTTGAAAAGAATGACTACATTTCTGCTTCTGTTCCTAACTAGCTGTGTGGTTTGGGGCACTGTGACAGGTAGTATTACAAACCAAGGCAGAAGTCAGTGGCTTAACACACCAACCATTTCTTAACCTCACAGGTCTGGACAGCTGACCTAGGCTGGGTTTAGCCAGCGTGGCTCTGCACCCTCTCATCCTTCTCTGGAGACCCAAAGGCTGAGCTGGGCATGTCTAGCTCATGCTGTGGGTGGAGAGTCTGCAGTGTAAATGTAAGCATACAAGTCCTCTTGAAACTGAAACTCAGAATCGACAACTTTGCTTTCCTCTTCTTCCCTTGGCCAATGTAAGTCACAAAGTCAAAGTCCGAATCAAGAGGTAGGGTAGTGTTCTCTACTCCCTTTGTGAGAAGAATAAAAGTCACAGGGAAAAGAGGATGGATCCAGGGGTTGGAAAAACATTTAGTAATGAAATTGATCAATTCTCTTAAATTCTTGGACATATCTTCTTCATCTCTAAACTAGGATTATAATATTTGTCCCTCCACCTCAATAATTATGAAGGTAAATATAATAATTAATATGTGTATTAAGTTTTTGCTCAGCAGTGAACTGTAATGCTAAGGAAGAGACAATTATTTTGCACCTGCTCATATTCTTTCTTCTTAACAAAAATGTGAAATTCTTTTAACGGCCACCTTGACCCATATGCTCCCCTAAGGCTTAAGCTCTAGCGAGGGCCTAAGCTCTAGCAAAATACTCTGTGCAGACTGTTCTCCCTGATAAATCCTTCCTTAAGAAATGTAGGAGGAAATTTTCTACATTGATCTTAGATATATGCAGATGAAAGATTAAAAAACAAAACTCTTGCGTATTTCTGACGTCGTAAGTGTGAGGACATTGCAGAAGACACAATGACACCGTGGTCTGTTTGCACTGTTCATTCTACACACTTTTGTCACTTTCCCTTTATACCCAATGCATCAATAGCTAAGAGAGCTGGCTGAGGTTCCAGACGTGGATGAATGGAAGGAAGCTTTCTAAGGTGCATGTGGAATCTCCATCTCTTTGGCATCATGCTGCAGTTAAAAGTGTTAACTGACTTATATATTCAGAGTTATTTGTTTACTTGTTCAGAGTTAATAATTCCTTAAAAAACTATTCCATTGACTCCCTAGGATAAATAATATAGAAGTCAGCATTGCTTAGGATATTAACCAATAGGTTATTTTTCACATTTGAGCAGCTTAATCTGCAGGGCATGGAAGATACTTCCTGAGGCGGGGGGTGGGGAAGGAAGCTAGGTTTTCATCAGTTGGTAGACATCTGGATTAGTTTAAGAGAAGAGAGAGTTTTTCTAGTTTTATGAAGCAAGGCATAAGTTCATGATTGACTCAGTTTAATCACAGTTGGCTTTAAAGGAAAGCTGGGCTCTTCCAGATGACAGTCAGCCACTCCAGCGGGGACAGTGTAGGGGACGGAGCATTGCATATCTGTGCTATGAGTTCCAGCTCTGAACTTCAGTTATTTCCCCAGATTGTTTTTTGGCAGTCATGTAGGCTGTGGGTATTAACGTAATCCAAGATTTGAAAGAAGTGACCAAACTGATTAAGAACTGAAGTGAGTTGAAAGCCCAAGCCAGGCGAAGCGGAGTGAACATGGAGCGGAGAGGAGGAAGCGCAAGTCAGAAGATCAGAAGATGCGTCCTCCTCTCCACGATGCTTCTCCACTGCTACCCTGTTTCCCCGAAAATAAGACATCCTCCAAAAATAAGACCTACTTACAGGAAAGATAAGATGTCCCCTTAAAATAAGACCTAGCGCATCTTTGGGAGCACACCTTAAAATAAGACACTGTAAGACACTGTCTTATTTTCGGGGAAACAGGGTAGTGACTCAGTCTAAAGGAAGGTCCACATTTACAGAAGCGTCAACATGGCCTGTTGTAAAATCAATGGCAGCGAAATTCTTCTCCCATCATGGTGGAGATATCATGCAGCTTCCTCTGATATTTTGATTGTATTAAAATAAAACTTCTGGAAACAAATCTATTTACCAAGTCCCTGCAGTCCTTCAGATGTGTACAATTTTTCTCTCCTTAGCTCTTTTCATTTGCCTTTTGAAAAACAACATTTTGTAGCTCCTTTTTCTGAGATAGAAAAAATAAATCAATGATCAACAGAAGTCCAGCACTCAGGAACAACCCAGAAATAACCCACCCATCTGTATGTATGACCGAAGAGAGTGTGTGAGGAAGGAAAAGTAGCTACCATTTCAGGCTTCCACAGAACAAAGATAAGGAACAGTGAAGAAAACACGATTAGAAAACGGTGAGGGAAACGCCAATTCCACACAGAGTTGTGAAGACCCTGGATGTGTATTCAGCTGCCGTGCTCCCACCTGCTCTGTGTGGCCAGCTCTGCCGCCCTCCTGACCTGCTCATGCTGAGCAGATATGTGCATCCCTTTCCTCTCACACGGGATGTAGGATCAGCCACTGTGGGTGCATTGGGCTTCTTGGAGTATGAGGGACTAGAAGCTATAATTTCGGAGGCAGGGGTGTCCAGCCTACGGCCTGCCGGCCGCATGTAGATTACTTGAGGACTGTTTTGCTTATCTGTGGTATCAGACATCACAAAAAATATACAGACTTTTTCTTTTGCTTATCAACTTTCCTCAGTGTCTGTCTGTTTATTATGTGGCCCAAGATGACTCTGATTTCCCCAATGCATGGCAGAAAAGGAAAAGGGCTGGACAACCCTGCTTGGGAGGACACAGCAAAATGAATCAAACTTCCCCTTAGGCAATCGAGGATGCCTAGACTTGACTTGGGAGTCATGCAGCTGGGATTCCTAATCCAGGCTCACTAGCACTAGCCTTAAACAAGTGCTTAAACTCATCTGCAGGTGTTTTCTCATCAAGGGAAAGTAGAGAAATTATACCTAACATAAATATCTTCTCGCAAGAATTACACAGGTAATGTATGTAAATGACCTAGCAAGGCAGCCTAAACATGGTACGCACTTATTACACCAGACTTAGCTGTGGCATCAGGGAAACAGGAGGTTCTCTTTGCTGCATAATGACTCATACATGGATTTAGAGTCTACTCAAGGCAAAGGGGGCATGTGGATTTGTGCATCACCAACTGTGACTGATTTACAGCATCTGCCTAGAGAGTTGGGATGTGAAGCATTTTGAGAAAGGGCTCAGGAAAGAATAATGTGCTGGCCAGGTATAGTGACTCATGCCTGTAGTCCTAGCACTTTGAGAGGGCCAGGTGAGAGGCCTGCTTGAGACCAGGGGTTCAAGATCAACCTGAGCAAGAGTGAGATCCCATCTCTAACTAAAAATAGAAAATTAGCTAAGCATTGTGGCAGGTGCCTATAGTCCTAGCTACCTGGGAGGCTGAGGCAGGAGGATGGCTTGAACCCAGGAATTTGAGGTTGCTTGAGCTAGGCTGATGCCAAGGCACTCTAGCCTGGGCAACAGAGTAAGACTCTGTCTCAAAAAGCAAAAAGAAATATTGTGGTGATGCTGTCTCTGCTCTCTGTAATGAGCAACGACTGTTGTGAATGAGAAAAGAGAATGGTGCCAAATGTGCCAGGCATTTACAATTTCTCAGGAAACACCAATAAACAAAAATAACACACATGTGTACTCTGCAAAACTTATATGGCCTACTGAGTGATACGTATCAATAAACCAAGTATCACAAAGGCTACACACTCCTCTCTATTGCTTGAATAATCTGGGAAGATGTCTCTTGGTATGCTAATTCCACAAGGACATGCCACTGACAGCCTCCCAAAGCGATGAGTCCTAAGATATGATAAATATCTGGCCATGGGGAGGGCAGAGGAAAGAAGCCTGAATTCCAAGATGGAACATCAACAAAGCAGAGCTGTGAAAAACCACAGCACTGAAGTTCAAGGGTGTGGGGCCTTGGAAATTTAGAACACAATATTTTCCTGGGAATTGTCTGAAGGTGAGATTGTTGAGGTAGGCAGGCTCTGGGTACACATTAGCCCTATTAAGGTACTCTACTCACTTGACTTGAGTGTCATCGGGAGGAACTTACCTAGCTCACAGTCTCAAGGAAATCCCATTCACGGGCATTGAAAATAATTTCTTTGACAAATTGTAACTTAAAAATGGATGAGATGCTATTCATTTTTTTTGTGCAGCTTCATCCTCCTTCTATGATCTCTGCTACCTCAACAATGGAGTAGATCCGCAAGATGGAATAAAATTGTGGGTATTTATAATTTATTGTTCTGAGAGAGTGTTGTCATCATATCCTCATTAGCAGAGACAAAAACCATAATGGGAAGCAGCGTTTCTAAGTGGACCGTGTTTGTTCATGTGTCTGCCTTGGTCTGTGATATGTCCTTGCTTCTTCTCTAATTATTTTCCGATGCCCCTGAGAAGCCTGCATACATTTCCTCTTAAAAAAATGAACCACCTTCCTATGTCTACCCAAAGCACACTGCTTATATGTTTGGCATGGTCTTTACTCTGTTCATCCAGAATCTTTTTTTTTTTTTTTCACTGAAAGCCCCTGGAAGATGTCATCTCTGCTCTGTAAACATCTGAAAGACAAAGATAGAGCAAATTTATCACTGTACCTTTCACAACGCTCATCCCTGTTCTCTGCACATAGAAGGTTCTCAATAAATATGTGTCTGAGTGATTTTTAATAATGATTATTTGACATTTAAGTTACAATCATAATTATAATGGTGTCGGTCACCTATTCAGTTTGTGCTGTGGTTCATGAAGCTGTGTTTCTAAATACTTGACAAAGTATCAAGTTATTTGCATTTCAAAAATAAATGCAGGTACAGAGGTTACAATGGGCTTAAATAAAATTTATCTGGTTTGTAAAATGAAATAAAAAGCAACTGTGACTTTGACTTTGATTGCCACTGTGGCATATTCATACATTAAAGCCACCTAGCCCCCAGCAGATACATTGAGATCTTCAGTTTTAGGGTAAAATTCTCCTAGGTTTATAACAAAAAGTGTATTCTAAATTGACATCAAAGAATAGAAGTGTCTTATGTTAACCATATGGTTGGGTATTATTAAATATAGGGGAACGTGCTAGGTTGAGTGGGGATTACAGGGCCAATAGAGGGAATAGTGTCTGGTGGGAATTAGTAATAATTATCTGGCAAGTCCAGGAAGGCCTACCAGAAGATAAAATCATAATGACTGTGGTCCAAAGAAAGGGGAGGTGCTATTACAAAAAGAGAAGCAACTCTACTTTATTTTGTGGCTTTATGATAGGGCTAGGAAGGAAGCCTGGAAGATAGTGACATTGCAGGGAACAGGGAGGATGGCACGGATGGCAGTCATCTGTGGTTCTGGGGAGGCTGTAGATATTGGCCATCCCTCAGATCATACAGGATAGTGAGGCCAACACAGGGTTTGATCTTTATTCTCATGGATGAGGTCCCATCCAAAGATTTGATTTCACACAACACATTTGGCGTTATGTAAATGGCAACATGATTTCATTGCAGGTTATTTTGTCATGTTACAAATTCACACTGAGGTAACAAGACAGTTGGATTATCTGTCCTGGAGTTTAATATTTCCAGGCATGCTCCTGGGTGGGGGGTTTAGGGAAAGGGGCTAAGCAAGTAATTTCAACATTCTCTGACAACAATTCTCGTGGAATTAATGTTACTGTGCGTTGACATAAATGCTGAGCCACTTCATGAGACACCACAGAGAAGCAGAGGACGTCAAGTCAGTCAGGAGCTGACTTTGTTCTGATGATCCTTAATTTCCAAGCAAGCTTTAATTTTTCTACCAGAAGCTAACTCTGTTTCACATCTCAGATTCTCAGATTGTCCCCATGATTGTTGTGCTCACACGTTTAGATCATCAGCAATTGTATGTCACCGTGGTCACATTTTCCATCACTTGGCAAAGTATTTCTTTCCTGAGTGGTGAGATACATCACAAATTACTGAAGCTCTAAAGCCCATGATGTTTATTCTGGAAACCTTTTATTCCATTTCATTCTGCCCCCAGCTTTTGTTTCTTCCTCCCCCCAATTTTACTCTCGGGCTAGCATGTAGAATTAGTTAACTAGACTTTGATGGGAGTTTGACACCATGATCCTTCAGATACGGAAATAATTGCAAAGGGTATCCTAGTCCAATGTTCATATTTTAGATACAAGCACTCTGTGTCCCACAGAGAAGGTTGGGTTCCCTGGCAAGTCTATGGCAGATCTGGGATCCCAGAGCTCCGGCTAGAGAGAACTACTGTCTCACCATTAAAATTATCTTTGCTTGCAAACAATGGAAAGCCTGATCTAAATAGCTCAAGGAAAAGAAAATAAAAAGTTGGAGAGAGAAGAAATCTGCTGGCACATGTAACTGCTCATTCCAAGAAATGCTCTTAGCATGACTTCCTTCCTGCTGGCTTTCGATTTTTTTTTTTTTTTGTAGAGACAGAGTCTCACTTTATGGCCCTTGGTAGAGTGCCGTGGCCTCACACAGCTCACAGCAGCCTCCAACTCCTGGGCTTACGCGATTCTCTTGCCTCAGCCTCCCAAGCAGCTGAGACTACAGGTCAATTTTTTTTTTTTTTAAATTTTAAACTATTAAAGGGATGCAAGTGTTTTTGTTATATGGCTGATTGTGTGTGCCCATCATCAGAGTAGTGTACATTGTACTCGACAGGTAGCTTTTTTATTCCTCACCCCTCTCCACCTTCTTTGTTTCTGATGACTGCTACATGACCATGTGTACACATCATTTAGCTCATGTTTATTATTGAGAAAATGCAGTGTTTGTTTTTCCATTCCTAAAAACACTTCACTTAGAATAATGGTCTATCGTTCCATCGAATTTGCTGCAAAAGACATTATTTCATTCCTTTTTATGGCTGAGTAGTACTCTGTGAGATATATATATATATCACAGTTTCTTTATCCCTTCATAAAGTGATGGGCATGTAAATTAATTCTATATCTTTGAATTGTGAATTGTCTTGCAATAAACATTTGAGTGCAGTTGTCTTTTTGATATAGTGACTACTTTTCCTTTTAGTAGTTACCCAGCAATGGGCTTGCTGAATTGAATGATAGGTCTACTTTTAGTCCTTTGAGTAATCTCCAGACTGTTTACCATAGAGGTTGTACTAATTTACACCCCTCTAACAGTATATAATCATTCCTTTTCCGTTACATTCACACCAACATCTATTGTATTTTGACTTTTTAAATAATGTCCATTCTGATAGGGGTAAAATGGTATCTCTATGTAGTTTTAATTTGCATTTCCCTGTGATTAGTGATGTTGAGCATTTCTTCTTATATTTATTAGCAATTTGTCTATTTTCTTTTAGAAAAATTCTGTTTCTGTTTTTGTCCCACTTTTCAATGTTTTTCTTTTTTGCAGTTTTTGGCTCGGGCTGGGTTTGAACCCACCACCTCTGGCATATGGGGCCAGCACCCCACCCCTTTGAGCCACAGGCACTGCTCAATATTTTTTTTTTTCCTTGCTGATTTGTTTGAGTTCTTTTTGGATTCTGGATATTAGATCTTTGTTGGATGTGTAGTTTGAGAAGATTTTCTCCTTGTCTATAGGTGGTCTTTTAATCTGTTGATTATTTTCTTTGCTGTGCAGAAACTTTATAATGTATTTGAGTCCCATTTATTTATTGTTGTCATTGCTTTATTTGCATTTGTGGTCTTGGTCATAATTTCTCTATGTAGGCTAATGTTTAGAAGAGGTTTTTTTTTTTTTTTTTTTTTACATTTCCTCTAGAATTTTTGTGATTTTATGTCTTACTTTTATGTTTTTAATCCATCTTAATTTTTGTACATGGCAAGAGATAGAGATCTTGCTTTATTCTTCTGAATTTTTCCAACCACCATTTATTGAATAAGGCATCTTCCTACTGTATGGTTTTGTTTTCTGCTTTGTCAAAAATCAGTGGTCATAGATGTATTGTTCTATTTCGGGGTTCTCTACTCTGTTTCTGGTCTCTACCTTTATACAAGTATGCTGTTTTGTGTACTATAGACTTGTAGTATAATTTGAAGTCAGATATTGTGGTGACTCCACATTTGTTCTTTTTGCTTGGGCTTCTTTTATGTTCTATGTAAAGTTTACGGTTAGTTTTTCTAGATCTGTGAAAAGTGAGGTTGGTATTTTGATGGAAATTGCATTGAATCTGTAAATCATTTTGAGCAGTATAGAGGTTTTAACAATGTTGATTCCTTTGATCCATTAGCATGGGACATTTTTCCATTTGTTTGTGTTATCTATGATTTCTTTCATCAATATTTTTTGGTTCTCCTTGTTGAGATCTTTCACCTCCTTGGTTATGTATATTCCTATGTATTTTATTTTATTTTCAGCTATTGTGAATGATTTTGAGTTACTTATTTGACTTTCAGATTGATTGTTTTTATTTATTTATGTATTTATTCAAACACTACTGATTTGTGCATATTGATTTTGCAACCTGAGACTTTGCTAAATTTATTTATCAGTCCTAGGAACCTTTGGTGTCATCTTTAGGGTTTTCCAGATAAAAGATCATATTGACTATTCCAAAACAGTTGGAAAGAGTGAATTCTCTCTAACTTACTCTACGAAGCCAGTATCAATTTGATGCTAAACTCAGGAAAGGACACATACAAAAAAAAAAAAAAAAAGGAAAACTATAGACCAATATTCCCTATGAACATAGGTGCAAAAATTCTCAACAAAATATGAGCACCCTGAACTTGCCAGTATGTCAAAAAAATAATTCACAATATCAAGTGGGTTTCATTCCAGGGATGCAAAGATGACTCAATACAGACAAATCAATGAATGTGACTCATCACATGAACAGAAGTAAAAATAAAGATCATAGATCATCTCAATAGATGCAGAAAAAGTATTAACAAAATCTAGTACCCATTCATGATAAAAATCCTTGACAAATTATGCATAGAAAGAACATATTGCAAAATTTTAAAAGCCTTATTTTGGGAACCCACAGCTAACATTATACTAAATAAGCAAAAGTTGAAAGAATTCTCCCTAATAACTGAAACAGAACAAGGGTGTGCTCTTTCACCACTTCTTTTCTAAGCACCAGAAGTCCTAGCCAGAACAATCAGGTAAGAGAAAGAAATAAAGGGTTAAATCAGAAAAGAGAAGGCCAAAATTTCCCTGTTTCTGATATTATATTGTAATAAGTCTTCTCCATGAAAGTCAGTTCTATTGTCACTCTGATGCTTATCTTGTCCTTCCACAATGGCTGCCTGAAGCTCTAATTTGCATTCAGGAGAAAAATAGAGCCTGGTCATCACCATGTTCTCAGCAAAATTTCAAGATTCATAATCCCAGTGAGAATGGCCCACATCACAAAGTCTCAAAACTGCAGATGCTGGCATGGATGTGGAGAGAAGGGAACACTTTTACACTGCTGGTGGGACTGCAAATGAATACAACCTTTTGGAAGGAACCCTCAAAGAACTCAAGCTAGACCTCCCATTTGATCCTTCGATCCCATTAGTAGGCATCTACCCAGAAGAAAAAAGATCCTTTTGTCATAAGGACATTTCCACTAGTCTGTTTATCACAGCTCAATTTACAATCACCAAAATGTGGAAACAGCCTAAAAAAAAAAAAAATATATATATATATATATATATATATATATATATATATCATGGAATACTGTTCAGCCACCCAAAAAAGATGGAGACTTTACGTCCTTTGTATTAACCTGGATGGATGTGCAACACATTATTCTTAGTAAAGCATCACAAGAATGGAAAAACAATCCTATGTACTCAAATCTGATGCGAGAGCAATTAATATCCTAGTACGTGGCAGTGGGTGGCGAATGGGGAGAGCTGAGAAAGGGAAGGAGGGAGAGAGTCGAGGAACAAGGGATGTGGTACACATTTTAGGGGTGGGACACAATTATAAGAGGGTCCTTATCCTCACACTTACTAGACCATCTTGGGTCCCAAAAGCAGGTAAGTCCTTGCTTGAATCACCTCTCGGTCTCCGGATTTTCCTGGATTATTTATAGCTGCTCGGACGTTGGCTAGAGTGCTTCTTTAGGAATTTGCTCACAAAGCCATTATGTGCTTGTGTTTCCAAAACTGGAGCTTGCAAGTTTTGGGATCACATCCCAAGGGATTGGTAGTCAAAATCCTAACTCTTCTGTCCATTTCCAAAGCCTCTTGATTTTTTTTCTCCTCCATCTCAAATTATCTCACAATTCTGCCCAACAGTATCACCATTTACAGTGGCAAACCTCCTTTGGAAAAGCACTCTCTTGAGGCACATATGTGCATCCAATGTATTCTTGTCATGGTCATCTGCCCAGTTTTACAGATGGAGTTGTTGAATGAGGCCCATGGAAGTCCAATGACTATTCTAAGGTCACACAGGCTGTAAGTAGAAGAATTTGACCAAGTTTCTTAATGCTAGTTGTTAATTTAATAGAAAAAAATGGGAACTAATGTTAAATGACTAAAATAACTTAAGCTCTACCTCATGCTAATTAATTTGAGTCTAGCAATACTCAAACTAACTTCCAAATTCATAATTTAGAGCAAAGGATGAGGGAGTAAGCATTAGTCATAATGAGACAAAATAAGAGAGTTAATGTTCTATTATCCTACACAAACACCTTTCTTGGGAAACAGTCAAGAAGTCAGAATATTACATAAACATTATGAGAGTATGACTCGAAGTATTTTTCCTTAAGCTTACTAACAGAAACAATCCATTATGCATCTGAATTGTCACTTTTTTCTCTTCTTGTTCGAGGTCAAAGTGAATAATACAGTTTTGGGCAGCTGGAGATGCAGAGAGGCCAATGAAAGACATATAACCAATTTCAGACTGAGAGGAAGAGAAATCTTCCCATCACCCCATCTTCTACTTCTTCATCACCCAGTGTTTTCCCAAGTGGCCCTGCTGGCTTGCTATGGCTCCTGTCTCTAGGATCTACATTTGACAGAATAAAAATTCTAGATGCAAACTTGGTGGACATCAAAAGATATCTGAAGAGGCTGCGACCCATGACTGGTGCCCACCAGGACCTCAGGAAGAGCTGCGCTGTGCCCCACGATCGGTGCTCACCCGAACCTCCATAAGAGCTGTGCGGTGACCCGCGATTGGTGCCTGCCCGGACCTCCAGAAGAGCTGTGCTGCGATCTGTGATCAGCACCTACTCAGACCTCCAGAAGAGCTGCCCTGCACCCTGCAATCGGTGTCCCCTCCGACCTCTGGAAGAGCTGAGCTGTGACATGCCATCGGGCCTGCCCAGACCCCGGTAAAAGCTGCATCACAACCCACGACCCATGCCCACCTCCACCAGCCCTCAACAGGAACTCTGGGAGCCGTGCAACCCCGCATCCTCCATCCTGTACCCTCCCTGCCTCCACACTGCCCACTCATCTGGCCAGGGACTCTGATAGCCACATGCCCTCTGGAGCCCTCCCTGCCTCTGCATGGAGCCCTTCTCCTGGCCAGAGACTGCTGGAGCCTTGGGCCCTCTGTGCCAAAGTCACTGGGTGCCAAGAACTCCCAGAACTATGTGCACCACCACCCCGCCCTGTTGCTGGATCCAGGTGTGTAACACTCCGGAGATGCTTCCATAACCCAAACTCCCTGGCTAGGGCAGCCCCAGAGGAGCTACACAGGGTCACTCCCTACAAAGATCCAGCAACAATAGAGTGATCCCACTGGGGTCTAATCTTGGAAAGACCCTCCCCAACTCAGTGAAAAACAATCATGAGGAACAATAAATGGAAATACTCTGGCAATATGAATAATCAGGGTAGATCAACTCCCCCAAGGAACAATGGGGCAGACACAGCAAAAGATCCCATGCACAAACAAACAGCTGTGATGTCAGAAATCAAATTCAGAATCTGGATAGCAAATAAGATCGAATTAGAATTCCAAGCAGTAACCCAAAAGATGTCTCAATAATTCAACAAATTCAAAGACCAAATGACCAAAGATTTTGACACATTGAGACAAGAAGTTGCAGCCCTCAAAGATCTGAGAAACACAGTATAATCCCTCAGTAACAGAATGGAGCAAGTAGAAGAAAGGATTTCTGACATTGAAGACAAAGCTTTCAAACACTTCCAAAAATCTCAAAGAGGAAGAGAAATGGAGGGCAAAAACAGATCACTCTCTCTCAAAGTGCTCTGGGATAATTTGAAGAAAACCACTATTTGTCTTATCAGGATCCCCAAAAGTGATGAAGTGGCTTCCCAAGGCACAGCATCTCTTCTCCATGAGATTAGAAAAGAGAACTTTCCAGACATGCCAAGAGATTCTGAAATTCAGATAGCAGACAGTTTCGGAGCTCCAGCATGACTCAACCATAATACGACATCCCTCAGGCACATCATAATCAATTTCACTAAAGTTAATATGAAGGAGAAAATTCTGAAAGCAGCCAGAAAACCATTACCCACAAGGGGAAGAATATTAGAATAACTGCCGATCTCTCTGCTGAAACCTTTCAAGCTAGAAGAGGATGGTCATTGACTTTTAATCTCTTAAAACAAAATAACTTTCAACCCAGGATCCTGTATCCAGCTAAACTGAGTTTCATTTATGATGGAGAAATTAAATACTTTAATGACATTCACATGTTGAAGAAATTTGCCATAACTAAACCACCTCTCCAGGATATTCTCAGACCCATCCTACATAAAGACCAGCATAATCCTCCACCACAAAAATAAACCCACCCAGAAAAATTTTGATCAAATTTCAACTTCCATAGTGGCAAAGGGATTAAAAATGTCTACTGGACTCTTGAAAGGCTTATCAATATTCTCAATTAATGTGAATGATTTAAATTGTCCTCTAAAGAGGCACAGGTTGGCTGACTGGATAAAAAAAACTCAAGCCAGATATTTGCTGCATACAAGAATTGCATCTTACATTAAAAGACAAATATGGACTCAAGGTGAAGGGATGGTCATCTATACTTCAGGTAAATGGAAAGCAGAAAAAAGCAAGCATTGCAATTGTATTTGCAGATGCAATAGGCTTTAACCAACCAAAATAAGGAAGGATAAGGATGGACACTTCATATTTGTTAAAGGTAATACTCAATATGATGAGATTTCAATTATTAATATGTATGCACTCAACCAGAATGCACCTCAATTTATAAGAGAAACTCTAACAGACATGAGCAACTTGATTTCCTCCAGTTCCATGGTAGTTGGAGATTTTAACACCCCTTTAGCAGCGCTGGATAGATCCTCCAAAAAAGAAGTGAGACAAAGAAATCTTAGATTTAAACGTAACCATTCAACATCTGAACTTTACAGACATCTACAGAACATTTCATCCCAACAAAACTGAATACACATTCTTCTCATCAACCCACGGAACATACTCCAAAATCGACCACATCCTAGGCCACAAATCTAACCTCAGTAAATTTAAAAAACTAGAAATTATTCCTTGCATCTTCTCACACCATCATGGAATAATAGTTGAACTCAATAACAACAGGAATTTGCATACCCATACAAAAACATGGAAACTAAACAACCTTATGCTGAAGGATAGATGGGTCATAGACGAGATTAAGAAGGAAATTACCAAATGTCTGGAACAAACTGACAATGAAGACACAAATTATCAGAACCTCTGGAATACTGCAAAGGCAGTCTGAAGAGGGAAATTTATAGCACTGCAAGCCTTCCTCAAAAAAATGGAAAGAGAGGAAGTTAATAACTTAATGGGACATCTCAAGCAACTGGAGAAGGAAGAGCATTCCAACCCCAAACCCAGCAGAAGAAAAGAAATAACCAAAATCAGAGCAGAATTAATGAAATGGAAAACAAAAGAATTATACAACGGATCAATAAATCCAAAAGATGTTTTTTTGAAAAGATCAATAAAATAGATAAACCTTTGGTCAACCTAACCAGGAAGAGATTTTAGAGTAAAATCTCTAAATTCACCAATCAGAAATGGTAAAGATTAAATAACAACTGACCCCTCAGAAATTCAAAAAATTCTTAACAAATACCAGAAGAAACTCTACTCTCAGAAATATGAAAATCTGAAAGAAATCAACCAATACTTGAAAGTACGCCACCTACCAAGACTTATCCAGAGCGAAGTGAAAATGCGGAACAGCCCTATATCAAGTTCTGAAATAGCATCAACTATACAAAATCTCCCTAAAAAGCAAGGCCCAGGACCAGATGGCTTTTACATTAGAATTCTACCAAACCTTTAAAGAAGAACTAGTACCTATACTACTAAAGCTCTTCCAAAATATAGAAAAAGAAGGAATACTACCCAACACATTCTATGAAGCAAACATCACCTTGATCCCTAAACCAGGGAAAGACCCAACAAGAAAAGAAAATTATACACCAATATCACTAATGAATATTGATGCAAAAATACTCAATAAGATCCTAACAAACAGAATCCAATAACACATCAAAAAAATTATACACCATGACCAAGTGGGATTTTTCCCAGGGTCTCAAGGCTGGTTCAATATACAGAAATCTATAAATGTAATTCAGCACATAAGCAAACTAAAAAATAAAGACCATATGATTCTCTCAATTGATGCAGAAAAAGCTTTTGACATTATCCAGCATCGTTTCATGATCAGAACACTTAAGAAAATTGGTAAAGAAGGGACATTTCTTAAACTGATAGAGGCAATCTACAGCAAACCCACAGCCAATATCGTATTGAATGGTGTTAAATTGAAATCATTTCCACTTAGATTAGGAACCAGGCAAGGTTGCCCATTGTCTCCATTGCTCTTTAACATTGTAATGGAAGTTTTAGTCATTGCTATTAGGGAAGAAAAGGCGATCAAGGGTATCCACATAGGGTCAGAAAAGATCAAACTTTCACTCTTCGCAGATGATGTGATCGTATATCTGGAAAACACTAGGGATTTTACTACAAAACTTTTAGAAGTGATCAAGGAATACAGCAATGTCTCAGGCTACAAAATCAACACCCATTAATCTGTAGCCTTTATATATACGAACAATAGCCAAGCCAAAAAAACAGTCAAGTACTCTATTCCTTTCATAGTAGTGCCAAAGAAGATGAAATATTTTGGAGTTTATCTAACAAAGGATGTGAAAGATCTCTACAAAGAGAACTATGAAACTTTGAGAAAAGAAATAGCTGAAGATGTTAACAAATGGAAAAACATACCATGCTCATGGCTGGGAAGAATCAACATTGTTAAAATGTCTATACTACCCAAAGAAATATATAATTGTAATGCAATTCCTATTAAAGGTCCATTGTCATATTTAAATATCTTGAAAAAATAATACTTTGTTTTATATCGAATCAGAAAAAACCTAGAATAGCCAAGACATTACTCAGAAATAAAAACAAAGCAGGAGGAATCATGCTACCAGACCTGAGACTATACTATAAATCGATAGTGATCAAAACAGCATGGTACTGGCACAAAAACAGAGAAGTAGATGTCTGGAACAGAATAGAGAACCAAGAGATGATTCCATCTACTTACCATTATTTGATCTTTGACAAGCCAATTAAAAACATTCAGTGGGCAAAAGATTCTCTATTTAACAAATGGTGCTGGGTGAACTGGCCGGAGATCTGTAAAAGGCTGAAACTGGACCCACACCTTTCACCATTAACTAAGATAGACTCTCACTGGATAAAAGATTTAAATTTAAGACATGAAAGTATAAAAATACTTAAAGAAAGTGCAGGAAAAACTCTTGAAGGAATTGGCCTGGGTGAATATTTTATGAGGAGGACTCCCCATGCAATTGAAGCAGTATCAAAAATACATTATGAGGACCTGATCAAACTAAAAAGCTTCTGCACAGCCAAGAACATAGTAAGTAAAGCAAGCAGACAGCTCTCAGAATGGGAGAAAATATTTGCAGGTTATACCTCCAATAAAGGTTTAATAATAAGAATCCACAGAGAACTCAAACTTATTAGCAAGAAAAGAACAAGTGATCTTGTTCACTTTGATCTCAGGTTGGGCAAAATACTTGAAGAGAAATGTCTCTAAAGAAGACAGACTCATGATCTACAAACACATGAAAAAAAGTTCATCATCCTTAATCATCAGAGAAATGCAAATCAAAACTACTTTGAGATATCACCTAACCACAGTAAGAGTAGCCCACATAACAAAATCCCAAAACCAGAGATGTTGGCATGGATGTGGAGAAGAGGGCACACTTCTACACTGCTGGTGGGAATGCACACTAATACGTTCCTTTTGGAAGGATGTTTGGAGAATACTTAGAGATCTAAAAATAGACCTGCCATTCGATCCTATAATTCCTTTACTAGGTATATACCCAGAAGACCAAAAATTACAATATAACAAAGACATCTGTACCAGAATGTTTATTGCAGCCCAATTCATAATTGCTAAGTCATGGAAGAAGCCCAAGTGCCCATTAACCCTCGAATGGACTAGCAAATTGTGGTACATGTATACCATGGGATATTATGCAGCCTTAAAGAAAGATAGAGAGTTTACCTCTTTCATGTTTACATGGATGGAGCTGGAACATATTCTTCTTAGCAAAGTATCTCAGGAATGGAAGAAAAAGTATCCAATGTACTCAGCCCTACTATGAAACTAAATTATAGCTTTCACATGAAGACTATAACCCAACTATAGCACAAGAATATGGGGAAATGGCAAAGGGAGGGGAAAGGAGGGAAGAGGTTAGGGTGGAGGTAGGGTAATGGGTGGGGCCACACCTACGGTGCATCTTAGAATGGGTACAGGCGAAACCTACTAAATGCAGAATACAAATGTCTACATACAAGAACTAAGAAAATGCCATGAAGGCTACGTTGAACAGTTTGATGAGAATATTTCTCATTGTATATGAAACCAGCACATTGTACCCCTTGATTGCACTAATGTACACAGCTATGATCTAACAATAAAAAAAAATAAATAAATAAACAAAACAAAACAAAATACATCTTTGGGGAAATGTTCTCAGTTAGGAATGATTGACCAAAATCTCTTGGTGAATTTACAAGTCCCAATTTAAACATGTTCTAACATAAGGAAATGAATGTCAGTAAAAACCAGTATGTCGTATAATGGTTTAAGAATCTCACTGCTTGACTGCTCCAACTAGATGACTAATTTTTCTTTTAAAAATGTGTTTTCTAACCCTGATTTCAGTATTTGGGAGTTGAAACTCTCTTATTTTTGATTCTAAGAGAGATAATCTCATGGACACCTGTAAAATATACTATTGATAAGATCAGAAAGTGATCTCTTCAAATTGAATTAATTTTTCTCAAAGTTCAATATTGGGAAAATGGCTAGGATGAAGAAATGGCCCTGGGTAATCATGAGATTAGATTACATTCTACTGTGATTCTATCAGTTTTTTCAGATAAGGACTGATCTTTGGGGGCTTATCCAAGCTGCTTGATTTTTTTTTTTTCCTTTTTGCTTAAGCTTTAAATCTTTCTAGTGAATTGCACAATGGTGTTGATTAGCCGATATGTAGTGATTCTGAAAAGTTTTGACTTGAAAGATGGTAATTGCTAGCATAGGACTGCCATGAGTTTAACAGAAGAAAACTAAAGTCAAAACACTTTACTTTGGCTTTTTCTGGAACACTATTTTTTTCCTCTTTGGCAAAGCTTTTCAAATCCTTTGCTTTAAGCTGATTTCTGTAATTAAAAGGATGATTTTTAAAACTCCCTAAATGGATTCTGCATATTAAAATTCATTAAAATGCAATGTTCACAACATAGGCTATTTTATTGTAACTATCTGTGGAAAGAAAAAGGAAAGGAAATTAGGTGTTTTCTCTATATCCATTGTCCTTGCGGATTTATTACAATTTATATAAGTGAGATGTATTAACAAGTAGTTATATGGCTATTAACTCAATTTTTCTTTAAAGACTTGAGAAAAGGAGAGAAGAATGAAAGTAGAGAGAAGAAATACCCCTACTTGTTGAGCTGTTTGTTAGAACTACATCTATTTCATTCTCATGAAAATGGTATGTTCACGGCCAATGCAGCTAATTTATTGGTGATCAAACCTGTTTTTTTGGCATGATATGACACAAACCTATTTATATAAGAAATAAGGACTGTATCTAAGCTTAAAAGAAGTCATTGTAACTGAACAGGTGGTGGAGGCATTCATATGAGTCACTGGATACTATGGAAATATAGTAACTAGACAATTGATGGAATTTCCACTGGACTAAGATGTTGTCTTGGAGATGCAACCAAAGTGAGCCAGGTAGTAAGAGCCAGCAGGACACATCCCTGACAAAACATGAGTGCCAGCAGTTCATAGCCAGCCCTGGGGAACAGGGAACGCGAGTAAGAAGCTCTTGCCATGAACTACTCCAGAAAATCTCTGGATAAAAATTATTGTGAGAGAAAAGAGGAAGAAGGGAAGGGTTGCTACAAGCATACCAAGATACCAGATTTTAAAAAAATGCTATGGTGGATTGCCCAGTAACATAAAACAAAATTGTTTTCATAATCAATTTGTTACAACTTCTAGTTATTATTAATAATAATGTTAACAAACTAATGGTTCAATTTAAAAATTCTATTTTGGCTCAAAACCAAATCTTTTACATGTTCTGGCTTCTAAAATTTCTTAGCACTTTGCCTTAATAAATGAGTTTTTTGTTTCATTTTTTAAACATTTTCTGCTATATATATCCCATTTTCCTAAATAGGTTACTATCATTTAAAGGATAAAAACTCTCTAAAAGACTTCTTTTACCCCCCCCCATTCTTTCTATTATTCCTTCTCCATAGATTCTGTAAATATTTGCTAATTTACTTAGATTTAATTGTACGGGAAATTTTGGATCTGTCTCTCCAGCAGCTTTTCCTTCTCCATGGCATGGACTTTTGAGTTCCCTGCTGTCTCAGGTGCCTTTAGGTTGGGGACATAACGTATTCCTTCTAATCCCTCCTTTATAACTAGAATCTGATCCAGACCCCATCCTGTTGATTGAATCCTGAGGCTTGCTTACAGAATTTGATGACAATGATCATAACTCTAAGAATCATTGGTCCTGCACGTATTTTTTCACCTCTTAATCCATCATTCATGTGAAAATCACTCTTCTATTTAAACTGGATGTCGGATTTGGCTTAAATGCATGTTATACATGTCAGGCCCCCCTGTGAGGGGTAAACTTGATTCTTCCCTTATGTGGTACCAGGGTATAGTTCAGGGCCTGACCACACCCATTCACCCTTCAGTCTGCTGAAAGTCATGGGGCCTTGCTTAACCTGGTCCAGACACAGAACATAAATGACTTATCCACTGGTTTTTGAAAAGGAGTAGGTTAAGAATGTTTATAATAGAGGTGTTCCTGGAGTGCCTACGGTTTTGAACACCTGCTGCTAACTGAAGGGTCTCTCAGAGTTTAGTAGATAGAGCAATAGGGGTTATGTTCAAGGGATGGGTGGGTCTGAATTGAATTTATTTATTGAGAAACTGTTGTCTGGGCCAGCCCAGGCATTCTCAGTCCCTGTGAAGTGATGCCCTTGGCAATAGAATGATATTCAAAAACATATTTTAAGATGTCCCATGTTTTAAAAATTATTAACTATTTGCCTTAAGACTTGTGACAAAAGTCCAACCTATAAAAATGCCATGAAAAGAAAGTTCTGTATGAATTTTTTCCACATTAGAATTTGTGTGTGGGGTGGGATTTGGTGTGTGTGTGTGTAGGAAGATTCTGAATTATTGAGGTGGAGTATTATGGTATCTGGTGAAGGCATCAACTTAAACACCATAAGAAGCATTCACTGTATTTGTTCTTTATTTTTGATAAATGTGGGCGTTTCATGTAAAGTGTGTGAGAAACTGCATCACTGTCATCCCCATGCTGGAAGGGCTGAGGAGTAAGGAAAGGTCTATATGTACACTACAGGCTGTAGTGTGGTACTCGCAGCTTGAGCAGGCAGAGTCCACACTGCATCAAAGTCCAGATTCTGGGAGCGGCTGGAGCTGCACTGGGAGAGGCACACTGGCATCAGAGGAAGGTGCTCAAAGGACAACCTTGTAAACTTCATGATTTTGGCCAGAGGTTTTCATAGGTAATGAGTTAGACTTTCAACTTACTTGCTGCCTACTTCAACAACTAGGTCTCCTGAAAATGACTCTTCTCCCCTCCACCATGTAGGGCCTTTTAAGGTGATCCATGAACTTTATTTATTTATTTATTTGAGACAGAGTCTCACTTAATCACCCTTGGCAGAATGCTGTGGGATCACAGCTCACAGCATTCTCAAACTCTTTGACTCAAGCCATCCACTTCCCTCAGCCTCCGAAGTAGCTGAGACTATGGGCACATGCCATGATGCTCCAATAGATTTTTTTTAATTATTTTTAGTAGAGTCAGCAGTCTTCCTTTTGCTCAGAATGGTCTAGAACTCCTGAGCATAAGCAATCCACTGTCTAAACCTCTCAAAGTGCTAGGATTACAGGCATCACCATATCTGGCTCATGAAGTTGATTATAGATGTAGTAGTCAATTTCAAGATCTGGAAAGACTAGAAAAAAATTAGAAAATAAGAAAAATGGTCAGGCACAGTGGCTAACACCTATAATCCTAGCACTTTGGGAGACTCATGTGGGTGGATTGCTTAAGATCAACAGTTGGGGACCAGCCTAAAAGCAAGATATTGTCTCTACTAAAATTAGAGAAAAAAAAAACAAAACCAGCCTGGTGTGGCAGGCACCTATAGTTCCAGCTACTCAGGAGACTGAGGAAAGAGGATCACTTGAACCCAAGAGTTTGAGGTTGCTGTGAGCTATGACGCTAGGGCACTCAACCCCAGAGCAACTGAGACTCTGTCTCAAAAAAAAAAAAGAAAAAAGATAAAAGCAAACAAAAAAATATTTCCCCTTGATTCTACGTATTCTCATAGACTGAGCACCTAATAAATATTTACCAAATGGTAACTGGTAAGTTATTTTGGAAACACAGAGGGACTGAAGTGATGACTATTTTAGGAAAACTTGAATGAGAATTTAAATGGAGGAAAGATTTAGAGATAATTTTATTTTTTTCTTCGTGGCTTTTTGTCTTTTGTACATACTATAGGATGAACATTACTATTAAAATTAATAATTGTACATTTTATGTTTTTTTTGAAATATGCTTATATTCATCCTTATCAGATTGAAAGTTAGATTAACCTAAGTCCGTGACTATTGTGTCTATTACAATATCCACAGGGCCTAGTAGGATATGCTTGGTAAATATTTCTTATTCAATCAGTTGAGGAATGATGAATGAATGAGGAGTAGATAAGAAAAATAAATCACCACTTCTGGTTTCCAGTTCCACAGAGAAGGAACTTGGAAGTCACCACTCTGTTTTAACAAGTAAATGGCTAACCAAATGGAAAAATCAACAATTCTTCTTAGATTCATAAGAGAAGTGAAGTCACAAGGAAAATCTCTGTGTTTGACCTCCAGTACCTGGCCCAGGTGATTACAGTAAACATGGGAGGAAAACATTCCCTTAGCTTCCTTCAGGAGGAGGGGAAAGGAAACCATTCTCAGAACACTGTGTTCTTAATAGGATCTACCTTCAGGAGAACTAGTTAACCAGAGCCAAACCTGTTGGGGTTTTATTAGAGCCTAATCTGGGGGTAGGAAGGTTCCCAACTCTAGCCCACTCTAGTCTTCTTTATAGGAGAAAGAAAATACCCAATCCTAGCACACTGTATCCCTTCTGTCCCACCTAAGGGGTAGGAGAGAATAAAACACAAGAAATGCTTGTCAAGGACAGTCCAAAGGCCTGGGCTCACTAAAAGACTGAGACTTAATCATAGGACTATGGAATTCTCCTTGTCCACCCCCCCTTTTACTGTCGCATTACTAAAGGACTATTTACTGCAGTATCTTTTACCCAGTAAATCATGTCTAGCTATCAAGACAAAATTTACAATGAATACTAAAAGGTATTCAGGAAATTAAAAACCACTCTGATTAGTATAAGAGCACTAATGGAAGGTAGACAACTGCACGAACAGATGAGCAACCTAAGCACAGAGATGGAACAACAACAACGAAAAGCACTAGAGACAAAAGACACTGTAACAAATGAAGACTAGCTTCACTGGACTTATTAGCAAACTCGACAATTTCTGAGCAAATCTCTGAGCTTGAGAATATATGAATAAAAATCTCCAGCACCGAAAAGCAAAGGTAAAAAAGACTAAGGAAAAGGAACAAGAATATCCAAGAACTGTGTGAAAAGCACAAAAGGCACATGTGATGTAAACACTAGAAGAAGAAAAAAAGAACAGAAGATGAAAAACAATAACTGAGAATTTCTCCAAATCACAGATTCAGCAAGCCCAAAAAACACAAAGCAAAACAAATGCCAAAAACATTACTAAGCATACTATTTTCAAACTATAGAAAATCAAATGTAAAAGAAAAAGAAACTCCTGAAAGAAACCAGAGGTAAAACCCAGCTTACTTATAGAGGAACAAATGTAAATATTACTTCTGACATTCTTAGACACCAGGCAAGCAAGAAGAGAGCAGTGTGAAATATTTAAAATGAGAGAAAGACAGTCACCAAACTAGAAATCTGTATGCTGCAAAATTATCCTTATAATGCATTTCTTATAATTCCTTAACAACAGAGCATCAAAAGACATGAGAAAAAAACTAATATAATTGCAAAGAGAGATAGATGCAACTGCTATAACTTGAAGGAAAAGCTATTACACTTTCTGAACTTAAACCTCTATCAGTAATAGATACACCTATTATGTAGAAAATCAGTAAGGACAGAGTGAACTTAACAACAGCACCAAACAACTGGATATAATTGGCATATTTAGATTACTTTATCCAACAATAATAGAATATGGTTCACATGGAACCATCACCAAGATTAACTATGTAGTAAATCCAAATATATCAGCAAACAAACTCCTATAATCATTTATATTAATAAATAAATCATTATATTAATACGTGATTATAAGCAAGATTGTAAGATACAAGGTTAATATATAAAAGCCAGTTACTTTTGTATATACCAGCAATTAACAAATGGAATTTCTAATTAAAAATATAATATCATTTACAGTATCACTCCCCTCAAATGAAATACTTAAATATAAATCTAACAAAGTGAAAATAAGGTCTGTTTGAAAAAAAAACAAAACATAAAACTTTACTGACAGAAGTCAGAGAATAAGTGGAGAGAAATTGTGTTCATGGATGGGAATACTCAATATTGTAAAAGTGTTCATTCTTGCCATCTGGATCTAGATTCAAGATTATCCCAATCAAAATATCAGGAAGTTATTTTGTAGATGTCAAACTGATTTTAAAATTTATATGAAAAGACAAAAGACTCAGAATAGCCAACATAATACTGAAGAACAAAATTGAAAGACTTCTCAACTTTAATAATTATTATACAACTATAGTAATCAAGACACTGTGGTATTGGCAAGAGACTTGACAAATTAATGGAACAGAATAGAGAGCCAAGAAACAGACTCACATAAATACATACAGTAAAGTGAGCTTTGGGAAAGGAGGAAAGGCAGTACAAGTGGGGAAAAATATATATATATATTTTTTTTGTTGTTGTTGTTTAACAACTGATGCTAGAATATCTGGGCATGAACATGGAAAAAAGTGAATATGAACACAAATCTTCCACCCTTCACAAAAATTAACTCGGAATTATTAACAAATCTATTGTAAAATGAATTCTATAAAACCCGTAGGACCCAAAATACAAAATCTAGATGACTTTGAGTATGGCGATAAATTTTTAGATACAACACCAAAGACATCATCCATGAAAGAACTAAGAAGTTGGACTTCATTATACTAAAAATGTCTGCTGGATGAAAGAGACTGTCAAGTGAGTAAAAAGACAAGCCACAGACTAGAAGAAAATATTTGCAGAAGACACATCTGATAAAGGACCATTCTCTAAAATATACAAAAAACTTTTTAATAATATAACAATAAAGAAACAACCTGATTTAAAAAATTGGCCAAAGACCTTAATAGATACTGAATAAAAAAATACATTAAATAAGTCTATGAAAAGATGCTCCATAACTTATATCAGACAAACTCAAATAAAAACAAGAGGATATCACTGACTGCACTCACACCCATCAGAATGACCAGAATTCAGAACCCTGACAACACTAAATTCTTGTGAGGATGTGGAACAACAGGAACTTTCATTTGTTACTGGTGAAAATGAAAAATGTTTCAGCCACATTGGAGGACAGTTTGGCCGTTTCAACATGCTAAATGTAATTTTACCACATGATCCAGCAACCACACTTTTTAGTATTTACCTGAAGGAGCTAAGAACATATTGGTACAAAAGCCTGCATGCTAACATTTGTAGTAATTTTATTTATAATTGCCCAAACTTGGAAGTAATCAGAATATCCTTCAGGAGACAAGTAGATGAACAAATTGTGGTATATTTGAACAGGTGACTATGATTTTGTGCCCAATAAGAATAAATTAAAAAGCTAGGAAAGGCCATGAAAAACAACAAAACTTTAGACACTAAGTGAAAGAAGCTAATGTGAAAAGACTACAAGCCATATGATTCCTATCATATGATGTTCCAAAAAGGCAAAATTTACAGAGACAGTAAAAGATCATCAATTATCAGGGGTTTGGGGTGTGGGGAAGGATGAATAGCAAAGTATAGTGAATGTTTAGGGCAGTGAAAATATTCTGTGTGATACAATAATGATGGATACACATCTTTATAAGTTTTTCCAAATCCATATAATGTATAACACTAAGAGTGAACTCTAATTTAAACTATTAATTTTGGGCGATAATGATCTGTTAATGTAGGTTCCTCAATTGTGCTGAATGTACCACTCTGGTCAGGGGTGTTGATAGGGCAGGAGACTATACATGTACAGAGACAAACTATATTTGGGGTATCTCTATAATTTCCTTTATATTTTGCTGTGAACCTACAACTGCTCTACAGACACAAAAAAGTCATTAAAAAATAAAAATAATAGTAAAAACCATAATGGAGCCAAAATATATAATAAAATTTATTACTATGACTGTGGGCTAGAAAAATATCAAATAGGACAAAAAACCCCACAAATATTAAAAAAAATATGAAAAAATCAAAAATAAACAATTATTACCCTCCTTTTTTTCATAGACTAGTTCTAAATTTCTTGAGTTGACCTATTTTTCACTCTAAATCTTATTGTTTCTTATCCTCGCAGCTTCTCACATCATTATTTTCTTCCCTTTATATTACTCTCAAGTAACTCAGATCAATCTTATTAACCACCATCTGGAATTTTTTGCTGCCTTGGCATGGCCTCCCTATTGTAATCCCTGGGACCCACATTTGAATGAGTCATATACAAGGTTGATATGATCTTTGACACTGTACTCTGTGGTCTGTTGAATTTACTACCTTTGCTTGACTGGAGCTTTGTTAATAGTTCAGATTTCCCAACTGTATACAAGGTTTCAGTACATTTCAGTGCCCTACAAGCTTTGTATTTGGCCGCCATCCATTTAGCTCAGTCTTGATCCCTTCCTGTGGTGACACACATGAGTTTTAGCTGAAATTCAGAATTACTTACCCTTTGGAGAAATGTATCTCATTGCAGAAAGAAAAGCATGACATCAGCAAAAAGGGCGAAATAGGGAATGCCAAAAGTCCAATCCTTCACAGATGCAACAAATATACTGGCAAAACTGTCAGAATCAACATTTTTAGAACTCCGAGAACTAACAACCAATAGCCAGTGAAGTACTTAGAAAAGAGTAAACAGCCACATCTCCTTTATGGCACTTAACTTAACCAATCCCATCATACAGAATTCCATATCTGAAAAACAAAAATTGAGACATTCTTAAGAAAGAAAAATTGAGAATTTGTCACTGGAAGACCTGAGTTAATTAACGGTAATGAGAATTCTTCAGCCTAAAAGGAAAGAAGAACACATGGTATAACTAATCCACATGAACAATCAAAGAGCAACAAAAAAAAAACATCAACAGAGGCAATCATAAAAGTCAGTAGTAGTATATTTTGGGGTTTTAAGTCTTTTTTCTTGTATAATCTTAAGAAAACTGCATAATGCAGTAATTATAAATCTATCATAGTTGCTGTACAATGTATAAAAATATTATTTGTGACAATAACAACCTGAAGAGGTGACAGAACAATATATAAGAATTTTTGTCTACTATTGAAAATAAGTTGATGTTAATCTGATTTAGACTGTTACAAATTAAAATGTAAATTGTAAGCAGAAGTACAATTACTAAGACATAAATAATATTGAGTTTTAAAAAAGGGAATTAGGGTGGCGCCTGTGGCTCAAGGAGTAGGGCGCCGGTCCCGTATGCCGGAGGTGGTGGGTTCAAACCCAGCCCCGGCCAAAAACCACACACACACACACACACAAAGGGAATTAATGTGGTTCATTGGAAAATATTTATTTAACATAAAAAAAGACAGCAAGGGAAAAATAAAAAAAACAAAAAAATGCATGAGATAAAAAAAAAAATTAAAAATGGCAGAAAGGAGTACTTTCTTATCAGTAATTACAGCAAATGTAAATGGAATAAACTCTAAAATTAAAAAGCAGAGATTGGCAGAGTGGGTAAAAAACAAGATTCAACTATATCCTGTTTGCAAGAAATTCACTTTCAATGCAAAGAATAATGTAGGTTGAAAGGGAGAGAATAAGAAAACATATTTCAACAAATAGTAACCAAGAAAGCTGGCATGGTAATACTAATGTCAGATAAAAAATAGATTTAAAGAAAAAAATTGTTAAAAGAGAAAAAGTAGTGTATATATAATAATAAAATGTCAATCACTTCAGACAATATAATAATTATAAACATATACGAACCTAATTATAGGACCCCAACATATATTGAACAATAACAGAATTGTGGAGAAATTGCAAACAGAAATATAGTTCAGTAATAATAGTAGACCTTAATACTCCAGTTACAATAATAGAAAGAACAACTGAACAGAAGATCAGCAAGACAATAGAAGCCTAGAGTAATATTGTAAACAAGTTATACCCAATAGGCATATACAGAACACCCCACTCAAGAAAAGAATACACATTCTCCTCAAATGCAAATGAAACATTACCCAGGATTGGTTATATGTTTGGCCAGTAAACATATTTCAATGAATTTTAAAAGATTGAGGTAACACAAAGTTTCATCACTGACCAAAATGGAACAAAATTAGAAATCAGTAGCAAAAAAAAAAATCTGAAAAATTCACGAATACATGGAAATTAATCAACTCAAAAAAGAAATCACACAAAAAGAAATTAGAAAGTACTTTTAGGTGAATAAAAACAAAACACATGATATTAAATCTTACATAAAGGCAGAAAAACCAGTGGCCAGAGGAAACATATGGCTATAAATATCTTATTTAAAAGTCAATAGCCCAACTTTCCCTGTAAGAAATAGATAAAAATTAGTTAAATCCAAAGCAATAGGAAGGGAAGAAATAAAAATTATAGTGAAAATAACAAATAGAGACTAGAAGAGTAGAGGGAATTAACAAAACTAAAGTTGGTTCTTTGAGAAGACCAATAAAATTGAGAAACCTTTAGTTCAATGACCAACGAAAAAACCTGGAGACTCAAATTACTAAAACTAGGAATAAAAGTAGGAATATTACTATTGACCTTACATAATTGAAAAGGATTTTAAGCCAATACCATGAACAACTGTATTCTAACAACTTAGACAACTTGGCAGGGGGAGGGGGAAAATGTACAAAGTCCCTGAAAAGCACAAACTGCCAAAATTGACTCAAGAAGAAGTATAAAATGTGAATAATTCTGTAAGAAGTGCAAAGACAGAATCAAGGAACTAGCAACCAGAAGGTATTAGTGAAGGCATTATCTCATTGTGTAGATTGATGCCATTAGCTTCCTGACATACCCAAGAGCATAGGCATGTTGGGTAAAGTGATCAAGGGATGAAGAAGAAACTTTCTCAACATATAGCACAATGGAGTGTGATTCTAGAATGTTCTGGTGAAGTCTTAACAGAGGCTACAATTAGATTGAGGAAATATGGAGATGCAATAGTTGATGAGATTAAGGTAAAAATTTGGATAAAAATTAAAATGTTTGAGTCTAAAAGTTTCATCATGATAGATAGTATGTCTTGCTGGGGGACACCTCCCTATCTAATATTGTAATATAAAATCCATGTAGTACTTTGGCCATTAGTAATTTGACATGCTAAATTGAAAGCTTCAGAATTGCCTGAGCCCCCACGTGTTGTTAATTTGAAACATCATTGAATAGATGATGGTAAAAAAAAGAGATTGCCACTTTAATTAATGACATGTTATAAGTACAGTAGTGGTGTCCACAAACTTCAAAAGTAGCCTTGTGTGGCCCATAAGAAAGGTAGGTCATTTTCCTACCTTTCTTATGGGCCCCAGATGGGGCTTGGAGCTGGCAATGCTGGTGACAAGGTGGACCCCACCCTGACCCTTCCCACTCTCCCTTGACCAGACCTGGGCAATCTTAGCCCACTCCTTTTAGTCTGATTGCCAGGAACTGAATGAATGTGGCCCCCATCAGAGCTGCCTGGGTGGGGCCTCTCCCACACACCTGCCTCCTGCCTTTCCCACACCAAGTGTGGACTTTCTGGGGCATGGAAACAAGAATTTGAGGGGGAGCAGCGTTTTTATTTTTGAGACCAAAAGACTCTCTTTCTATTTTTCCCAATCAGATTGAACAGGAAACTGTGATGTAAGGACTTCCCTGGGAGCCATGGTGGGGTCTGCCTGGCTGTTGCCACTCACAGCTCTAGCACTGCCTCCCCAGACCCCAAATTCCAGCAAACCCCACCATTTGTTTCCCCAACCATTCCAATTCTGATCATTTCCATCATTATTAAAGAAAAAGGGAATGTGTTGGTGCTTAGGGGCAAGGTCCCCAGATAGAAACTTGAGGCAATGTAAGATCTAGGCACCAAAGAAGGCTGCTGGGTGTGGCCGTAGCTGCAGTGTCTTCTTCTGGGCCAGTCCTGTTCTCTGCTGGCTCCTGCTCCCCCCTGTAGCCCTGGCAGATAGTTCCCATTGGCACTCTGCTCCGAGAACCCCTGTTCTCTGAACCCCAGACGAGCTGACTGGATGGACTTGTGGGCAAAGCCTCCACTCCCACCACTCATGGTCACTTTGCTTGAGGACTGAGCTCCAAGCTCACTGCACCTTGCGACTGGGCGAGCCTGTCTCCATACCCCCCAGGAGAGAATGTGGCAAGACGTGGTCCCTGAGGAAGCTGTAGTTGCTTATGATTAGGGTGTGCAGTTGTCATGTGGTCAAATGAATCACCTGTAACACAAGTGTCACCAGTTCATTTTGCAGAGGCATAAACTCAGAAGAGGGGCAGTAGTGATTGCCCTCCCTTTCCCAGGGACAGGGAATTTGCAGAGTTGCCATCTGCTTCCAGAACCTCCAAAGTGCTTGGAAACTGGTAGCCATCCTGTCTTGCCAACTGTTGGAATTATCTTCTGCTCTAATAAACTACTTGTATACAGAAATAGCCCAAGAATGCATTACAATGGGACATCCCCAGTTGCACGCAGGCTGACTGCTTGCCAATTCTACCACGTGAGATGAGAAATGCAGGTGGGAGGTGCGGAAGGGTGGCAAACACAGCTAGCCAGTGCTAGGCACATCCCCTGGGTGAGGGGACACTTTTAACTGTGACTCGCATGGCACAAAAGCATCTCACGGAACCAAAGTATTGTGCCTCATAATATTCAGGAATTTAGAAAAATTAAAAAATAAAAAAATGAGTAAAACCCTCAGAAATTAATGAAAACAAACTCAAAAAGGAAAATATCATCTTCTAGTAGCCCCGACCTCCCCTCCTACACACTCCTCTCACTATGCTCCTTTTCCTAAGGACCCACTCTGCTCATTTCTAACTCCTTACTCGAACTGTGGCTGGCTATGACCTTAATGCAGAGGAAACAAAAAGCTTGCCACCCAAGTCTCCATTCAGCACTGTGTCTGGAGGCTGCTGTGGTGGTGCCCGCAGCTGTGCCCTGGCCACTTTGCTCTGCAGCTCTGTGTGTTACTCTGTTTTCTGTGTGTGCAGCGATCTGTTAACACATTCTGGAGTTGAGCCACATGTAGGCACCTCTAATTTTTGGTGAACTACAATGAGGCCTGAGTTTAGAGAGAAGGAGAAATTAGTTTGGGTTGAGAAAGTAAAGGTCTGTCGTGCCCTGCATCAGGCTGGCTGGCCACAGGCAATGGCAAAGCCCCACAGAGTTAGGAAAGTAGAGCTCCCCGAGGACTCACAGCAGCCACATGTGTGAGGGCTGTCCTCTTCTCTGAGGCCTGAGCTCACTGTGAGACTCCACCATGCAGAAGTCCCAGGCACCAGGAGCATGGAGGTTGGAAATGACACTGGCAGGATTGACACGTCAATCACCTGCCTGTAGGACCATAGCCACGTTGATGCAGAGATGCAGCCCTAATGCTCAGACCTGGCCTTAAGGGGTTCTGGACACAATGTCCTCCTTTGCTGAGAGACTCATTTAAATTTATGCTCCTGTCTTTCCTGTTAGATCAGGACAGAACTACACATCCTCATTGCCCCTTCCTATGTCATCACTTGTGTGTATGTGCAGGTATGTGTGTGTGTGTATACCTGTGTATACATCTGCATGTATAAGTGTGTGTATACACGTGCATATATATGAGTTTATACACGTGTACATGTATAAGCCTGTATGTGTGTGTACATGCATACATGCATATATGTGTATGAATAAGTGTGTACGTGCATACATGTGTGCATGTACGGGTGTAAATGTATACCTGTGCGTGTATACATGTGTACATAAGTATATATGAAACTGTGCACTTGTATACATGTATGCATGTACATATGTTATATGTATGTGTGTACATGCATGTGTGCATGTATACAAGTGTGTATATGCATGTGCAAGTATACACATATGGTATGTGTGCATATGTATGAGTATGTACAGAGTACACGTGTGTGCATGCAGGTGCGTGCATATATACCTGTGAGTGTATTCATGTGTGCAAGTTCACAGGTGTATATTAGTATATGTGTAAGTGTGTACATATGTGTGTGTGCATATATACATATGTGTGCATATAAACTGGTGTGTGTATAGCTGGTTTTCCCTTTTCACAAATTTATCAAGAAATATTTTATTACAATAAAATAAAAAGGGTTGGGTATGGTAGCTCACAACTGTAATCCCAGCACTCTGGGAAGTGGAGTCTGGTAGATTGCCTGAGCTTAGGAGTTCCAGACCAGTCTGAGCAAGAATGAGACCTCCTCTCTAAAAATAACTAGCCATTGTGGCGGGCACCTGTAGTCCCAGCTACTTGGGAGGCTGAAGCAAGAGAATTGCTTGAGCCCAAGAGTTTGAGGTTGCTGTGAGCTGTGACGCCACAGCACTCTACCAAGGGAGACAAAGTGAGACTCTGTCTCAAAAAATAAAAAAAAAACAGGAGGCTGTCCCATGGCATGATAAATGGAATCCTCCTTTTCAGCCCTTTCTGTAACTATCCTATTCCCTCATTTGCCAGAGATCAGACTCATTCCAGACTTTGTTTTTATTTCTTGTCTTGCTTTATAGTTTCAATAAATAAATTATGAAGTAAATAGGCAATGATCACATAAGTGTGTATATGCATGCCTAATTTAATAAAACTTACATGAACACACAAAATATAAATATAATATTAGTGTATTATGTTTTATACACACACACACACACACACACACACATGCTTCATTGGGTCCCATTTCTTTACTTTTGTTGTTGCTGCGATTGCCAACAGGGTCTTCTTCCTGAATTCTTTCCCAAGGCCGATATCATTAAGAGTTTCCCCCACACTTTTCTCTCTGAAAATAGTAGACCAACACCTACAGGCCCACATGAGAGAAAAACACACTTAAATTCAAGAAGGAAGCGGGGTTCAATTAGCTCCCACCTGTTGGGATTGATGTCCGGGCATAAGGCAGGCTTCCCAGGCGAAGGACTCAACCACAATTAACCTTTGGACTTTACCTGACAAATGGAAATAATGTAACCCAATCATCTGTGCCCTCATACCAACCTGAAATAAAAAAACGAACAGTGCCTGGAAGAGATTGTGCAAGATCACAGGGTGGCGCTCAAGTATCAGGAGTGAAGCAGAAAAAACTTCAGTAAGAGATTTTGTCTGTGTAATAACAGCCATTGTATGCATGGTGAGATGATGTGTGTTGAGGTTTTGATGTGCATTTCCTTGCTGGTCAGTGATGCTGTGCATTTAAAAATGCATTTGTGGACTGCTTGTATGTGTTCTTTTGAGGAAAGTATATTCAAATTGTTTGTTGGTTTTGAAATCAGATTTTTTTTTTTTTTCCCTTGCTGTGGAGCTGTTGAGTTTCTGGTATTTTCTGGAATCCACCCCTTGCTGGATGGATAGTTGGTGAATATTTTCTCTCATTTTCTGGTCTGGCCGATGTGTGACATCTGAGCACAGAGGGCAGGAGGCAAAGACGAGGCCACAAGGAATAAAAACAGCCCGGCAGGTGAATTATTCCTAGTTGGAGCATTTCCCCTCTGCACAATACATTTGAAAGGCCCTGAAATTTAATTTTCTTTTTATATTACAAAATACCTGAGAAATAATTCCTCAAAACTATCACCCAAAGCAGGCAAAGTGAGAAGGGTTGGATCAGGATGGCAGAAATGAGGGGGTGGCTGCTGTCTCTTCAGGGACACAGACTCCCCACACTGCAATCCCAGTGCCCACAGACACACCTGGTCCCCTTGTTGATCTTTCCAGAGCTGTGAAGAAGCTTTTTAGTGTGCTGTGATCACATCTATCTGTTTTAGCTGTTGCTGCCTTTATGTATACCAACAATAACCAAGCTGAAAAAACAGTCAAGGACTCTATTCTGTTCACAGTAGTGCCAAAGAATATTAAGTATTTGGGAATTTACCTAACAAAGGACATGAAGGATCTCTATAAAGAGAACTATGAAAGTCTAAGAAAAGACATAGCTGGAGATGTTAACAAATGGAAAAACATACCATGCTCATGGCTGGGAAGAATCAACATTGTTAAAATGCTCATACTACCCAAAGCAATATAAAATTTTAACACAATCCCTATTAAAGCTCCACTGTCTTACTTTAAAGATCTCAAAAAAATAATACTTCATTTAATATGAAATCATAAAAAACCTCGATTAGCTAAGACATAACTCAGAAATAAAAACAATGCAGGAGGAATTATGCTACCAGACCTCAGACTATACTATAAATTGATAGTGATCAAAACAGCATGGTACTGGCACAAAAACAGAGAGATAGATATATGGAATAGAATAGAGAACCAAGAGATGAACCCAGCTACTTTGACAAGCCAATGAAAAACATTCAGTGGGGAAATGATTCCCTATTTAACAAATGGTGCTGGATGAACTGGCTGGCGACCTGTAGAAGACTGAAACTGGACCCACACCTCTCACCATTACCTAAGATAGACTCTCATTGGAGTAAAGATTTAAATTTGAGACAAGAAACTACAAAAATACTAGAAGAAAGTGTAGGGAAAACTCTTGAAGAAATTGGCCTGGGCAAATATTTTATGAGGAGGGCCCTCCAGGGCGATTGAAGCAACATCAAAAATACACTACTGGGACCTGATCAAACTAAAAAGCTTCTGCACAGCCAAGAACACAGTAAGAAAAGCAAGCAGACATCCCTCAGAATGGGAGAAGATATTTTCAGGTTATATCCCTTTTTTTTTGGTGTGTGTGTGTGTGTGTGTGGTTTTTGGCCGGGGCTGGGTTTGAACCCGCCACCTCCAGCATATGGGACCGGCGCCCTACTCACTGAGCCACAGGTGCCGCCCAAGCAGGTTATATCCTTGACAAAGGTTTAATAACCAGAATCCACAGAGAACTCAAACATATTAGCAAGTAAAGAACAAGTGATCCCATCTCAGGGTGGGCAAGGCACTTGAAGAGAAACTTCTCTGAAGAAGACAGGTGCATGGCTTACAGACACATGAAAAAAAAAAGCTCATCATCCTTAATCATCAGAGAATGCAAATCAAAACTACTTTGAGGCTACGCAGTGACCCGCGACCTGCGATTGTTGCCCTCCAGACCTCCGAAAGAGCTGCACCACAACCCGCGACCCACAACTGCCCAGACTTCCACTGACTGGCACCCCAACCTGCACCCACGCGGCCTCTGCACACCCTGACCAGGAACTCCTTGAGCCACGCAACCCTGGGTCCTCCCTCCTGTACCCTCCCTGCCTCCACACCAGCCCTCTTGTCTGGCCAGGGACTCTGGTAGCTGCACACCCTCTGGAGCCCTCCCTGCCTCTGCACAGAGCCCAGTCCTGGCCAGAGAGTGCTGGAGCCTTGGGCCTCTGTGCTAAAGTCACTGGGTGCCAGGCACCCCCAGAACTGTATGCACCATCCCCAGCCCTGTTGCTGGATCTGGGTGTGTTATACTCTGGAGCTGCTCCCACAACCAGAACTCCCTGGCTGGGGCAGCCCCAGAGGAGCTACACAGGGTCACTCCCTACAAAGATCCAGCAACAATAGAGTGATCCCGCTGGGGTCTAATCTTAGAGAGACACCTCCCCAACTCTGAGGATGGCCAGAGGGTCTCAAGGCTGGTTCAATATATGTAAATCAACAAATATAATTCAGCATATAAGCAAACTAAAAAATAAAGACCATATGATTCTCTCAATTGATGCAGAAAAAGCTTTTGATAATATCCAGCATCCCTTCATGATCAGAACACTTAAGAAAATTGGTATAGAAGGGACATTTCTTAAACTAATAGAGGCCATCTACAGCAAACCCACAGCCAATATCGTATTGAATGGTGTTAAATTGAAATCATTTCCACTTAGATCAGAAACTGGGCAAGGTTGCCCATTGTCTCCATTGTTCTTTAACATTGTAATGGAAGTTTTAGCCATAGCAATTAGGGAAGAAAAGGCAATCAAGGGTATCCACATAGAGTCAGAAGCGATAAGACTTTCACTCTTCACAGATGACATGATCGTATATCTGGAAAACACTAGGGTTCTACTACAAAACATTTAGAAGTGATCAAGGAATACAGCAATGTCTCAGGCTACAAAATCAACACCCATAAATTTGTAGCCTTTATATATACCAACAATAGCCAAGCCAAAAAAACAGTCAAGGACTCTATTCCTTTCACAGTAGTGCCAAAGAAGATGAAATATTTGGGAATTAATTTAACAAAAGACATGAAAGATCTCTATATGGAGAACTATGAAACTCTAAGAAAAGAAATTGCTGAAGATGTTAAAAGGAAAAACATACCATGCTCATGGCTGGGAAGAATCAACATTGTTAAAATGTCTATACTACCCAAAGCAATATATAATTTTAATGCAATTCCTATTAAAACTCCATTGTCATATTTTAAAGACCTTGAGAAAATAATACTTCGTTTTATATGGAATCAGAAAAAGCCTCAAATAGCCAAGGCATTACTCAGAAATAAAAACAAAGCAGGAGGAATCACACTACCAGACCTGACACTGTACTATAAATCCATAGTGATCAAAACAGCATGGTATTGGAACAAAAACAGAGAAGTAGATGTCTGGAACAGAATAGAGAACCAAGAGAGGAATCCAGCTACTTACCGTTATTTGATCTTTGACAAGCCAATTAAAAACAGTCAGTGGGGAAAAGATTCCCTATTTAACAAATGGTGCTGGGTGAACTGGCTGCTGATCTGTAAAAGACTGAAACTGGACCCACATCTTTCACCATTAACTAAGATAGACTCTCACGGGATAAAGGATTTAAACTTAAGACAAGAAACTATAAAAATACTTGAAGAAAGTGCAGGAAAAACTCTGAAGGAATCGGCCTGGGTGAATATTTTATGAGGAGGACTCCCCAGGCAATTGAAGCAATATTAAAAATACATTACTGGGACCTGAACAAACTAAAAAGCTTCTGCACAGCCAAGAACATAGTAAGTAAAGCAAGCAGACAACCCTCAGAATGGTAGAAAATATTTGCAGGTTACACCTCCGATAAATGTTTAATAACCAGAATCCACAGAGAACTCAAATGTATTAGCAAGAAAAGAACACGTGATCCCATGTCTGGGTGGGCAAGGGACTTGAAGAGAAAGTTCTCTAAAGAAGACAGACGCACGATCTACAAACACATGAAAAAAAGCTCATCTTCCTTAATCATCAGAGAAATGCAAATCAAAACTACTTTGAAATATCATCTAACCCCAGTAAGAGTAGCCCACATAACAAAATCCCCGAACCAGAGATGTTGGCATGGATGTGGAGAAAAGGGCACACTTCTACACTGCTGGTGGGAATGAAAACTGATACGTTCCTTTTGGGAAGATGTTTGGAGAATACTTAGGTCTCTAAAAATAGACCTGCCATTCGACCCTAAATTCCTCTACTAGGTATATATACAGAAAACCAAGAATCATGTTATAACAAAGATATTTGTACCAGAATGTTTAGTGCAATCCAATTCATAATTGCTAAGTCATGGAAGAAGCCCAAGTGCTCATCAACACATGAATGGATTAATAAATGGTGGTATATGTGCACCATGGAATATTATGCAGCCTTAAAGAGAGATGGAGGCTTTAGCTCTTTCATGTTTACATGGATGCTGCAACATATTATTCTTTGCAAAGTATCTCAAGAATGGAAAAAAAAAACTATCCAACATACTCAGTCTTACTATAAAACCAATTTATAGCTTTCTTATGAAAGCTATAACCCAATTACAGCCCAAGAAGAAGGGGACAGGGGAGAGGGAGGGCAGGGTAGGGGGGAGGATGGGTGGAGGGAGGGTAATTGGTGGGACCACACTTACAGTGCATCTTACAAGGGTACATGTGAAATTTACTAGGTGTAGAATATAAATGTCTTAACACAATAACTAAGAAAATGCCGTGAAGGCTATGTTAACCAGTTTGATGAAACAATTTAAAATTGTATATAAAACCAACACATTGTACCCCATGATTGCATTCATGTACACAGCTATGATTTAATAAAAAATTTCAATAACTGAAAAAACTGGTGACTTCATGAAACTGCTAATCAAATCAAGGAAAAAAGAACTAAGCACATAAAATAACTGAAGAAGATAAAGTTTGTATGAATTTTATTTGAAACGGCCTTTCTTTACTTCAATATTTTGTTTTTCATATTTAAGACGACTTTCTCTCGGAAGCTGCCCACAGTGGGCTACAGTTTGGTGAAGTGCACTTGTGTGAGCAGAGCAGGAACAGATGCCTTCCTTCTACTTGATTGTTCCAAAATCTGGAGAATATTCGTTGATCATCTCGTTTACTTTGTACAACAATAAATAGTTTGTGGCTATTTGCATACGTTCAGTAAAAACCTACTCTTTCATTGCAGTTAAAATACTGATCATATCACTAAGGGTTTGACTGAAATATCATACTTGAGGATGTGCACAGGGTGCCTGGTTTGGGAGCTCTCCACCTTACTGTGAGTGAGTAAAAGTTGTCAGGCCCTGGAAGGCCCAGAAATCTTAAAACTATAAATATGATCTGAATCTTGCCTTACTCTGACTTCCTGATCTCAAGGTTTTGAAATTATTTTGAACTTACTTTCTAGAAATTCATAGACTTACTTTTCCTCGGCTCTTGCTGGAATGTTGCCTCCTCCACTGGCGGCACCCTGCCCCTGCTCCCATGCTTCCTGTGCCATGCACTGTCGTCCACACCTTTGCTGGACCAATTGCCTCATCCAGACTTCACTTAATGGCTGTCATAGGAAGACAGTTCACCTGCAGTTGGGTCTTACTGTGTCAGGTGGGAAGAATGTGCAGATTCTGGCCCAAGCGAGCAGCATCTGGCCTCTGGGCAGCTTCTCTGGCTGTAGTCAGTGCCAGTGATGGCCATGGGTGTCCAGAAGGCCTGGGTCACAGAAAGCTGTGACAGCAGGCTGTCAGGCTCTATAGTGGTGTAGCTTTTGGTGTCCTTTTATCCCTTTTTTTCTCTCAATGAGGAGATGAAGCCAAGGGGAGCCCTCTCGGTATTGGGTCTGATGCCTCCGACAAGTAGCTGCAGTGGCAGCGGCTCTGGGGTGCAGGTGCTCAGACTGGCTGTGTAGCTAGGACCCTGGAATTGGTTCTTAGGAGCCTGTTATGGATCTAGGCCTGGGAGCAAATGTTTGCTCTTTGTGTTAGGGTTAAGCATATGTTCACAGAATCTGAAACCCTGAAGGACCCCCAGCAACTTAGTGTGGGGGGCCTCATGGTGCCTGTGACTCTGCTCTGTATGGCAGGGAGAATGGGGCAGGCTGCAGCTTAGGAGCCAAAGCCAACAGGGCCCTGTGGTGACTCAGGTCCCAAGGGATAAGCCACCATATAGTGGTGACTCTGGGCCTGGAATGGTGGGACTCAGCAGCACCCCAGGTCTGTGGGAGCAGGTGGAGTGGCAGTTAATTGTCCAGTGGTATAAGCAGAGCTGTTGCTTGGCACTGGGGGTTTCAGCCTCTTAGGCTCTGAGGGGGGCAGTTAAGCTCCAGAGGAATAGGGGCTATTGTTTGGTGTTTTCTTTCCCTGGAAATCAGGGCACTATGTAGACTCAGCCCTGGGATGTACGGATGCTTGGTGTGACCAGGGTGGCAGGCCCTCAGGGAGCACTGAGAGTGCGTGTGCTCTTGGTGGCCAAGCTACCATTTTCCTGGGATACAGGGAGTTTCTTCAGCTTAGGTACAGTGGTGTGTGATTGGTCTTGGTGACTGAGGCACCATTTCTGGGCAGTCACATTGCTGTTTCCAGTTGGGTACTGAGTGGTGTGACTGCTCCAGCACTGCTGCATCCCAGGCACCTGGCACGGCAGGCCTGGGGGGCCCGTGCCCTGTTTCTGTTGGCTACAGGGCAACTCCCCAGCTCTGGCAGTGCTACTAAAGAAACTTGAGGAAGGGTCATTTATAGACTGTCCTGCAGGCCGAGAGGCTCAAGGCTGTGGCCCTGGCTGCTGATGTCCATCCTGGGCCACAACTGGGCAGAGAAGATCAAAGGGGAAAGAGAAACTTGTGAACAGGATAAAACCTAAGGGTGTCCTGGGTCTGTAACAATGCCCTCTCCTGGGAAATACTCCGCCTCTGTGGGAGCTAATCAATTCCTGCCAGAGGAAGAACTGGCCACTGTCGATAAGGGATCTGCCCCATCACACAACACCCCCACTCAGCCCTCCTCTCAACTCTGCCGCCATCTGGAACCAAATTTCAACGCAAGACATTTTTAGGACAAACAAGCCACATGCAAGCTGTCGCAGGGGGCAGAGGGATTGGCTCCCCAAGCACACTTTCCCCAGGAGGCTATGGGCGTTTGCACCCTGGCCCAGAGACACAGGTCACCGCAAACGCTTGGCTGGAGGTTGAGCAGCCCCACACGTGCTATTTCTATAGGAGGTCACACTGTGCTGGAGCTCAGCCTGGGACAGGGAGCATCGGTGACTGTAAGGGTGAGGCAGCAGCTCTGTCTGGGCCTCGCTGCCGGGGGAGGCAGGATGTGGCGTTGGTTCTGACAGGGAGGGGCAGCATGCAGCAGCACCTGGGGCAGAGGGAGCTGCGGGTCAGCTTGGGGGCCTGGCACCACCAGGCCGGGGTAGGCTGGAGGGGCTAAGCCCCAGGGATGGAGGGACACCATGGCCACTCACCCCCGTGCAGGACACGCTCCAGAAGTAGTTCCAGTTGGCAGAGGGCTGAGCACTGGAGCCATGTAGCTGCAGAGGGGAGTGCCCACTGCTCCTCTGGGGAGTACAGCTATACGGGCACCAGGGCTGTCCAGTATGTATGCAAGGTCCCGATGGGGTGCTGGGATTCTGGTCCTCACCCCGACCCTGAGAGGAGAAGCTCCTTACAACTTTGTGCCCACTGTGTTGGGGTGCAGCTGGAGCTGGGCTCCTTCTGCTGCGCGGCTGTCCTGGTCTTGGCTCCTTCCGTGTCCTTTAGTTGAGTTTATCAGACTTAGCATTTTGTTTACTGTTTTGCCGTCTTTGCGCAGAAGACTGAGGCCTCATAGAAGGACCTCTTACTGCCTTGCTTTTTAATTTTAATGTGCCTGTGTCAGGATTTTGTTCTGTGGCTACCATGAGGCTTACAAAAATTCTTATAAACATAACAAGTTATTTTAAACTGATAACTTTGATAGAGGAGAAAAGAATTAAAAAGAAAAAAAAAAACTATACATTAACACCATTCCTCTATTTTGAATTTTTACTGTCATGTTTACATCTATTTATATTGCTTATCCCTTAACAAATTAATGTATTTATAATTATTTTAATAGTTTTGTCTTTTAGTCTTTATGTTAAGTATGATTACAATATTACAGTAAGCATTACAGTAGGTAGAATTTTCTGGAATACTTACATTGACCAAGTTTTATACCTTCATGAGTTTTCTTGTTACACAGAAGCATCCTTTGCTTTCTGTTTGAAGAACTCCCTTTAGCATTTCTTGCAGATCTGGTAAAGGTGGATTCACTCAGCTTTTCTTTGCGTAAAAAAGTAGCTCATTTGCCATGAGCACTGGGACTCTATCATCCTACTCTGTCATGGTCTATTTTGTGTGGTTATAACAGAATCCCCAAGAGGAGGCAATTTATAAAGAAAAGAGATTGAGTTTGCCCATCTGCAGGCTGTAAAGGTCGATGGTACAGCATGCGTCTTCCTGGCTTCTGGCATGGGCCAGGTGCTGGGCGGAAACCAGTAGGATGGCAGAAAGCTCCAGGTCAGAGCAGGTATGTCAGAAGCTAAAACTTGGCAAACAAGGATGTTAGGTAATGACAAAAGGAGAAATTCATCAAGAAGATATAATAATTATAACTGTACAGAAGATTTGAAGAAAGAGACAGGTCACAATACAACAACAGTAAAGAACTTCAATACCCCCACTTTCAACAGTGGAGATGTTATTCAGACAGGAGAGCAAAAAGGTCATGTTGGACTTGAACAACGCATTAGCTCATGCCAAACTAACAGACGTTACAGAGAGTTCCACCCAACAGCAACAGAACACACTTTCTTTTCAAGCACACAGAACATTTTCCAGGATAAATCAACGTAAGGCCACAAGACAAATCTAAACAAATAAAAAAGAAAAGTTATCATATCAAGTATGATTTCTAACTGCAGTGGTATAAAATTACAAACCAATAAAAAGAGGGAATATGGAAACTTCACAAGTATGTGGAAATTAAACATTTTCCCAAACAACCGATATGTCAATGAATAAAATTGGCATAGATGGGACATGTTTTAAATGAATAGAACCCATCCACAACAAGCCCACAGCCAATGTCTGTGAATGGAGTACTGAATGGAGTAATGAATGGAGTAAAACTGACACACTTACACCTAGAACTGGAAGCAGATAAGGATGCCCATTATCACCTCTACTATTCAACACAGTGCTGGGAGTTCTAGCCAATGCAATCAGGCAAGAAAAGAATATCAAGGGCATTCAAATGGGGAAAGAGGAGGTCAAACTTTCACTCTTTGCTGATGATATGATCTTATAGTTAGGAAAATACAAAAGACTCAATCACAAGACTCCTGGGAGTGAGCAAGAAATACAGTAATATCTTGGGATATAAAACTAATGCCCACAAATTAGCAGCCTTTATATATCCCTACAATAGTCAATCTGAGAATCAAATTAAATCAATTCCCTTCACAGTAGCTTCAAAGAAAATGAAATATCTGGGAATATACTTAAACAATGTGAAGGACCTCTACAGAGTGAACTGCAAAACCCTGAGAAAAGAAATAGCAGAAAACCAAAAAGCTACTATCCTCATGGCTGAGAGGAATAAATATTGTTAAAATGTCTATGCTACCTGAAGTGATCCACAGATTTAATGCAGTTCCCAATAAAACACCACCATCATACTTTGAAGAACTTGAAAAAAGTAATTATTCGATTCATACAGACCCAGCCCATCTCCCCACACCCTGAATAGCCAAAGCAATTCTATGAAATAAAAATAAATGTGGAGGCATCATGTTACTAGACTTCAGGTTATACTTCAAGTCTACAGTGATCAAAATAGCATGATAGTGACATGAAAATGGAGACAAAGACATATGGAACAGAATACAGAGCCTAGAGATGAACCAAGCCACATATTTGCTTGATAAACCAAAGAAAAGCACACTCTGGGAAAAAGAATTTCTATTTAACAAATGGTACTGGGAGAACTGGTTAGTCACATGTAGAAGTCTGAAACTGGATCCATACCTCTTACCACTTACAAAAATTGACTTTCCCCAGATAAAATATTTAAATTTAAGGATGGAACAATAAAAATCCTAGAAGAAAATGTGGGAAAAATTCTTGATACCTTCAGCCTGGGAAAAGATTTTATGAAGAAGACCCCTTTGGCAATTGCAGCAACACCAAAAATAAATAAATGGGACATGATCAAGCTAAAAATCTTTTTCACAGCCAAGATGGGAGATGATACTTGCATGCTATGAATCTGACAAAGGACCAATAACTAGAATGTGTACAGAACTCAAATTAATCAACAAGGAAAGAGCAAACTATCCCATTTGTAAGTGGGTAAGAGACTTGAACAGAAATTTCTCTGAAGAAGACTTGATGAATGGCCAACAAACACATGAAAAAATGCTCATCATCCATAATCACCAGAGAAATGCAAATCAAAACCACTCTGAGATATCACCTGAACCAAGAGAGAATAACCCACATAACAAAATCCCAAAGGTACAAATGTTAACATGGATGTGGAGAGAGGGAACACTTTTACAGTGTTGGTGGGATTGCAAAGTAATACATCTCTTTGGAAAGAAGTATGGAGAATCCTCAAGGAACTCAAAGTAGACCTTCCATTTGATTCTGAAATCCCATTAAAAAATAATTTTATCACAAGGACATTTACACTTAAATGTTTACTGCAGCTCAATTCACAACTGCCAAAAACATGGAAGCAACCCAAGTGCCCATCAACGCACGGATGGCTTAACAAACTGTGGCATATGTATACCATGGAGTACTATTCAGTCATAAGAAAAGATGAAGACTTTATATCTTTGGTGTTTACCTGGGTGGAGCTGAAACATATTCTTCTTAGTAAAGTATCACAAGAATGGAAAAGCAACTATCCAGTGTACTAAATACTGATATGAAACCAATAGAAAAATGAAAAACATAAGTATATTCAAGTGGAGGGGGAAGGATGGAGGAAAGCATGTGCAGCTTTGCAGCTTTGTGAAGTAGGCCATTCTCACTGGGGTTAGGTGATATCTCAGGGTGGTTTTGATTTGCAATTCTCTGATACTTAGGGATGATGAGCACTTTTTTGTATATTTTTTGGCTGTTTGGTGCTTGGGAAAAGATTCTGTTCATGTCCCTTGCCCAGTGACAGGTGGGCTTGTTGGTTCTTTTATTGTTGATGAATTTGAGCTCTCTGCACATTCTAGTTATCAAGCTTTTGTCAGACTCATAACATGCAAATATCTTTTCCCTTTCTGAAAGTTCTCCATTTGCTTTAATTTTTGTGTCCTTATCTGCACAGAAGATTTTCTTTAGATTAAATCATAGCTATGTACATTAATGCATTTATGGTGTACAATACACTGGTTTTACACACAATTTGAAATACTTTCATCAAACTGGTTAACATAGCCTTCACCACACTTTCTTAATTATTGTGTTAAGACATTTATACTCTATACTTAGTAGTTTTAACATGTACCCTTGTAAAATGCACCATAGGTGTGGTCTGACCAATTACCCTTCCTCCATCCATCCTCCCGCCTCTCTTCTCCTCTCCCCGCTCTTTCCCCATCATCTTGGGTTGTAGTTGGGTTATAGCTTTCATATGGAAGTGTGGGTACTTATGTATTGGTTTCATAGTAGAGCTGAGTACATTGGATACTTTTTCCTCCATTCCTGAGATACTTTATTAAGCTTAATTAAGTCTCATTTATTTATTTTTGTAGTTGTGATTGTAATGAAGTCTTCTTCATAAAATCTTTTCCCAGGTCAACATCATCAAGAGTTTCTCCCATGCTTTCTTCTAAGATTTTTATCATTTCTTGTCTTGGATTTAAATCTTTTATCTATTTTGAGGCAATTTTTGTAGGTGATGGAAGGGGCATATCCAGTTTCAGTCTTTTACATGTGGTTATCCAGGTCTCCCAGCACTATTTATTGAAGGAGAATTCTTTTCCTTGGGGCATACTTTTGTTTGGTTTATTGAAAATTAAATGGTGATAAGAGGCTGGTTTCATCTCTAGGCTTTCTATTCTGTTCCATTCGTCTATGTCTCTATGTTTGTGTCAATACTATGCTATTTGATCACAGTGGATTTAGAATATACCTGAAGTCTGTTAGAGTGATGACTCTGTCTTTGTTTTTATTACTAAAACTTGCCTTGGCTATATGGTTTTTTTCTGGTTCCACCCCAAATGAAAAACTATATTTTAAAGTTCTTTAAAGTATGATGCCAGTATTTTAATGGAGATTGTATTAAATCTGTAGATTTCTTTGGGCAGTATAGATATTTTAAAAATGTTGATTCTTCCCAGCCACAAGCATGGTATATATTCTTTCGTTTGTTAATGTCTTCTGCTATTTCTTTTCTTAGGGTTTTATAATTCTCTTTGTAAAAATCCTTCACCTCCTTCGTTAGGTATATTTCCAGGTTATTCATTTTCTTTGAAACTATTGTGAAGGATATTGTGTCTTTGATTTGCTTCTTAACTTGACTATTACTGGCATATACAAAGGCTACTGATTTGTGGACATTGATTTTATACCCTGAGATGTTACCTTATTTCGTGATCACCCAAGAGTCCTGTTATTGAGTCTTTTGGATTTTATAAGTTTAAGACCATATCATCAGCAAAGAGTGAGAGTTTGACCTCTTCTGCCCCCATTTGGATGCCCTTAATATCCTTTTCTTGTCTGATTGCATTAGCTACAACTTCCAGAACTATCTTGAATAGTAGTGGTAATAGAGGACATCCTTGTCTGGTTCCAGTTCTAAGTGGAAAAGCTTTCAGTTTTACTCCATTCAGTATGGCTTTTGCTGTGGGTTTGTTATAGATGTGTTCAATCAGTCTAAGAAACATGCCTCTATGCCCAGTTTCTTAAGTGTTCCTGTTAGAAATGGATGCTGAATTTTGTTGAATGCTTTTTCTGCATCTATTGAAAGGATAATATGGTCTTTGCTTTTGCTTTTATTTATGTGGTGAATTACATTTATGCATTTGCATATGTTACATGAAAGTTGTATCCCTGGGATGAAACTTATTTGATTATGATTCATAATTTTTTAAATGTATGGATATAATCTATTAGATGAGATTTTATTGAGTATTTTTGCATTGATATTCATTAGTGAAATTTGTCTGTAGTTCTCCTTCTTGCTTGTGTCCTTTTCTGGTTTTGGAATCAGGGTGATGTTTGCTTCATGAAATATGTTGGGGAAAATATCTTCCTTTTCAACCTTTATGGAATATGTTCTGCAGTATAAGTACAAGCTTGTTTTTGAAAGTTTGATAGAATTCTGCTGTGAAGCCGTTTGGTCCAGGGCTTTTTAAAAATTATTATTGTTGTGAAGTTTTTCATTGTTTCTTCAATTTGAGTGCTTGATTTAGGTCTATTCAGGAGATCAATTTCTTCCTGGTTAAGTCTTAGGAGGTTGGGTGATTCCAGGTATTGGTTCATTTTCTCAACATTGTTGAATTTCCATACATAGTTTTTGGAGTAGTCAGAAATAATCTCTTTTATCTCTGTGGTATCTATCATTATTTCCCCTTTTTCATTTCTGATTGAGGTTATTAGAGATCTTGCTTTTCTGTTTCTAGTTAATTCTTATAAAGGTTTATTAAATTTTTACCTCTTTGAAGAACGAACTTTTTGTTTTGTTATTTTTTTGAATGATTATTTTGTTTTCAATTTCATTTATTTCTGACTTAATTTTGGTTATTTTTTTTCTTCTGCTACGTTTGGGACTGGATTGCTTTTCCTTTTCCATTTCATTGAGATTATTTATTAGGTTGTTGATATGTGCTTTTCTGTTTTTTTTAATATGGGTATCTAAGGCAATACATTTCTCTCTTAGGATTGGTTTTGCAGTATCCCACAGGTTTTGGTAGCTTGTGGCTTTATTATCATTATGTTTGAGGAACTTAATAATTTTTTTCTTTATTTTTATCCTTGACCCAACCGTCATTGAGCATAAGATTGCTTAGTTTCTGTGACTTTGTGTGGGAATGAAAGTTTTTGTTGGAGTTGAGTTCCATCTTTATTGCCTTGTGGTCTGGAAAGATACAAAGTATAATTTCATTTCTTTTAATTTTGTCGAATTTTGATTTGTGTCTTAGGATATGACCAATTTTGGAGTATGATCCATGGGTTGATGAAAAGAATATATACTCATTAGCTCTGGCATGGTATGTTCTGTGTATGTCTATGTATATGTCAGTAAGCCCAATTGTTCTAGGGTCACATTTAAGTCCCTTGATTCTTTGTTTAGTTTCTGTTTAGAGGATCTGTTCATTTCTGTCAGAGGGGCTGTTAAAGTCCCCAGCTATTATTTGGTGTTGTAGAATATCATATTGTTCCAGACCAGTTAGAGGTCATTTCATAGATTTGGGAACATTAAAGTTGGGTACATATTTATTTATAATTGAAATATTCTCTTGTTTATTCTCTTGTTCTCTTTGTCTCTTTGTCTTTCTTAAGTTTTGTTGCTTTAAATCCACTTGTACCTGGAAATAAGATTGTGACCCCCTCCTTTCTTGTGATTTCCATTTGCTTGAAATGTTTTCTAACCCTTCACCCTGAGTCTTGTTTTTCCCTTGAGGTTACATATGTAACCTCAAATGGCTTGTGCTTTTTTTTATCCACCCAGCCAGCCCGAGTTTCTTCAGTGGGGAATTCAAGCCTCTTATATTTATTGACATAATTGATAAGTATGGTGAAGTTCTATGTATCTTATTTTGTGATGGTCCATTGCTTAGTTTTATCCATTTTGCCATTGTGGAAGCTAGGCTTTGTCTTTTAGTTTCTTGGTGTCTACTTTGCTGGAGATCTATTGTGTCCATGTAAAGAATGGGTTTGAGAGTATCTCCTGCAGAGCTGGTACCCTGTGGAGAATTTCCATAATGTTTGCATGTCAGTAAACTATTTGATTTCTCCATCAAATTTGAAGCTTTATTTAGCTTGATATGGAATCCTGGGATGAAAATTGTTTTGCTTACAAAGATAAAAGGTGGATGGCCACTTTCTTCTGACTTGAAAAGTTTCAGCTGAACAGTCTGCTGTCACTATGATGGATCTCTTCCTTTAAGTCAATTGATTCTTACTACTGGCAGCCTGAAAATTTTTCTGTTATTTTGACCTTGGTGAAGCACATTACAATGTGTCTTGGAATGATTTGTTTGTGTTGAGATGAACTGGAGTTTGATATCCATCTGAAAGGAATGTGTCAGAAGTTTTGGTGATGCTTGGGAAATTTTCCTTTATGATATCCTCCAGTGGGTTCTCTTACATTGGTTCATACTTCTTCCCCTTCAGGGATCCCTATAACTCATATGTTTGAATGCTTTATGAAATTCCATAATTCTCTAAGTGATTGCTCTGCTTTTATTCTCTTATTTTTGGCACTTTAAATGCCTGAGTCAGCTCAAGAGCTTCATTCTCTAGCCCTGAGATTCTTTCTTCTCCATAGTCTAATCTGTTATTGATACTTTATACTGTATCTTTAAGTTCTCTGATTGACTTCTTCAATTCTTTAAGCTCTGATGTATCCTTTCTTCCATTCATATCTTTCATTCATTTCTTGGGTCAATTTTAGATTTTCTTTTCCTGGTTTTTCACAGTCCCTTTAATTATCTTCATTGTTTTTGCCATTCATACTTTAAATTCCCTTTCAGTTATTTACATAATTTCTTTATAGGTGAAGTCCTCTGTGGTGGGTACCTCAGGATCCCTTAGTAGGGGTTTGACCTGTTCTGGTTTTTCATGTTGTCAGAATTTCTTTGCTGGTTCATCCTCATGAGTGTTTTATTCTTGTTCTCTTCCTTCCCCTATTTTTTAATCTCACTTCCTACTTCTCTTTAAGTTTCCTAGTCTCTGTGCTTAAGTGTTGGAGTGACATTTTGGTATAGGGATAAAAGGAAGAGAAGAAGAAAGAGCAAGAATAGAGTAAAAAATAAAAAGAAACAGGGTGAAAGAAAAAAATTTAAAGGAGGACAAAATGATGGAAAGAGAAAGATGGGGTAATAGGGGTGTTCAGCAGGCCCCTTGACTTACACTCACAATTTCAGAACTATGGGGGAACCAGGGGCTGAGGTCTGAATCTCCTTACTAGCCGGGGCAAAAGCAAGACTCATCTCCACCTAATACAGACGAAAATCAGCAGTATGTTGTGGTGGACACTTACCAATACAGTCATTTGAAAGGCCAAACTAGAAGAACACCCTAGACCAGGGGCTCAAGCCTTCTTGAGTCAGGTCAATGCTGTGGCTCCCCATCCCAGGCCTCAGATAAAGGCTCTGTCTTATGAATAAAATACAGAATGACATAGAAGAAAACTGACCAGAAAAAAAGAAAAAAATAATAAAGATAGATAAAGAAAATAAAAAATGAAAAAAAGAGGGCTATCTTAGGGTGTTTTCTGAGAAATTATGAGGGAAAGATGAGAAAATTAGATAAATCTCTACAAAAAGAAAGAAAAGCAGAGAGAAATAGAAAGGAAAGAAAAAACAAAGCTGAAAAGTTGTAACAGAAATGGAATCCTTGATATTAAAGAAAGTGCAAATGAAAAAAATAAAAATTTAATAACATAAACCAAAAACAAAAACAAATAAAAATCCCCCATATAGTTATATATTGCAATATATTGCCTGGACACAATGTGATGCTCTGAGAAGATAGAAAAAGAAAAAAGGAAAAAAAAGATATATCATGAAATATACTGCCTGGACACCAGGTGGTGCTTCAGGATTAGGAGGCACAACACACACACTGCTGTATTTATTGTATAAAGTCTGGCTGGAAGTCACAATCTAGTTGCAGAGGAGACTCAGTCCTGTCTTTTTGACCCATTTGTCCTCAATCAGGGAGTGATGGCTTCGCTAGCATTCAGTCCCCACAGGGTTGGAAGCATGAAACTCTTGTCAGACTTATTAGGAGATAAGCCTTGACCTTCCATACAGTGACCTTTGGCCACAAAGGAGCTTTCCTGGGGGTGTGGGAGCTGCCCAATTCACCACAGGAGTGGCTGCCTGAGTTCAGCATGTGGGCCAGAGCTGGCAAGATGCTGCTATTTGAGATGGTTATATGCTATTTGAGATGGCCAGGAAATAGCTGCTATCCTGCTATTCCTCCCAGGTGGCCCTCCCACAATTGCAGTGCTAATAACCTAACCAATAGGAGTTCCACTTCACCTGGTGATTCAACACTGGATGGCAGGCACCATTTAAATTGACTTGCTCTCTTAAGCCCTCTGAGGGCAGCTCAGAAGAGCACCCAAATCTAATAAAAAACTACAGTACAGGCTTTCACTTTCCCCATCTCTAGCCCTCTTCCAGAGGGCCAGCTGGCCTCTGTATGCGCTCATGTGCTAGCCTTCTGTGCTGGTCTTTCACTGCTCCTGACCTCTTTCTTGGCTCCTGGAGTCCCCCTGTGTCATACTGTGCCCCTAGAATGATGTTTCTAGGAGAACATTCTAGCCAGAGGTTGCTGGAGTCCTCTCTCACTTATCTCACTGAGAGTGGCTGGTACAGAGATCTCTCTAGTATGCCATTGTCAAGGGAAAAAAATCTCTTGATTTATTTATTAGATAGTTTATTGTTAGTTTTTAGGAACACTACTGACTTTTGCATGTTGATTTTGTATCCTGCAACTTGATTCATTTATTAATGCTAACAATTTTTTTGCATGGATTCTTTGTGGCTTTCTACAAATGTGTATAAGATCATATTGTCATCAAACAATGAAAAAGTGCTGAATATCAATAATTATTGAAGAAATGCAAATCAAAACTGCAATATGATATAATCCTGCCACACACGTGTCAGATAGGTTTTTTTCTTTGCATTTTTTGGCCAGGGCTGGGTTTGAACCCACCACCTCCCATATGGGGCCTGCGCCCTACTCCTTTGAGCCACAGGCACTGCCCCGTGTCAGATAGTTTTTATAAAAAAGATAAAATAGTGGCAAGTGTTGGACAAGATGTGGGGAAAAGAGCACAATGTTATAGCAATGCTGAGAATACAGATTAACACAGCTGTTATGGAAAGCTGCCTGGAGTTTCATTAAAAACTACAAATTGAATTGCCATGTTCTTTAGCAATCCTACTTCTTGGTAGTTATCCAAAATATTTAAAATCAGTATTTTTAAGAGATATTGTCACTACTATGTTCATTGCAGCATTATTTACAACATCCAAGTTATGAAATCAATCTTAGTTACCATCAACAGGTTAATGGATAAATAAAGTATAGAATATACACACTAAAAATACTATTCAGGCTTAAGAACGAAGGATAGCCTGTTGTTTGTGTAAAAGTAATAACACCTGGGACTTTTTTTCTTTTTTACATTTTAAAATTTTATTTTGTGGCATAAAATATGATATTTGATACATGTATACCTTACAGAAAGTTCAGATCAGGCTAATCAGCCTTAACCATCTCAAATATTTATCATTTCTTTCTGTTGAAAGCATTTAAAATCCCCTGTTTTAGCTACTTTGAAACACGATACATTATTATTAACTGTAGTCACCATGGTTTGCAATAGAATTCCAGAACGTAATCCTCCTATTTAACTGAGTGTTTATATCCATTGACCAAGGTCTCCTCTTCCCCATCCAGCTCCAACCTCAGCCTCTGGTCCCCACCATTCCACTCTTACTTCTCTGTTTGATATTTTTAGTTTCTACATATATGTGAGGTCCTGTGGCATTTGTCTGTGCCTGTTTTATTTTACTTTCCATGATGTCCTGCTGTGTATATATAACACTTTCTTTTGGTAAGTGAAATAAATCACACATGGGAATAAAATACCCTGTGTTCTCACTTCTCTGTGAATCTAAAAAAGTTGAGACCCATAGAAGTAGAGGGTAAAATGATGGTTACTAGAGGTAGGTGGGGGCTGACTGGGGAGATCAAAGGTTACAAAATTTTTCTTTAATTTTTGATGAGATATTCACACAGAAATATGAGGAGGCACTTAGATAAAAATAACAGATTTAAACATTGATCATGTGTTCAGGTGATCTCACCGTGAGTGCATGGTGAACTCGGATACAGGCAGGAGGTTGGCAGGACTGCAAAGTTGGTGCTCACAATGGTCTTTACACAGGACACTTTCTGTGCCTCATTCATGTTTAGCAGAGATGTGCTTTCAGAACCCTACCACACATCATTTGTTGATGTCTTACCTCAAAACCAGTACTGGAAGATATCAAATAGCATGTAATATTCCTACTTTAAGTTCTCCCATTAGTGCTCAACTCGTGGTGAACTCAACTTGGATGGCAGAGCTGACGGCACTTATATGAGCTTCTCCAGGGGCTGAGGACACAGAGAAAACACTCAGACCTCAGGAGTGGTGTGTGACTCTGGGATGTCTGGAATCAAAGGGAGCTTCTAAAATCTACTGGGGACCCTGTAGAAATGGATAAGAACTTGTGACTTGCTGGCACACTCCTACTTCACAGAGAGCTGGTGATTACAAAGGCTGAAGTCAATGCAAAAGGAGATAATAGGGAAGCAAAAGAGGGTGCCATAGCTGTGTGTGCAGCCCTAACCCAGACCATGCTCAGACACAAACATTTGCAGGACAAGTATCTGCAGGGATACACAGTGGCTGCTATGAAATATCAACACTTAGCCCTTGGTTCTAAGCAAAAAAAGGATGGAAAAATAAGGTTTTACACTTAAGTAACCTTTAGAAATTACAGTATGGCATCTTGGTGGCTTCAGATCATTTTAAACAGATGATATTTAAATTTCTCCAGGAAATTCTTGTTATAATGTAGACAGATTACTTACTGTCTTCAATCAACATTTTTTGGGGAGACTTTTTCAAAGGGATGTTTCAGTTATTTTTGTGTCATCTATAACCTGCCAATAATATAACCCAAGAAATACTATGAAGATGGAACATGGCATGGGGCCAAAGCCCCAGGAACCCTTCAGACAACTTCAGATAAATTGTATCTAGCTACCATCCTCCATTGTATTTAAATACAATGTTATTGTATTTCTATTTCTATTTTTAGGATGACTCATTCAATTGCAACGCTGCTTGATTTTGATTTTCCAACATGGTACATAACAACTTTGATATTAAGGTGACTGTGACATACACTTTGCAGGAATGTGTGTGTATCTACCTATTATACACATCTGTGTTCTGTAAGGCACTGTTGTAACTCAGATATTGCAACGTCCTTACTATCCACAATCTTCTGGAAAAGTTGAGTCAAAAGCATCCTTAAAAATTGATAAGCCTGGTGTTTAACAATGAAAGGCAGGATATCAGGAAGTTGGCTGAGCAGAGACATCAGCTGCCAGATCATCTCCGAAAAAAGAAAAAGATTTATTTATTTATTTATTTACTTATTTATTAATTTTTTACTTCAGATTGATATGTGGGTACAAACGTTTAGTTTTTATTGTAGCATTGCTAAGGTAAAGTTCAAGTTGTGACTGAGCCCTTCACCCACGGGGCTGCCGAGCACCCTCACATTGTGCACTTTAGGTAAGAACTTGCCAATCTCCCTCCCTGCTCCCTTTCCCCTCTCCCTCCTTCTCTTCCTCCTTATTTGAATATACTTGTGTTTTTCTTTCATGTGGGGATGTAGTTTATATATTGGTTTCATATTAGTATTGAGTACATTAGACACTTGCTTTGGAAGGAAAAGTTTTAGATGAAAAAGAAAACAAGCATACAAAAAAGACCATCCCATCCTCACAGATCATATATATTTTCCAGGGGGAAAGTGACAAAACCTACATGAGATTCTGTGGGAAGAAGCTGTGGAGCAGAACAAGAAGGGGCAAGGCAGTGGCAGAGGTCAGGGGCAGAGGGTGGAACCCAGAGAAGGGCAGGGGGCAGCTTCTTCCTCCCTCCCTGGCAGTCAGCAGGCTCCAAAGCCCTTCAATCATCAGGAGCCCAGTTTCTGCAGCTGGTGAACTGTGAGCTTCCTGAGGACAAGGCGGCTGCCGTCCCCCCTCTGGAGGCTGCCCTCTCCGAAGGCTGGAGCCCAGACAGCAGGTGCCACAGCTTCTCTGCCCACTGTGTGCCTTTGTCTTCTCCAAGCTGCTTCAGCCTCTCAGCCTGCATGTTGCCTGTTTCCACAAAAACATATCCCAACACTGGCCAGAATGTGAAAGCTATAGCAGGTGGGTGGGTCCTGAGGACACAGAGAAAACACTCTGCATGACCCCAGAGCCTTGACATTCAGGGTGGGCTTTCTTCTGGGAAGAGGGATAGACATGACTGGAATCTCCTCCACCCAGCCTTTTTCCCCCTCTCCCAGGAGAACTGCTTAAGCTGGGCTCTCAGGAGCTGCCACTGCCCCCCCCATGTTGAACTTCCACAAAGAGTGGGGCTCACATCTTTTCCCATAAAGACTGAGGGGTATCAGACAGCCCCTGGTCACCAGTCCTCTGCAGTACTGCTTGCCCAGCTGTTCGATCAGAGCAGCATTCACCCTACAAAGAGAGACATGAAACCCACCTGTGCAGCATGTGGGTCAGCATGCTTCTCTCTAGCATGGTCAGGGATTCATCTGCAGGACCCTGGGACAGTACCATAGGCCTAGATCCTGTACTACTAGGACTTGATAGAGTTGCTCAAGGGCTTTTCAGGGAGATTTGTAAACTAACCTCAGATGGCCAGAGAGCTCATATAGGTAGAACTAAGAGGAAAGCACAGTGTGGTCCTTCCACAGCCCAGGGGCACCCCTCCCCACAGGAAGGCCCTGCTCACAGGCCGGGGTGTTTGGGAGTATCATGGACAGGGAAGCCCCAGCCCCAGTGCTGTCATGTGGGAGCTCAGCCAGCCTGAGCTCCTAACTGCAGATGCATGAGGGAGATCATGGAGCAGGGGAGAAGAGAGAAGAGTAAAAGTTCTCCTTATAGCCAGACTGTGGATCTCAGATGGCCCTGCCCACACAAGCAGAGGTTCCAGACTCCCTGGAAGTCTGGTGTGAACTTTTCCCTGTGCTGAGATCTAGGTAAAAAATTTCTTGCAAGAAATTTAGACATTTCAGGTGTGAGCAGCTTAATGGAAACCTGTGAGATTCTTTGCAAAGAGGACATCACCCAAGACACATAGTCATCAGACAGGCCAAAGTGAACACTACAGAGAACTCCTGTGAGCTGTAAAGCAGAAACACCAAGTAACTGGGAAAGGAAAACACATCAGGCTAACTGCAGACTTCTCAACACAGACATTACAAGCCAGAAGTGATTTGGGCTTCATCTTCAGTCATTTTAAATAGAACTGTCTACCTGTCAAAAAATCTTTTAGAGAAAGAGTCTCTGTCATTTTGGATAGAGTGCAGTGGCATCATCATAGCTCACTGAAACCTCAAATTCCTATGCTCAAGTGATCCTCCTTCCTTAACCTCCTGAGTAGCTGGGACTACAGGTGCCAACCACAATCAGCTAGTTTTTTAAAATTATTATTTGTAGTAGATATTGGGTCTTATTCTTGCTCAGGCTCCCCTCAAACTCCTGACTTCAAGCAATCCTCTCACTTTGCCCTTCCAGAGTACTAGTATTTTGTATTTTCCAAAACTAAGTTTCATATATGAAGTAAAATTCTTTATACAGACAATGATGAATTTTTCCAAACTAGACCTGCCATGCAGCTTAAAACAATAACACAAGAGGTTAGACAAAGCAATAAGGTACTACCCACCAGGATTAACAGAACAGCAACCTACATAGCAATTCTATCAATCAATGTGAACTGATTGAATGTCTCACTAGAGATTCAGGCTGACTGAATGGATAAAAAATATAACCTAAGTATCTTCCATCTCTAGGAAACACATCTAACCAAGAAGGACTTATATAGACTCAAGGTGAAGGGATGGAAAAAAAATTTTCTATGACAATGGGGAGCAGGCTCAGTGGTTAGGGTGCTGGCCACATATACAGGGCTGGCTAAACAACAATGACAACTGCAATAACAACAAAAAAATAGCTGGGCATTGTGGTGGGTGCCTGTAGTCCCAGCTACTTGGGAGGCTGAGGCAAGAGAATTGCTTAAACCCAAGAGTTTGAGGTTGCTGTAAACTGTGATACTATGGCACTCTACTGAGGGTGACATGGTGAGACTCCATCTTAAAAAAAAAAAAAAAAGAAAAGAAAATGGGTAACAAAAGAAAGCATTTTCATATAAGATAAAATTTGTTTTAAATCAACAATAATAAAGACAGACAAAAAACGGTCATTATATTATAGTAAAGGGAGCAATTCAATAAAAAGACATACCAATCCTAGATATCTCTGCACCTAACACAGATGCATCCATCTTTATAAAGCAAACCCTACCAGATAATGCAAAGAGATAAAGAGTGGCATTGCAATTGTTGGGGACTTCTACACCCCACAAAGAAAGTGGATAGATCATCCAAGCTGAAAATATATAAAGAAACATGACTTAAATGGGACTCTAGAGTAAATGTACTAACAGGCATTTACATAACATTTTAGCACATAACTACTAAATATAGATTTTTCTCATCAGCATATGGCACATTCTCCAAGACTAATTACATCTTACACAACAAAACATGTCTCAACAAATTTAAAAAAAAAAAGAAAAGAAAAGAAATCATGCCATGTGTCTTCTCACACCACCATGGACTAAAACTAGAAATCAACTCCAAGAGATACACTCAATTCTCCACAAAGTCCTGGAGATTAAACAATCTGCTACTGGAAGATGATTGTATCAACAATTAAATTTAGGCAAAAATCAAAAGATTCCTCAAAACGAAGGACAAATAGGACCCAAACTACCAAAATCTATGGGATTCAGCAAATGCAGTCCTAAGGGGGAAAATTCATAGCCTTCAATGCCTTGAAGAAAAAGGCAGAAAGAGTCCAAAAGACCACCAATTAATTACCTAATGACAGATCTCAAGGAACTAGAACAAGCCAAAACCAGCAGAAGAAAAGAAATGACTAAGATCGGAGTCAAGCTAAAGGAAGTGGAAAGGAGAATAACAACAACACAGAGGATCAATGAAACAAAAATTTGGATCTTTGAAAAAATGAACAAAATTGACAGACTGCTTGTTAGATTAACCAGGAATAGTAGAGAAGGAACCCACATAAGCTCAATCGGTAATGGAATAAGAGATATTACCACCAAAATACAAAATAGTATTTGTGAATAGTATGAAAATGTCTACACACATAAACTCAAAAACATAAAGGAAATGGACACATTCCTGGAAACACACAACCTCTCAAGACTCAGTCAGGATCAAATAGAATTTCTGGACAGACCAACAATGAGAAACAAGATAGAAGCAGTATAAAAAAATCCTGCAAATAAAAAGCCCAGACTAGATGGATTCACAGATGAATTTTACTAGATGATCTACAAAGAAGAGCTCATATCCACACTGCAGAAATTATACCATGATATTGAGAAGGAGGGAAACTTACACAACTCATTCCATGAAGCCAGTGTCCCCTTGATACTAAGCCTGGAAAGGACAAAAGAAAATTATGGACCAATATCCTTCATGAATATAGCTGCAAAAATTCTCAATAAAAATAGTAGCAAACTGAATTCAACAACATCAAAAATGGCTCGATACATGGAAATCAATAAATGTGATTTCACCACATAAAAAGAAGGGAGAAAAGAAATTACAGATGACACAGACAAATGGAAGAACATATGCTTAAGGAATCAACACTGTTTAATTGTCCATACTACCCAAAGAGATTTACAGGTTCAATGTAATCTCCATCAAAATACCAATGTCATATTTCATAGGCCTAGAAAATGAATTATTCCATGCTTCATTTTGAAGCAGAAAAGGGCTTGAAGAGCCAAAATAATCTTAAGCCAACAGAATAAATTTGGAGGCATAACATTGTTGGACTTCAAAATATACTATAAGGCTACAGTAACCAAAACAGCATGGTACTGACACACAAATGGAGACATAGACCTATGCAACAGAGCACAGAGCCCACATATAAAACCATTTAAATACAAACAACTGCCCTTGGACAAAGCAGACAATAATATACACTATAGAAAAGAATCCATATTCAATAAACAGTGCTGGAAAAATTGGGCGACCATGTGCAGAAGAATGAAGGAAGACCCCTATCTCTTACCAGTCACAAAATTAATTCAAGATGGACAAAATATTTAAATGTAAGGGATGAAATCATAAATATTTTATAGACACAAATGTAGGAAAAACTGTTCTGAATATTCTAGGCAAAGAATTTATAATTAAGACCCCAAAGCAATTACAGTGACAACAAAAATAAGTAAATTGGACTTCATTAAGTTAAATTTAAAAATCTTGTACACAAGTAAGGAAATGATCAACAGAGAAACCTGTCAACCTACAGAATGGGAGAAAATATTTGCAAGCTATATGTTTAATAAAGAGCTGATAATCAAAATCTACAAATAACTCAAGCAGGTAAGCAAGATAAAAACCAGACAATCCCATTAAAAAGTGGCAAAAGACATGAAAAGAAGCTTTTCAAAAGATGAGATAGAAAAATTGTCAATAAAAATATGAAAAATGTTCAACGTCACTAATCATCAAGAAAACACAAAGTAAAACAGTAGAGATATCACCTTACCCCAGTTAGAATGGCTTTTATTAAAAAGTCCAAAAACAATAGATGCTGGCCTGGATGCAGAGAGAAAGGGTGCTTAGAGAGAGAAATGTTGGTGGAACTGCAAATTAGCACAACCTCTGTGGAAAACCATGTGGAGATTCCTCAGAAAACTAAAAGTAGACCTACCATCTGATCTAGCAATCCCACTATTGGGCTTTTACCCAAAGGAAAAGGAGATTTTTCATCAAAAAGACACCTGAACATTCCCAGCACATTTCACAACTGCAAAGATGTGGAATCAATGGAAGTGCTTGTAAATTCACCAGTGAATTATCAAAACATGCTCTTCATGCAATCCATGGGTTCTGAACTAGATATTTTCTGTAGATTTTTCCTTAAGTTGAATTTGTATGTAAGTTGGGACATGTACATTTGCCTTTCTCCTATAAAAGCCTCCCTTCATAAGTGTGAGTTGTATGCAAGAGGGATGTTGTAACTTAGGGACTGCTCACATGTATACTATGGAATACCACTCAGCCCTGAAACAGGATGAATTAAGGCATTTTGCAATAATTTGTATGGGACTAGAAACCAATATCCTAAGTGAAGTATCTAAGCTTAATGGAAACACAAATACTACATGTACTCACTATTAAACTGGAATTATTTGATGAGCACACACATGTACAGAGGGAAGTAAAACTCAGTGGAAATAAAACAGGGGGGACCAGGGAGGAGGGATGGTAAAAACCTACCTAACACGAACAATGGACACTTTATGGGTGATGGAAACACTTACAGCCATGACCCAAGTATAACAAAATTGATGCATGTAACTAAAAACAGTTTTTCTCCCATAATGTTATGAAATAAATAAACATTTTGGAGATTAGGGAGCTTCCATGTCCAAAGATACCCCATAAACACTGATGGCACTATAGGCACTTGCATGTCCCTCTACAATTTGGTAACTGGAAGGCCCAGCATTTCAGACACTATCCTCTGACCGATTACATGTCAATGTGAGAGATATTGGAGGGATTGTGTAGCACACTCAGTCCTGTCACCAGAAGCTAAGGCTTCCTCTTCACTCTGTCTTCCTAAATAGCCTCTCTAGGATCTTTAGTCAGGAGATTTTGTCTAGGTCCTTCAAAAATGAAACTTATTGTTTATGGACAAGTGAGAAAAATGTGATTCTATTCTGCTTTAAGCATCACCACTTGGTGTGTTCATCCGGGAAAGAATAAGAGCATCTCTTGGCAGATGATGGCAAACTTAATGTGCGTCCACACGAGGTCTCCACCCCATCCTGTTGGCATTACTGACTCCCTTCAATCACAACTGGTAGTGAGTTTTCTCTTACATGTGTGTTCATCATATTCTGAGAGGGGCACATGTAAACAGGCTCTCAGGCACAGTTTAGCTAATTTATTTAAAAAGTGAACCAATACGTTTCAGTAAATATAAAAAAATTGTATTACTTGAAACAAGCTATTGCACTGAGTGAACAAACTAAGAAAATAAGCATGTCATTAACTCTAGAAAATGAATAGTCAAGGCTGTGATGTCATGGAGAGAGAATTATCTGCTGCTTTGAGTCGCTCCTGTGATGGTCACACTTTTCCATGATAAAGAAGAGCAGTCACGCTGTCCACATCACTGCTCTGTGCAGAAGGACAGCTGTACTGCTGCCACACACAGCTTGTCCAACAGGTCCTGCTGGTGGCAGCTGCTCCACACTGTGGCTCTCTCCACCTCTACCCCAACTGTGGTGACGGCTCCTTCACAGAGCAGCCTCTTTCAAGCCTTCATGGGAGATCCTCAGGCTGATTTCTGTTTGGCTCTCTTTACTCCAGACTCTGTCAACATCGGGTCTTTGAATAAGATGAGATTTTTCTTAGATAGACACTGGTGCACTTGCCCAAGTCCTTGCACTCTCAGCCAACAGTCATCACATCCTGCTCTACCCAGGAGGACAACTGCCTTCTTTGTCATAAGGTCTAAATTCCTTCCCATGTGCCAAGTGTTCATCCTCCAGTGGTCACCCGAAGGGACCCTACAGCTTCCTGCACCAGGATATGTGCTCACCAATAGCTGAGCTGGGCAGAGTTCATGTGCTGTACATAAATAAAACCTGTTATTATTCTGTCATAATGTTAAACAAAAAGTCCTGGAAACAGCTAAAACAAACAAAATAATTCTTGGGAGCAGTAGTGGTCACGTTTGCCTTGATGGCTCTGTCCCTTCTTCCTCACTCCACAAATCACAATGTGTGTTACCCCTTTACTGTCTGGTTCTGGGCATCTCGGAGCCAGGACCATGGAGGACAGCAGAGCCTCTCACACAGTTCACAGTTCCCTACTTGAAATGAGCGCACACCTGGGTCTCCAGGTAGACAAGGAAGTTACACAGGAACGGAAATCTCTTTGTCGATGAATGATGTGCCTCATTTTCCACAGGGATCTCCCATGATGGAACACTAAATTTTGGAAGAAACTCTTTGAGAATCCCACATGTCTTAGACACAAATCCATGTTCAACAGGTAAAACTGTCTTTGACAATGATGAGTGTGAAAGTAAAATCAAGGAATTTGCTCTTCACAGGAAGCAGGGAGAATACCGGAGAGGGCAGTCAGGAGGAGCAGAGGGATGAGGGAAGGAAGATCAAGACAAATGACCATCAGGGGCAGGCACTTGATCAGGAGGGACTCAACTGCAGGTGTGGAGTCATCACACTGCAGCCACAGGACACCACTCTCAAGGCCTTGGATGCCACCCACAGCTCACAGCTCACTGAGGTTTGTCTTCAGGTCACCTGATGTCATAGATGGTGCCAGTGACTCTGAGAGTCTGCGTGGACACATCCCACTTTGGCCAAACCATCTTGTTCTCTACTAATACTGGCCACTTTCATTTCCAAAGTGAGTCAATTCACAAGTGACAGCAGGAAGGTCCCAGCACTGGAGGGTGAGAAAGTCCCATGAGCCCTTCCCTGGCCCCCAAGAAGCCACAGCCTGCACCACACCTGATGTGCAGGCAAAGGGCCTGAGCTCCAAGGTTTAAACCACAGAGACCACAGCCCCCATTTTCAGAAGGAAGAAGAAGTCAGACTCATTGTCCCCTGCTGTGGGTGGCCCTGTGGTCACACTTTCCCTTCTCTAATGTCCCCACCCCCTGGATTCTACTGACAGTTGATCACTTCACAGCCAGGTTTGCTCTGTGTTGCTCCCTGGAGAGTGACTCAGACCTGAGCACTGTGAGTCATTGTCCCTGGTCACTTGGCCTCCTTAGATATGTGGTTATTGCAAATGTCTTCTCCCGTGTTAGATGAAGTGGAACTAAGTCCCAGACACTGCCCAGGCCTGCGGGACTGTCCTTACCAGCCTCAAAAGGAGAGTTAATGTCCACCAGTGGGGGAACCTTTCCTTTGTTGACATGAGGATCCCAATTGGGGGCATCAGACAAGGCATCAGGTGTGAGGGAACTTATTGTGCCCTAGTGGAGTGATCCTCCATGAACCAGAACTTCTTTTTTTTTTGAGATAGAGTTTCACCCTGAGGAGAGTGCCTTGTCATCACAGCTCACAGCTCACAATCGCTTAACCTTCAACTCTTGGGCTTAAGCGATTCTCTTGCCTCCACCTCCCAAGTAGCTGGGAATATAGGCACCTGCCACAATGTCCAGCTATTTTTTGGTTGTAGGTGTCATTGTTCTTTGGCAGGCCTGGGCTGGATTCAAACCTGCCAGCTTTGATATATGTGGCTGGTGCCCTACCCTCTGAGCTACAGGCAGTGAGCCAGGAACCAGGACTTCTAATCAATCAGCCTCAGATTCTGGCAGTAAGAAGACACATTTCTCAAGTTGTCATCATGGATGTGGAGATAGGAACTAATCTCACTTCTCCCCTTAATTTCCAGACCCAGGTGCCCCAGCACTCTATAGTGCCTGCTGTCCTGGACCACATGCAGTGTCCTTCATGACCAAGGAATCCCTGCCATGGCCCCAGTTTAGGGACTCTGTTGTCTCCTAGAAGATAGTGTGATAAATGTGTGGGTCAGACTCACTCAGAACTGTGTGCAGAGACTTGAATCAGCCCTTTGTTTTTTTATCTGCTTCTGAGATAATCTGAAAGACATGGGAGGACTGCACCCTGTTCTCTGATCCCCATGTAGGCACCTCCTATCCTTCCACAACAAGCGGATTCCTGGTCTCGCCCCACACCCTGCATGGGCTCCTGTCAGAGGTGCAGACATGAGATCCTGGGCAGGGCTCTGGCAGAAGCCCCGTGACAGGGAAAGCAAACTCACATTAGAACACTGCTCACTTCTGGTTTGAACAAATTCCTGCCTCTCAAGAGTGGCCATGGTCTGAAGTAATCAACTTCATACCATGGGGACAGCAGGTGTCCCTGCAGGATGAGGGTTTGTTCAGAAATTGATGTGACGTGTGCTCAGCTCAGCCACTTAGCAGGAGCTGCTTCTTCATGAGAGGCTGTACAAGGTCCAAATCCCTCGATAGTTTTCCCATGAGGGTGAGTCCTCACCTGCCCCACCTTGAAGCTGTTGTGAAAACTTTGAGCCAGACCGCCTTGGTGCTCTGGGAAGCAATTCTGTGCTTCTGGGGACCTCTGCCCTGTTCTCAGCAGACACCTCAATCTGGAGGCATAAACGTTTCCATCCTCATTTATGGCATGTGGCAGCCTGAAGTTCAACATCCGTAACAAACACTAGTGGGGCTGCTTATGTGTTTGTGGGGTGTGGATGAGAGCTGAGGCTGTGAGCTTGGTGTCTGGACACTGAACAGTCTGGGTCTGTCTACTCTTGCTCTAGAGTGCTGACTACTACAGCTCATGAGGTCCTACAATTACTTTATCCTTCTTGCTGGCTACAAGGAGTGTTCAGTTCTGTGTGCTGTGCTGCACTGTTGAGTCCTGCAGAGCATCTGTATAGATTTGGCCGAATTATGCAGAAATGTTGATAATTAGTTGATGTTTATGGACATGAGTAACTGTAGATGAATATCTGCCTTTTGTGGAGTTTACAGTGTTTTACTAATTCACAAAGTTCCCAATTAAGAGACTTCACAAATAAGCACAGAATCCAGCAAATCCCCAGAGGACACTGATTAACGGAGAGGAATCCCGCACCCTGCAGGAAACCAGGCTGAGCCCCGCCTTCCTGCACCTGCCCTGGGTGACTCCGTGCCTGTGTCACAGGCGCCCCCTAGTGGCCTCGCTCTGCAGGACGTTCGTGTCTAGGTTCTCACTGCAGTCCCCTCCCTGTGTCCCTGGAGCAGTAATACATGGCGGTGTCCTCTGCCTTCAGTTTGTTCCACCGCAGGGAAGCCGTGCTGATGGAGTTATCTGTGGAGATGGCGACGTGGCCTTGGAAGGCTGGGCTGTAGTTTGTATCAGAATCACCAGGATAGATTCTCCCCATCCACTCCAGGCCCTTCCCAGGCCTCTGGTGCACCCAGTGCATCCAGTAGCTTGTGAAGCTGTGCCTTGCAGGAGATCGTCAGAGACTCCCCAGGCGTCTCACCTCTGCCCCTGACTGCACCAGCTGCACCTGGGAACAGACGCCTGTGTGGGAGAAGCAGGTCTGAGATCAGGGCCCCTCCTGGCCACCCCTCTTGTGACTCCAGATCCTGAGCCAGGACTGACCTGGGAGAACAGCCAGGAGGAGGGTGAGGACGACAGCAGACCCCCACCCTGGAGCACAGAAAGGGCTGTACTGAGGATCCAGCAGGCTGTGCAGGAGGAGCACTCTCCAGGGAGTTTAAACTGGGTGTCCCTCACTGGAGTGCATATTAACTCCCCGCCCCACAGTGGAGGCTCCCCAGGGTTCACAACCCAGCACCCCAAAGGCACCTCCTAGACTGATGTGCACCTCCTAGCAGGTGCACGAAGGTCCCAATAATCCCTCTCAGCCTCCCACACATTCTGCTCCAGGTACACACAGGACTCAGGCCAGGGCTCCTTCCTGCCCACCCTTGTCTGTGATCCTGTGGGAGAAGTTGTTGGAATATAACTAGACTCACATGATAAAGAAAGAAAAGCAAAACTAACAAACAAACAGGAGTAGAGCCTGGGGAGACTGTGAAGTGAGGATTTCATGCAGAGGCGCCTGCTTACATGAACTGTCACTAGGACTCGGCATCACCACCTGCCCTTTGCACACATGTGTGAACATGGTCTGGGCACCCAGCTGCGGCAGAGGATGATTGCCACAGCCCTTCAGCAATCCTCATCTTATGTAATTTGCCAGACCTTTACTAATGACATTCAGGGCAAGTTTCTAAAAGCCATTTTGCCTTCTGCATTTCCACATTCCTACAAACACAGTAAGTAGGGAACATGTGGTCAGGTCTGTCAGTGTCAACAGCCTTGAGGGGAACACACTGCTCCACCCATGACAAGTAGTGCTATTTTCTGACACGTGTGTCAACCCCACTGATGTCTTCTTCAGCCATTGGTTTCTCCATAAACCATTGAATTGTATCCACCTTGTTGGCGCGAGGGGCTTGCTTCTCCCCTGTGTCTGTTCCATGCACTTTTGGGTCATTCTCATTTCCTCAGTGTCTCTAAGGACCAAAGGGGATCTGAGGAAAAACAGCATTGTACATATCCAAAGTGTTTTGCACAATTAGGGGCCTGCTGTGCAGAACCAAAAGGACCCCCTTCATCGCAGGACTTTCCACATCCTGGGAAAGGTGCATTTTATGTGGTGAACATCCTCACCTTCATAAGGTCAGAGTATCAGGCTTTGGGTAATGAGCCAGTGTCTTCATCCGGACAGTCCACTCTGCCTTTCAAAGAAAGTGATTTCCCTCAAATGACAAGCAGACTGTCCTCTGCTATGGAGGTTCCTTATCCCATCAGAAACAGTCTGCTGTGCTTTAGGATCACCTGCTGCCATGTGTGACTGTCCTGTTGTAAGATGTGGGTCCAGCATCCACCCAAAATGGCATAAATCATGACACAATGTGATAGACCTCTCTCCTGCTACTGCCTGGATTTAGTAGTTTAAAGGGTTTTCCTCTCCACCATACAATGGGACCACCTTCATTGACACTGTGGTTTGTGTTTTCAGGAAAAAAGTGTTCATATTGGGGAGGAGGAGACAAGATGGCTGACTGAAACAGGCTTTCCACAGAGGCTCCCATCCAGAAGGGAAGTTAAAGGAGAAAAACTTAGCAAGTAACCTGGTGGATTTGAGCTGCACCCAAAGAGAAGGTTGAAGAATGCACATCAACCCCACTGAGGTGAGCTGCGACCACAAGGATACAAACAAAAGGTACAATATCCATCACCAAATGGATGGGAGACTGGCTCGGAGTGCCCCACAAACAAACAGGCAGAATTCAAAGGTCCTCCCACTCCACTCCACTGGAGAGACCCTCTAAAAACTGGACATACCTCTCCTACTAGGGTGCCATGGCGTTCTCCTGCCAGGCATAAAACTGTATAAAACTGTGTATATTCTCTGCCTGCAACTCTGAGCTCCCAGAGCTCCCCTCTGCTCTCACTCTGAGATCTGGAGGCCTGTCCCCCAGGAGTTCAGATTCCTGGGTGATTCCTCGAGGGGTGTGGACAGTGCCTCGACTGCGGCTGGTTGGTGCTGACTCTGGGGCACGGGAGCAAGGAGAGGATGGTCGGCTGAGAGGGAGCCCCACCAGAGCGGCATTTCCCTGAGGCACAAAGCAGCAGCCTAAGCAGCAGCCTTCTTTTGGCAGCAAAATGGCCAGGCATAAAACTGTGCGGAACTGTACATATTCTTTACCTGCAACTCTGGGCTCCCAGCACTCCCCTCCACTCTCACTCTGTGGCCTGGAGGCCTGTCCCCCACGAGTTCAGATTCTTGGGTGATTTCTTGAGGGGTATGGACAATGCTGAAACTGCAGCTGGTCAGCACTGACTCTGGGGCACGGGAGCAAGGAGGGGACCGCACCAGAGCAGCAGTTCCCTGAGGCACGGAGCAGCAACCATCTTTTGGCAGTGGTATGGCTGGGCATAGAACTGTGTAGAACTATATGTGTTCTCTGCCTGCAACTCTGAGCTCCCAGCGCTCCCCTCCACTCTCACTCTGGGGTCTGGAGACCTGTGTGGATGGTGCCTAAACTGCAGCTTGTCAGTGCTGACTCTGGGGCACGGGAGTGAGGAGAGGATGGTCGGCTGGGGAGGGGGAGCCTGCACCAGAGCAGCAGTTTCCTGAGGCTCGAAGCAGCAGCCGTCTTCTCCCGGCTATTCTGAAGCCACACCCCCATCTCCCTGGGCAACCAAAGGAGACCAGCAACCACCTGTGAGTAAAGGATTTGCCTGAGGTGGTACCGACTCACAGTCCCAGGAAGTTCCCAGGGCGGGGCTGACCCAGAGGACCACTTTACTGAGCCTAAGACACACCTGGCCCTCAGGGGATTGTCAGCCTATAGACAAAGGAAGGCTGCAGGATAGAACTGACAGGTAACCAAAAACAAACCTGCGGGAGCAAAGATAGGGCTTTGGCATTTAGAACAGCTACTCTTCTGCAGGAGAACTTAGCAGGAACAGACAAAATCCCGCAAAGTTGTTCTGTTCTGTTCTGTTCTGTTCTGCTCTGTCAGTAACATCAATCAGGGGTGGGGCTGGACCTGAATGAACACCCCCAAACCTTCATCAAGCACCCAAGGCTGTCAGGCCTCACCTCCTCCCGCTAGATAGAGGCAGAGCTCAGAGGCCTGGCAGATCTCCTTGTGATTAAGGCAGGTGCAACCCCCTGGAGTATCTGTTCACTACAGGCAACTGGGTCAGCCAACTGCAGGGCTATCAGTGACTGGGTGTGACAGAGGTTCATGGTGGGGAAGGAGGCATCAACCTTCCCAGACTGATCTATTGGCTGGGTGGCTCCTCCTGACTCCACGCAGCACTGGAGCAAGCCATATCAGAGTAGTCACCAGACCCCTGTGATCCAGTTCCCAGAGACCTCTTAAACTCTCCCACCTGAGACAGGTGCTGACTGAGACAATTGATTTGGACCTTTGAACTGAGCCAATCACCTGAGCACTATTCAGGTGGTGCCCTGGGTGTGTGGTTGTAGGAAGGTTTGATTTTCCTTTTCCAATAGTTGCCTGCGGTGGGTAGGGCAACTTAATTGCTGGTATTTCTCCACAGCTGAGACTTCAACTCAGAGTAACTGTTTCACCAGGGTTGAACAGAAACCAGCTGAAAACAAGACAGAACCACTTACCCCACCACAACAAACAGGGCCCCAGTTTATCAGGCCACAGCACTGTATGGGTCCTCGACAAAGCTCCAGGGGAAAAATCAAAGGGAGTAAAACAATCATGGGGCAGAATCACCAGAAAAACTCTAGTAACATGAATAACCAGAATAGATCAACCCCCCCAAGGAAAGATATGGCAGATGTAATTGAAGATCCCATTCATAAACAACTGGCTGAGATGTCAGAAATTGAATTCAGAATTTGGATTGAAAACAAGATTAATAAAGTGGAGGAAAATTTGGAATTAGAACTTCAAGCAGCAATTCAAAAGTCGGAATTAGGAATTCGAGGAGAAACTCAAAAGTTGGCTCAAGAATTTAACAAATTTAAAGACAAAACCACCAAAGACTTAGACACACTGAAGCAAGAATCTGCAGCCCTCAAAGATCTTAAAAATACAGTAGAATCCCTCCGTAACAGAGTGTATCAAGCAGAAGAAAGGATTTCTGACATTGAAGACAAAGTCTTTTGAACTCTCCCAAACTCTCAAAGCGGAAGAGAAATGGAGAGCAAAAACAGATCGTTCTTTCAGAGAGCTCTGGGACAATTTGAAGAAGGCTAATATCCTACTCATTGGAATCCTTGAAACTGATGAAGTGGCCTCCATGGGCACAGAGGCCCTTCTGCATGAAATTATGAAAGAGAATTTTCAGGACATGCCTAGAGATTCTGAAATTCAGATGGCAGACAGCTTCAGAACCCCAGCATGACTCAATCCCAATAAGACATCCCCCAGGCATATCATAATTAACTTCACTAAAGTTAATATGAAGTAGAAAATCCTCAAAGCTGCCAGGAGAAAGAAAACCATTACCTACAAAGGGAAGAATATTAGAATGACTGCAGATCTCTCTGCTGAAACTTCAAGCCAGAAGAGGGTGGTCATCGACTTTTAATCTCCTAAAGCAAAATAACTTTCAAACCAGATCCTGTATCCAGCTAAACTGAGTTTCATTTATGATGGAGAAATTAAATAATTTAATGACATTCATATGTTGAAGACATTTGCCATAATGAAATGAGTCTTCAGGATATTGTTAGACCTATCCTCCATAATGACCAACCCAATCCTCTAACACAAAAGTAAACTCACTCAAAAACTCTTGATCAAACTCCAACTTCCACACTGGTGAAAGGATTAAAAATGTCCACTGGACTTTTGAAAAACTCGACACCCAAAATTTTACCTGACTTATCAATATTCTCCATTAATGTGAACAGCTTAAACTGTCCTCTAAAGAGGCTTAGTTTAGCTGACTGGATACAAAAACTCAGGCCAGATATTTGTTGCATACAACAGTAACATCTTACCATAAAAGACAAATATAGAGTCAGGGTGAAAGGATGGTCATCCATATTTCAGGCAAACGGTAATCAGAAAAAAGGAGGTGTTGCAATTCTATTTGCAGATGCAATAGGCTTTAAACCAACAAAAGTAAGGTAGGATAAGAACGGTCACTTCATATTTGTTAAGGGTAATACACAATATGATGATATTTCAATTATTAATATCTATGCACCCAACCAGAATGTACCTCACTTTGTAAGAGAAACTCTAACAGACATGAGCAACTTGATTTCCTCCAGCTCCATAATAGTTGGAGATTTCAACACTCCTTTGGCAGTGTTGGATCGATCCTCCAATAAGAACCTGAGCAAAGAAATTTTAGATTTAAACCTAACCATCCAACATTTGGATTTAGCAGACATCTACAGAACATTTCATCCCAAAAAAACTGAATACACATACTTCTCCTCAGCCACGGAACTTACTCCAAAATCTATCACATCTTAGGTCACAAGTCTAACCTCAGTAAATTTAAAGGAATAGAAATTATTCCTTGCATCTTTTTGGACCACCATGAATAAAAGTTGAGCTCAGTAGCAACAGGAATTTGCATACTCATACAAAAACATGGAAGTTAAATAACCTTATGCTGAATGATAGCTGGGTCAGAGAAGAGATTAAGAAGGAAATTGCCAAATTTTTGGAACAAAATGACAATGAAGACACAAATTATCAGAACCTCTGGGATACTGCAATGGCAGTCCTAAGAGGGAAATTTATAGCACTGCAAGCCTTCCTCAAGACAATGGAAAAAGAGGAAGTTAACAACTTAATGGGACATCTCAAGCAGCTGGAAAAAGAAGAACATTCCAACCCCAAACCAAGTAGAAGAAAGGAAATAACCAAAATTAGAGCAGAATTAAATGAAATTGAAAACAATAGAATTATATAACAGATCAATAAATCAAAAATTTGGTTTTTTGAAAAGGTCAATAAAATAGATAAACCTTTGGCCAACCTAATCAAGAAAAAAAAAGTAAAATCTCTAATCTCGTCGATCAGAAACAACAAAGATGAAATAACAACAGACTCCTCAGAAATTCAAAAAATCCTTAAGGAATATTATGAGAAACTTTATTCTCAGAAATATGAAAATCTGAAGGAAATTGACCAATACTTGGAAGCACGTCACCTTCCAAGACTCAGCCAGAATCAAGTGGAAATGTTGAACAGGCCCATATCAAGTTCTGAAATAGAATCAACCATACAAAACATCCCTAAAAAGAAAAGCCCGGGACTAGATGGTTTCATGTCAGAATTGTACCAAAGCTTTCAAGAGGAACTAGTACCTATATTACTCAACCTGGTCCAAAAGGTAGAAAAAGAAGGAAGACTACCCAACACGTTCTATGAAGCAAACATCACCCTGATCCCCAAACCAGGAAAAGACCCAACAAGAAAAGAAAATTATAGACCAATATCACTAGTGAATATAGATGCAAAGTATTCAACAAGATCCTAACAAACAGAATCCAGCAACACATCAAACACATTATACGTCATGACCCAGTTGGTTTTATCCCAGGGTCTCAAGGCTGGTTCAATATACGTAAATCTATAAGTATAATTCAGCACATAAACAAATTAAAAAAACAAAGACCGTATGATTCTCTCAATCGATGCAGAAAAAGCTTTTGATAATATCCAGCATCCCTTCATGATCAGAACACTTAAGAAAATTGATATAGAAGGGACATTTCTTAAACTGATAGAGGCCATCTACAGCAAACCCACAGCCAATATCATATTGAATGGAGTTAAATCGGAATCATTTCCACTCAGATCCAGAACCAGACAAGGCTGCCCATTGTCTCCATTGCTCTTTAACAGTGTAATGGAAGTTTTAGCCACCATAATTAGGGAAGAAAAGGTGATCAAGGGTATCCATATAGGGTCAGAAGAGATCAAACTTTCGCTCTTCACAGATGATATGTTTGTATATCTGGAAAACACTAGGGATTCTACTACAAAACTCTTAGAAGTGATCAAGGAATACAGCAGAATCTCAGATTAGAAAATCAACATTCGTAAATCGGTAGCCTTTATATATACCAACAATAGTCAAGTTGAAAAAACAGTTAAGGACTCTATTCCATTCACAGTAGTGCCAAAGAAGATGAAATATTTGGGAGTTTATCTAACAAATGACGTGAAAGATCTGTATAAAGAGAAGTACGAAACTCTAAGAAAAGAAATAGCTGAAAATGTTAACAAATGGAAAAACATACCATGCTCATGGCTGGGAAGAATCAACATTGTTAAAATGTCTATACTACCCAAAGCAATATATACTTTTAATGCAATCCCTATTAAAGCTCCACTGTCATACTTTAAAGATCTTGAAAAAAATACTTCATTTTATATGGAATCAGAAAAAACCTGGAATAGCCAAGACATTCCTCAGAAATAAAAACAAAGCAGCAAAGCAGGAGGAATCACTCTACCAGACCTCAGCCTATACTACAAATTGATAGTGATCATAACATCATGGTACTGGCACAAAAACAGAGAAGTAGATGTCTGGAACAGAATAGAGAACCAAGAGATGATCCAGCTACTTACCATTATTTAATCTTTGACAAGCCAGTTAAAAACATTCAGTGGGGAAAAGATTCCCTATTCAACAAATGGTGCTGGGTGAACTGGCTGGCAACCTGCAGAAGACTGAAATTGGACCCACACCTTTCACCATTAACTAAGATAGACTCTCACTGGATTAAAGATTTAAACTTAAGACATGAAACTATAAAATACTAGAAGAGAGTGTAGGGAAAACCCTTGAAGAAATCGGCCTGGGTGAGTATTTTTTGAGGAGAGCCCCCCAGGCAATTGAAGCAGCTTCAAAAATACACTACTGGGACCTGATCTAACTAAAAAGCTTCTGCACAGCCAAAAACACAGTAAGTAAAGCAAGCAAACAGCCCTCAGAATGGGAGAAGATATTTGCAGGTTATGTCTCCAACAAAAGTTTCATAACCAGAATCCACAGAGAACTCAAAAGTATAAGCAAGAAAAGAATAAGTGATCCCATCGCAGGCTGGGCAAGGGATTTGCAGAGAAACTTCTCTGAAGAAGACATGTGCATGGCCTACAGACATATGAAAAAATGCTCATCATCTTTAATCATCAGAGAAATGCAAACCAAAACTACTTTGAGAATCATCTATCTCCAGTGAGACTAGCCTATATCACAAAATCCCAAGACCAGAGATGTTGGCGTGGATGTGGAGAAAAGGGAACATTTCTACACTGCTGGTGGGAATGCAAATTAATACATTACTTTTGGAAAGATGTATGGAGAACACTTAGAGATCTAAAAATAGATCTGCCATTTAATCCTATAATTCATCTAATAGGCATATACCCAGAAGACCAAAAATCACATCACAACAAAGCTATTTGTACCACAATGTTTATTGCAGCCCTATTCATAATTGCTAAGTCATGGAAAAAGCCCAAGTGCCCATTGATCCACAAATGGATTAATAAATTGTGGTATATGTACATGATGGAATATTATGTAGCCTTAAAGAAAGATGGAGACCTTACCTCTTTCATGTTTACATGGATGAAGCTGGAACATATTCTTCTTAGTAAAGTATCCCAAGAATGTAAGAAAAAGTATCCAATGTCCTCAGCCCTACTATGAAACTAATTTATGGCTTTCACATGAAAGCTATAACCCAGTTACAACCTAAGAATAGGGGGAAGGGGGAAAGGGAGGTGGGCAGAGGGAGGGGGATTGGTGGGATTACACCTGCGGTGCATCTTGCAAGGGTATATGTGAAACTTAGTAAATGTGGAATGTAAATGTCTTGGCCCATTAATTGAGATAATGCCAGGAAGGCTATGTTAACCACTGTGATGAAAATGTGTCAAACGGTCTATGAAGCTAGTGTACGATGCCCCATGATCATATCAATGTACACAGCTATGATTTAATAAAAAAAAAGAAAACGTGTCAAGCGGTTTATGAAACTAGTGTATGGTGCCCCATGATCACATTAATGTACACAGCTATGATTTAATAAATAAATCTCTGCATAGAAGGAGCCTTTTTTTTTTTTTTTTGTAGAGACAGAGTCTCACTTTATGGCCCTCGGTAGAGTGCCGTGGCATCACACAGTTCACAGCAACCTCCAACTCCCGGGCTTAAGCGATTCTCTTGCCTCAGCCTCCCGAGTAACTGGGACTACAGGCGCCCGCCACAATGCCTGGCTATTTTTTTGTTGCAGTTCAGCTGGGACCGGGCTTGAACCCGCCACCCTCGGTATATGGGGCCGGCGCCTTACCAACTGAGCCACAGGCACCGCCCAGAAGGAGCCTTTTGTACACTCAGCAGTGGGGTGGGTTGGGCTGCAAGTGAAGATGAGGCTTCAAAAATGTCCTTGGAAGTTATGCAAACCAAATTGCAAAGAAAAAAGTGAAAAGACAGGAATGGTTATATGAAATTGTAACAGAGATGTGTTTCAAAGTGAACTGAGAAGTTCGGTTTCTTGTGTTCATGACAACACACTGAAATTTCCAAACACACATAATTTTGATAAGAATGTTAAATCCATTTTTGTCCAATATGTGACATTCCCCAAAAAATTCAGTAGATTTTGAGGGGAGTCTCAGGCAAATATATGGTAAAACTTTAATCTCCACAAAAATGCAATAATAAAGAACGAAAAACAGGTGTCAAGGGAAAGGGATTGGATTATCACCTGCATCTCTGAGGAAGGTAATAGTGAGAATAAAATTCAATTGTCCTGATTCTCAGCCCCACAATCACACCCACCTCAGTTCCTACCTCAGACTCAGCAGTCAGGGAAGTCTCTGCTCTTTCTCTGAGTCAGGGTAGTGGTTGTGTCTGGAGGTGACCAAACTTACTCGACTCAAGACTTCTGCACATGGACAGATACCAAGGGATATGATAACCAATTCATCTCACAGTACATTTAACAATCTCTTATGTCGGTGGAAACACTGACCAGGAGAAACTTAAGGAAAAATGCGCCTGCGGTTAATGTGGAAATTGCAATTTTACTCTGCCAATACCCTTCAAAGTGATCATGGACCTTCCTTCATTTCTAACATACTCAACAAGCATGCAAAGCATCACTGATTAGCAGAAAACTACATTCCTCTTGAAACTTCACTGGTGAGACAAACTGAAGAGATAAATCATACTTTGCAAAGAAACATTGGCAAAAAATATCAGGAAACTTATTAGACTGGGGATGAGATGCTACCAATTGCCCTGCTGTGGATTAGAGGCACTCCAAAAGGCAGGCTAAGTTTGAGCCCCTTTAGAACATTACATTGAAGGTCATTCCTGATTCCTGCCTTGGTGCAACAACCAACCAACACATGACGAGATTTACCATTGTCAAATGTGTTATGACTCCAGGCACTGTACTGAACCCTGTTCACGAGTCTGCTTCCAGCAGGACCACTCCTTCACAGGCAGGGCCATACCTTCTCTTTGCACAAGAGGTTGGGCGTCCTGCAGACGTGAACAGGACAACTGCCTAAAGATCAACTGTACTTGGGAACTGAGGACATTTAAAGTGCTGCTCTCATCCCCACTCTTCAGTTAAACTCTCAGATAAAAGCTGTGGGCTGTAACTGGGTTATAGCTTCCATGTGAAAGCCATAAATTAGTTTCATAGTAGGGATGAGTACATTGGATACTTTTTCTTCCATTCTTGGGGAAAGGGAGGGGAGGGAGGGGGGAGGTGGACAGAGGGAGGCGGATTGGTGGGATTACACCTGCGGTGCATCTTACAAGGGTATATGTGAAACTTAGGAAATGTGGAATGTAAATGTCTCAGCACAATAACTAAGAAAAGGCCAGGAAGGCTATGTAAACCAGTGTGATGAAAATGTGTCAAATGGTCTATGAAACCAGTGTATGGTGTCCCATGATCACATTAATGTACACAGCTATGATTTAATAAAAAAATAATAAAAAGCAGCTTAAAGGTGAAAAAAAAAAAGCTGTGGGCTCAGAACACTGAGGTCTAAGAGGCACGTCCAGTAGACTCCTGCCGTGTCTGGAAGCAGGAAGACTGGGGGCTCATGAGCCCTGGAGGACCTGCAGCTGCTCTGTCATGAAGACATGAAAATGACCACCGTTTGCTTGACTTGTCCTTTCAGATTTTCACTTGACTGGAAAAACAGCCCTTTACTTATGATAGCTCAGTGCATTTACCATCCCTAACCTATACCACGGCTGGGTTGAGAGCCTTGGACTCGGCCAGGTCAGGGCCACTGTGATCCTGTGTTTGCTGCTGTGTTCAGTTGTTCCCATATCTCCTCTTACACATTAGACTTAGAGTAGCCAGTTTATCAGAGCACCTGTGCGACCACTGACAGCTCTCAACTTTGAGGCTCTGTGGTTCTCTCTTACTTGGGCTCTGGTGGAAAGAAATGACAAGAACCCACCAGTCTACAGGTGCTCTTTCTACTGGCCAAATTGTCTCCCTAATTTGCCCACCTATTCTGGAGACTCAAACTTCAGTCTTTTCAGAACCTTTCTCTTTATTTTAACTCATTAATAAATTAACTCCTCAAATGGGAACTCTGGGGTCCCTATATGTCAGTTTATGTGTGGTGAGAATGTTACATCAAGGAAAGAATTTCTGAAGAAGACCCCAATAGGAATCATGTCCAGAAAATGGAAAGAAAAGGGACTTCATTAAATCAAAAAACTTCTACATAGCTAAGGAAATAATCAACTGAGCAAACAGTTAATTGACAGAGTGGGAGAAAATACTCACAATCTATATTCTAACAACAATTTGGGAAAATAACCTGAATTTACAAAACAACTCAAGGAAATTAGGAAGAAAAAACACACTGAACAGTGGGGGAAAGATATAAATGGAAGATTTCCAAAAGAAGATGCACAAATGGATAATAAAAATATGAAAAAACACTGAACATTACTGATAATTACAGAAATGCAAAGTAAAACTGCAATGAGTTGTCACCTCCCCCCAGTTAGAATTGCTCTAATTATAAGATGAAAACAGTATAGGCGGTGTGGATGCAGAGAGAAAGGAATGCTTACACATGGTGGGAGGGACTGCACATTAGGACAACCTCTGTGGAATGCAGTGCAGATGCTCCTCAAGGAAGTAAAAGCAGACCTATCATGAATCCAGCAATGTTACTACTGGACTGTACCCAAAGGAAAAGAAATAATTTTATCAGGAAGACTTGGATGTATCTTACAGTCCAATTCACAATTGCAGAGATGTGGAATCCACCAAGTGCCCATCAGCCCAGGAGCAAAGTAACAAAACATGGTATGTGTGTACTACGGAATACTCTCAGCCATGATGAACTGATGCTTTTTACATTGGGTGGAACCACAGATGCTTATCTTTTGTGAAGTATCTAAGGAATGAAAAACAGACACCACATGCACTCGCTATTAGCCTGCAACTTAGCAGTGAGCACAGAAGTGCACGGAGGCAAGTAAGGCTCAGTGGACATCAAGTGGAGGGAGGAGAAGGAGGGAAGGGGTGAAACCCACCAACAGGTATAATGAACACCATTCTTGGGATCAGCACACTTATAACCCTGACTCAAGCATAAAAAAAATTGGTGCATGAGACCAAGAAAATTTGTACCCCTATAAGACTTTGAAATAAAATAGAATAAGTCTTAATAAAAAATGTTTTCTTGGGGCCAGGCCTATGGCTCAGTCAGCAGGGTGCCAGCCCCATGTGCCGAGGGTGGTGGGTTCAAACCCAGACACAGCCAAACTGCAACAAAAAAATAGCCAGGCATTGTGGCAGGCACCTGTAATCCAAGCCACTTGGGAGGCTGAGATAAGAGAATCACCTACGCCCAAGAGCTGGAGGTGGCTATGAGTTGTGATGCCAGGACACTGTACCATGTGTGACAAAGTGAGACTCTGTCTCTAAAAAAAAACAAACAAACTGTTTTCTCAAAGACTAGATGAAGTGAAAGAGAGCCAGCTTCCAGAGGGACATGGTCAACCCCCTCACCCAGACTCCTGGTCCAACAACCTGAACTTTGTTACCCAGAACGCTTCTCTAAACTTTCAGATAGGAGCAGACACTGTTTGTATATCCTCAGGAAAATGTTTGTCTGTGTGGACAATGGAAGTTCCCTTCAGGCAGATGATTGTTTAAAGGGAAAGACAGTGGGGAAAGTTGCTTGTTGGGGACACTCACTACACACTTTTCTGTCCATAACATGCCAGAAGTTGCCTGTTTGATCATCTCCCTAAAAGTATTCGCCAGGGTAGCCTGAGGCCTCCGAGGGGCTATCCCAGTTGCATGTTGCTTTGGTTATGTTCTTCTTAAGTGGGGGTTATGGCTGCCCATTGACACATACTGAGACATGTATCTGAAAGTATAAACATGTCACTAATAAACTGTTTCTGCCCTTGCTGTCTAAAAAGTCGTCAGACTCCTTTGTAACACTTGACACTCACATTACCCTGGACTGTGACTGCAGGGCAGGGAGTCTGTGTGGTCACGGACCTCCTCCTACACTCCTGTTCAGCCCTCCTCCAGCTTAGAGGCCATATTGATACAATCAGATAATAGGGCGCTTGGCCTCAGCAATCTTCAGAGCACCAGGGCATGTTTAATCTGGGCTCCTTCAGGGACTGTCTCCTAGATTTATTTTCTTGGATTCCTATTACATGTAGAATTCCTTACTCATAGGAGACATTCATCACTTAGGCCTTCCTGCCCCTTCTCTGGTCGTGATGACCTTCCCACTAGCAAAACTCATGTGTTATGACCCACAGTTATGCAAGGCTGCCTGAAACTATCGGAGAAAGAGAAGAGATACCTGTGGCCATTGCTCTTAAAGGGACATGAAAGGGTATAATACTATCCAGGTCAAAGGCTTTTCTTCCATAGTCTTCCCAAGTGACCCCTCAGAGCAGGGAGTGTCCAGTTGAGAGATGATGCCTCTCAGTCCCCAGACCCACAAGTTGGTGGAAAAAAATCCCTGGCCACGGTGAAGGGAGGCTTATCCTGACTGAATCCATTTTTCCTCTGAACCCTGTGGTCATATTCTGCAGGTTAACATTTTTTGCTGTGATCTGCACATAGAGCAGCTAATGATAGAAAGAACTAGATTATAATTCAACTTTGAAAAATAAATGGTAATAGCCCAGTCCTGAAACTGTTTCCTAATGGAATAAGGAAGTGCACACACAAGTGATAGTCTCATGGTGAAGACTTGTAGGAACACTTTCTCCTAGATTACAACACCAACAGTCAGGTGATGAAAATCAAACAAATTTCACACCCTTCTCACACTCTTATTGGCTTCTAGGTGTCTGTGACTGTCAGTCATCCCTTGACCTCAACCTCCCCTTCTCCCCCACTTCCCTTAATGCAGGAATGATCCTGAAGTTCACACCACCTTCAGAAGTTTCTTTAGGTTACTTATTCCCGTCTTCTTGGTTGGATGGTTTTCTGAATAAATCACTTTCCGTGCCCCAAAATGTGGTCTTTGAACATATTGGCTGTCATGTGGTGAGTGGTATGGTCTTTAATTCAGTTACTAGGGAAGCAGGAGGTTTGAGAACGTTCAATGAGCCTTTCCCAGGTCCTGCCGTGGCCACAGCCTGAGCCCCACCTGCGCTGCAGGTAAAGAGCCTGAATCCAGGGATTTAGAACATAGAAAGGAACCTCCCACCCATTTTCAGGGAAAACATGGAGAAAGGGGAGTTGAGATAGGGAATCCTAGGTACAAAAAAAAAAAAATAGAAAAATAAAAAAAATGGATTAGCAGAAAAGAGGACAACTGGGTTAGTTCTGAGGAACATGTGCAGTTACACATTAGGGGAAGGATAAACTCTAAACATCAGATTTTCCATTGCACTGATCCTGTCCCAGCTCCCACTGTTCCTAATCAGGAAATCCCACTGAGCGCTGTGCCCTGAACGTGAGTGAAGACAAATCAGATTCCCCTAAACGTCCTCAGAACCCTGTTTCTGGTGACAACTCTGGGGTCATTTTGGCCCCTAAAATGATTTTCTGACTTTTGTGCAGGTGGGAGAGATACAAAATACAATGTTTTGTATTTAGGGATTGTTGGGACATGATTATAACTGTAGAGACATTCTCCAGAGGAAACTGTTATCTGAGGAGGAAGCCCCAGACCCTGGCAGGAAACCAGCTCTTAGTCTCCAGATGCACCTGCCCTGGGCTGAGTCTGTGCTTTGTGGGTCCCAGGCGCCCCCTGGTGGCCTCCTGTGCCCTCAGGAGGTTCTTGTCTGGGCTCACACTGCAATCTCCTTGCTGTGTCCCTCGTGCAGTAATACACGGCCGTGTTCTCGGGTTTCAGGCTGTTCATTTGCGGATGGGTAACACTTTTGGATTCATCTCTTGAGATGGTGAATCTGCCTTTCAGCCGTTCGACCATTAGCTTTGTTTCTAACAACATCAACCCACTCCAGCCCCTTCCCTGGGGCCTGACGGACCCAGTTCATGTAGTAATCAGTGAAGGTGAATCCAGAGGCTGCACAGGAGAGTCTCCGGGACCCTCCAGGCTGGACCAAGCCTCCTCCAGACTCCACGAGTTGTACCTCACACTGGACACCTGTGAACACAGACACACCTGGTAAGATACTTCCACACACACCCTCTGTTCTCTCTCTCACATCCACTCACACTCTCCGAGTCTCCAGTCTCCACAAATCACCTTGTAACAGAGCAAAGAGGAGAAGCCAGCTCAGTCCATATCCATGGTGTGTCGCCTGTGTTCAGTCCTGAGCAGTGAGTGGGAAGACCTGGGAGTCCCGGGGCAGGGGCTCCTCTTCCAGAGCTGCCTTGTCAGGGCTGGGCTGTTTTTCATGAGCAGGGGGAGGCCCTATTTGCATGTCCTCCTGGTACATAGGAAGTCTGAAGAGGCCTCTGGAACATGGCCCAGAACTATTTGTGTTGCCTGTAATGATTACTGATAAAGATAGAATTTGGTGAACTGTGGTTTGTTTTTATTAAATTGTTATGTGATAAACAATTAAAAAATTTCTTACATCATCTCATACATGTTTACACATGAAGATGGATCATGTTATTTACATGCTCCTTTTTCTCCATTTCTCAAATGTAAAAGTAATCCTGGAAACACGAAGAGGCTCAGAGTTGTGTCCAGGAGCTTCTGTCTGGTGAGAGTCTCTGTGTTCCACTCCACTGGATAAACCTGACTAATAAATCTACTCCATCACAGAGCTGGACATGCCTCCTCCAGAAGAAGGGCAGTTTGCCCCTGAAGTCAGTGCTTTGAGAAAGGCATTGGGTAAAAGTGTTCCCTTCCGTCCACATGTATGCCAGCATTTGCAGCTTTGAGATTTTGTGATGTGGGCCATTCTCACCGGGATAAGGGGATATCTCAGGGTGGTGTTGATTGCTGTTTTTCTGTCTTTATTTATTTATTTTTTTGAAACACATTCTCACTTGTTGCCCTTGGTAGAGTGCCATGGTGTCATAGCTCACAGCAACCTCTATCTCCTGGGCTTAAGCGATTCTCTTGCATCAGCCTCCCGAGTAGCTAGGACTACAGGTACCAGCCACAACACCTGGCTATTTTTAGACACTGGTTCTTGCTGTTGCTCAGGCTGGTCTCGAACCCATGAGCTCAGGTGGTCTGCCAGCCTGGGCCTCCCAGAGTGCTAGGATTACAGGCATGAGCCACTGAGTCTGGCCTTTGTCTGCCTTCTTTAGAGAAGTTTTGTGGTATTGTTGGTTCTTTTTTGTTGATTGAGTTCTCTGTAGATCCTAGTTATCAAGCTTCTGTGTGATTTATAACATGCAAATATATGTTCCCATTCTGATGGTTCTCTGTTATCTTTGGTTATTGTCTCAACTGTACAGAAACTCCTTAATTAAGTCCCATTTGTTTATTTTTGTTGTTGTTGCAATTGCGATGGCCATCTTCATAAATTCTTTCCCCAGGCCAATGTCTTCAAGTGTTTTCCCCACACTTTCTTTGAGGATTTTTATTGTTTTATGCCTTAGATTTTAGAATGGATTCACCAGTGTGGTCTGTGTATACCATGGAATATTATTCAGTCATTAAAAGAGATTCATCTTTTGTATTAGCCTGAATTGAGTTGGAATGCATTCTTCTTATGAAAGCATCACAAGAATGTAGAAACGAGAATCCAATGTACTCAATTCTAATATGAAGGCAGTAAATGATCTAATCAATGGCAGGGGGAAGAGAATGAGGGAGCGGGGAGAGGGGAACAGGGAGGCGGCTGGAGGTTCACAGTGTATGACACACCTCTTGGGGGCAGGACAAAATTGTAAGATGGACTCTACCTACTAAATGCAATCAGTGTAACCTAATTCTTTGCACCATCCATGAAACCCAAACAATTAAAAAATATGAAAAAATAAAAAATGTATTGGATATATTTGTAGAGCATTTTGCTTTATTTTCCATTATAAATTATCATACTGTCACTAACTTTTGTAAACTTTTGTAAAGTGCCCAGTCCTAAGATCTTTGTCCTCAAGCTTAGCAAATTCTTCTAGAATGGGAATGAAGATGTCAGCTAATACATGTGAGATAAAGTTTAATCATCTTGATCTTGCGATTTTTTGCGTTCTTGTCTATCCATCAGATGCTTCTCTATCTAAGGAACTAGCCAACGCTAATGATGTAAACAGGCTGTGGAAACAAGCTGCTTACTCCACGAGGGTTTATTAACATGTCTGAAAGAAATGAGTTTCCAGTTATAAAGTTAGTCATTGAATTATAAAGTGTCCTTATGGTAAGCTTGTGAGGCTGCTTGTAAGCATGAAGTGCAATACTCTGAGTCATCCATTACCTGGGACTGCATGTATTAAAATTTCTCAGTATTCTCCCCCAATAGGAGATGGACATCCATGACACAAATTGTGTCATAAGGATGGTCTATCTGGCACAGGTAACTGGAGCTTTTCTGGTTGAATTTTTATAAAACAGGATACAGCATCTCATTGGTCTGTACAAATAACAATAGACATGCAATTTACAAATAGAACATTAGAAGGAAGACAGGGGTCTGTGTGGTGGGTGGAGAGAGGAAACCCAGGGCCTGACAGGAAATGGCACTTCTGCTATACTTCAGTGTCCCGCAAAGATGAGGAGAGAGCACAGCTGAGATTTGGCCTCAATTCTTGTAGTAGAATGACCCCAAGTTTAGTAACTGTGCTCTCTGTGAACAGTAATACATGGCTGTGTCTGCGGGGTCCATGCTGGTCATTGTTAGGACCACCTGGTTTGTGGAGGTGTCCTTAGAAATTGTGAGTCGGCTCTTCAGGCCTGAGCTATAGTACTTACCATCATTCCACCAGATGGTTGTGAGCCACTCCAGGCCCTTCCCTGGAGGCTGGTGGACCCAACTAACACCCATTCCAGAGGTGCTCAGTGAGAACTCAGAGAAGGTGCAGGTCAGTGTCATGGTCTGGGTGGGTTCAGCCCTGGTCCAGCCTCTTTTAGGGTCACCTGTGACAGGACCTCTTTGGAGAAAGCACAGAAGGAGGTTGAAGTTGACTGAGAAAAAAGAAGACCCTTTTTATTCTTATTGAAGTCCCAGACTAGAGCTCTCACAGGAAGGCATAGTGAGCAGCAGGAGAGTGGCACACAGCATGTCCATGGCGGGGCTCAGGAATCACTGACCCAGGCCCTGTGCTGGGCTTTTTATCCCAGGACAGGGTGGAGCTGATGGAGAATTACATTGACCTCACCTGGGTTGCAAACATTTAGGAAGGTCTGAGGTCTCAGGACACAACAGGGGAGTGAGCACTCAGCTTTGAACTGTCATGGCTGGTCTCCATGGGGGTCGCCTGCCTATTTCAGGACTGGGTGTGTCAGGCCACAAAGTCCCCTGCGTGTTCTGTGGCTGGATGCAATCAAGGCTATAAGGCCCCTGTTGCTACAGTCTTTTCCTTGGAGGTTCAGACATTGTAGTTCTCATTCTGGTAAATGGGAGTAAAGGACAAGATAGATGCCGGGTCCTCTCCCTTTGAGAAACAGAGAAGTTTGTGTTTGGAAGAGAGTGGGCACTATACTCCTACATTCAGCTTTTGAACCTTTTTCATTAACAGAGAGCAGAAAAAATTGGTAAAGTAAAAGGGTCACTCCATAAAATTTTTACATTGACTCTGTGTAAATACATATAAGTTGACCAGAGACTCTGTACATGTGTGAATTCCTGTAGAAATAGTCCTTGGATAATAGTCTGTGTTCTTGTGCCCAGTTAGTCCTGTGGGTACAGAGAGTGACACACCTGACTTCCCTCTTCATCAGCCCATGAGCGAGCAGACTGGGAATAGCTGGAGTGGACTTGTAGGGGAACGGCTGGCTGACAGCACGTGTCCTGACCTGTCTCCCCCTGCACCTGTACTGAAGATGGTTCTGTGCACATGGGGCTGTGGAGACATTCTCCATCCTAGACTCCTCATTCCCACATAAAATAGATCCTACAGATTGGACCTATCTGTCACACCATGAAACACACACACACACATACACCCCTTCATATTTGCCATGTGGAACTCCATGAATGTGGAAGTCACTTTACATTGCTGCCGTAGTATATATGAGTATTTCTTACATTTCACTTCTGTGAAACCATGGTCTGACACTAACTAAAGGCTTATCATTTGTGCTGGGCTGTATAGCTATGAGAGTTTGTTGCCAACAGAGGAAACGCACCTGCGAGGGAGTGAGTTCAGACTGTGAGTGTGCACAGTGTCCCCAGAGTTGGAGAGGAGACTGGGGTGAAGCTCCTTCCACATGTGACCAATGATCCCTGGACTTCCCATTACTGTTCCCAGGGAGGCCCAACCATAGCTGACTTTCATTTGCTTTTGGTGCAATTAATGGTTCAGGCCTTTCCTGCGAGTATACTTGGGTCTGGTTAGATACACACTCAGTTGATGATGGGAAAGCAACTGGTTCAAGATGGTAAACAGAGGGCCTTAAACTTACCTGCACAGGTTTCACAAGTGAAATGATTTGATATCATCCATAGTGGAAGGGATGATCAATGTCAAGAAAGGCGTGTGTTCTTTTATGCAGAGAGAAATGCACATGTATTTTTTCAGATCTGGCTTTTAAGTGTTATTCCAAAGAAAATGTAAGTGACTCATGTGCGATATCCACAACCTCCCACACACATTTTAAGCCCCTCTGCAAATGGAAAAATATTTATTTACTGAGACAAAACAGGAGTCCATAGCCCTGTTCACTAATGGGAGAACAGGAATTCTTCTACCACTTCCTTTCCAAGGTGGGGAACTTTACTTCTTTTCTTGCAGAATTGCTCTAACTAGGACTTATAGTATGATGGTGAATTGAATAGGTATGAGCATCCTTGTCTAGTTTCAGGAATTGGAGGCAAATTCTAGTGCTGACACTAATATGCCTACCGTGGGCTTGTCACACTTGTTCTCCATTATGCTGAGGCACTTTCCAACTCCTCCTAGGTTTTTGCTGAGCACATTTTTGTCATTAAAGGTTATTGGACTTTGTCAAAGCTTTTGTTGACTTTAGTGACCACTGCATGAAGAAAAGATGTCTCTATAACAAACACTTCTGGGAAAAAATTCCTAAACATAAATCCTAAAACTATGAAGCCAGTAGAATTACACAGGGAGAAATATTCACAGCATTAGGTTCTGCTATAAATTGGGGGTATGACATGAGCACAGCCTACAAAAATGGATCAAAAAAATAGGGTCATGCTTTGTTTGGAGCTGTTAAAAAGCCTAAGTGGACGAAGAAATTGTAAGCAAAAAAATCAAATCTGGAAGCACCACATTATCACATGTCACACAATACTACAAGTGTGTAGTAACCAGAACAGTCTGGTGTGGGTACAAGAATAGAGACACAGACACAGGCACAAGACAGAGAACCCACATAAAAACAATCCATATACAGCCAACTCATCTTGAAGCAGACAACATAAACTGGGGAAAAGAAGCCCTAGTCAGTAAATGGTGCTGGACAATGGGACAGCCACATGTAGAAGAATGAAACAGGACCCCTACATCTCACCACTCACAAAACTTAATGCCAGGTCAATAAAGATTTAAATACAGGCATGAAACCACAGAATTCTAGTGGAACATGTAGCAAAAGCTCCTACTGTTCTAGGCAAATAATTTACTACTACGACCACAATGGCAATCACTGCAACAAGAAACATAAATGAATGAAATGGGATTGAACTGAAAGCTTCTGCACGACTAAGGAAATAACTGACAGAGCAAACAGGCAGCCTAAAGAACTGGAGAACATGTTGACAAGTTATAAACCTGGTAAAGGGCTAATATTCAGAATCCACTAAGAACTCAAAAAAATCAGCAAGAATATAAAGCAAACCACTTGATTAAAAAGTGAATGAAAACATGAACAAAAGCTTTTCAAAAGAAGATAGAAAAATCTCCCATAAACAGATGAAAGAATGCTCAACATCTCTAACTATCAGAAAAAAACAAATTATTAGTAAAATCACCATGAGATATCACCTTATCCCATGTAAAAAGGCTTTTATAAAAAATTCTAAGAACAAAAGATGTTGGTAGGGATGTACAGAAAAAGAACATCTATACACTGTTGGTTGGATTGCAAATTATTACAACCTGTGTGAAAAACAGTACAAAATTTCCTCAAATAACTAAAGGTAGACCTACCATTCAACCCAATAATCCCACTACTGGCTGCCTACACAAAGGGAAAGAAGTCATATCAAAAAGACACCTCCACTCAAATGTTCATTGTGGAACAGTTCACATCTGGAGAGATGTAGAATCACGTGCCCATCAGTTTGTGAGTGGATTAAAATACACAGTGTATGTGTACTCTGGAGTACTACTCAGCCATAAAAAGGATGAATTAATGCCTTTTCAACAATTTGGATGGAACTGGAGACCATTACTCTATGTCAAGTATCATAAGACTGGTAAAACAAACACCACATGCACATGTTATTTAACTAGAAGTTGCCAATGAGCACACGTGTGCACCGAGGAACGTAAAACGTAGTGGAAATCAAGCCTTAATACTTTAACATACAAAAGAAAAAAGTTAAAGTAAATTCAGAATTCCACACCATCGGAGGACCAACCCAGCTTAGATTGCCATATAGAGAATGTTCATGGATCTTGTGATGCTTCAGATGTTTAAAAGGAGACAGCTGACCTACAACTTGCAGTCTAAGTTGATGATCTTAGATAAGGCACAACATTGGTTTCCAATACTGGACTAACAATCCTGTATGATTCACCATTTTGCCACCATTATTATCACTAGCTCAATTGCAGCAGCTCTTTCATATTCTATAGAGCAAAATCTCCCTTCTTGCACTGTATTCAAAATAGTTTTGAGTAGTCAAACTTCTTTTTTGATTTTTGACTATTTACAATGCAAGGTTCATTCATGCCTCTTATTTCCCCACCCATAGGCATAAGTAAATACAGGCTGTGAGAGTGGGCGGTTCAAGCCTCACTAGCCCTTTCCAGGGAGAGTAAATCCTCACTTAGTCCCCATCACGGATCTATCAACAAACCCTGAGCCCATCTCCTTTCCTGCTCTACAGAGTCATGTTGGACTTTGAGAGGACAACGCTGCCGTCCCCAGCTATTTCAAGAAGTTTTCCACATTCACGGGGTAGTTGAGTGCAGCATCACCAGACTCGACACCCACACTGAGTGTGCCCCTTCTCCGGGTGTCACTAGGATGGGTGTTGGGACCCTGGTGCTGAGACGCTAACTACCCTGGTGTCTCCCTTCTCCTGCTTAGGAAGGCTGGGACTCTTTGCCCCCAGTGTCCAGCAGGCACTTGGTCCTGCTTGCCAGCAGGCTGGCACCTGAAGTTCTGTTTCTCTTTTGTACAGATGAGTTCATCAGAGCATTTTTATGGATTTATCAGCGATGCTGTGAAGTGTTGGTAACTGGTATTGAAGGAAAATAGACCGCAACTGTAAGCCATGTTCTGCCAGTTGTACTAGTGATGACGTCTTTGTCTTATGACAAGAATGTTTCTAATTCAGAGGCTTCAGAGGTAAGCACTAACCCAGAGAATCACAAGAGGAAACAGATTAATGGGTAGGAAGCCACAACCCTGCAGGAAACCAGGTCTGAGCCATCCTGCACCTGCCCTGGGTGACTCCGCGCACGTGTCCCGGGCGCCCCCTGGCGGCCGCGCCACCCAGGAGGTTCGTGTCTGGGCTCCCCGAGGAGTCCCCTCGCTGTGTCCCTCACGCAGTAATACAACCCGGTGTCCTCAGGCCTCAGGCTGTTCATCTGCAGATCCACAGTGTTCTTGCCATTGTCTCTGGAGATGGTGAATCGACCTTTCACAGAGTCCGCGTAGTATGTGCTAACACCACCAGGATTAATTTGTCCAACCTACTCCAGCACTTTCCCTGGGGCCTGGCGGACCCAGTTCATGTAGTAATCAGGGAAGGTGAATCCAGAGGCTACACAGGAGAGTCTCAGGGACCCTCCAGGCTGGACCAAGCCTCCTCCAGACTCCACCAGCTTCACCTCACACTGGACACCTGCAAACACGGAGACACCTGGTCAGACACCTCCACACACACCCTCTGTTCTCTCTCTCACATCCACTCACACACTCCGACTCTCCAGTTCTGCACGAATCACCTTGTAACAGAACAAGGAGGAGAAGCCACCTCAGCCCAGACTCCATGATGGGTCGTCTGTGTTCAGTCCTGAGCAGCGAATGGGCAGACCTGGGAGTCCCGGGGCTGAAGCTCCTCTCCCGAGCTGCAGGGTAAGGGCGGGGCTGGTTTTCATGAGCAGAGGGAGGCCCCTATTTGCATGTCTTCCCGTGATATAAGAGGTCTGGGGTGGGACGCTGAGAGAGGGTCAGAGCCCACAGTAGGTGTGGGTGTTCTGGGGCAAATATTTGACCATTGTAGGATTTGGAAAGTTGTGATTGATTTTTATGAGATTGAGCTGTGATAGAAGTATAGCATACCTGACATGTTTATTTCAAATATTTTTACTTTTTTTTTTTTTTTTTTTTTTTTACAAAATCATAGATGTGTACAATAATGCTTTTATGCTGTACAATGTGCTGGTTTTATATTACAATTTGAAATAGTTACAATAAACTGGTTAACATGGCCTTCACCGCACTTTCTGAATTATTGTTGAAGATGTTTATACTCTCCCCTTAGTAGATTTGACATTTACCCTTGTAAAGTGCACGATATGTGTGGTCTAACCCTACTTCCACCCATCTTCCATCCTTCCCTCCCCCTTTCCCTCCTCAGGCTGTAGTTGGGTTATAGTTTTCATATGGAAGTGTGGTGATTATATATTGGTTTCATAGTAGAGCTGAGTACATTGGATACTTTTTCTTCCATTCTTGAGATATTTTACTAAGAAGAATATGTTTCAGCTCCGTCCATTTAAACGTAAAGGAGGTAAACTCTCCATCTATTTTAAGGCTGCATAATATTCCACCGTGTACATATACCACAATTTATTAATCCCTTCGTGGGTTGATTGGTACTTGGGCTTCTTCCATGACTTAGCAATAATGAATTGGGCTGAAATAAACATTCTGGTGCAAATATCTTTGTCATAAATGAGTTTTGGTCTTCTGGATATTTACTTAGTAGAGGAATTGGAACAGCAGGTCTATTTTAGATCCCTAAGTGATCTCCAAATTTCTTCCCAAAAGGAATGTATTAGTTTGCATTCCCACCAGCAGTGCAGAAGTGTTCACTTTTCTCCACATCCATGCAAACATTTATGGTTTTGGGATTTTGTGACATGGGCTAATCTTACTAAAAAGCTTCTGCATAGCCAAGACCACAGTACGTAAAGCAAGCAGACAGCCCTGAGAATGGGAAAGGATATTTGCAGGTTATGTCTCTGGCAAAGCTTTGATAATCAGAATCCACAGAGAACACAAACGTATTGCAAGAAAAGAGCAAGTGATCCCATCTCATTGTGACAGGCACATGGCCTACAGACACATGAAAAAATGCTCATCGTTCTTAATCATCAGAGAAATGCAAATCAAAACGACCTTGTAGATAAAAGTAGATATTATCTAACTCCAGTAAGAATATTTTTACGTTTAAAAGCAGTTTTATCCAGGTATAATTGGTCCACAAATATTGCCTCTGTTTAATAAAAGCTTGGTACAGGTAACATTTATTTTTTTGCACATGCAGAGGAAACACCATCTGTATATCAGATGTTTTCTATGTGCAGATGCACAGTTTCAAAGAAAGGCTCATATCGTCTTTCTGTGTTCAGAGCTCTCACCTGGGTGGAATGAGCCCCATATTTGGGCCTGTGTTTCTCATGCCTGGACCCAAATGCTCACTGAACCCAACCACCCCAGGACAGACCGAGGTGTCCCTGCAGAACCTCTTACTTTTATGGGAATATGGCTTGATGTCTATTGACTCCTGTTATTACCTCATGAGTGTGAAGAGAAGCAGAATTAAACAGGTGCATTTTCATGTATTGCAGACATTTCTCATGTTATTATCTGTCTTTCCCTTTGTTCTTTTGGACAAAATTGTGCATTTGATTATTTTCAATCCCTTTACTGAGGAATTTAGGCACATTCTAAACATCACAGGAGTAAGGGGTAAAGGTTTGGGAGGGAATCGTGTGGCCCTGGGGACTTTCACTCACCTGCTCTCTGGGTCCAGGCTGGGGCTGAGCAGTGCTCTGAGCACCCTGGGCAGGCAGCCTCACTGCCCCTTCATTCACGCCCGGTGGCCTCTGTAACCTCTCTGTTTTATTCAAGTGGTTTTTCTAGTTTTTCTAGTTTTTTTATTCAAGGGGACAATCTAGTGGAAGGGAGGGTGTCTCCTGGCTGTCTCGGTTCTTCTGAGGAAGCAGAGGCTGCAGCTGCCTCCACTCTCAGTCTTGCCGCTCCCTCCTCAGCCCCTCACTACAACACTCGGACCATCTGCTTCCATTGAACTTAATGTTTTTTTCTAAAATATATTTTCATGATTACTTATGTTCTCATTCCTGCTTAAATTATTATATTTCAAATTTCAGGTTAATATGAGGTACAAATGGTTAGGTTACATTGTTTGTGTTTGTCAGGTGAGGTCTGAGCTATAGTTAGCCCTTCCCCAGGGGGTGTGCTGTGCACTTTTCCTTAACTTGACTGATTACAGATAGTTGACAGAGTAATAAAAAGTAAGTAGAGGCCACAGCTTGGCATGTCCTTACCCCAAATACCCAGAGCACTGTGACTGATAATTAAACTATTTGGATTTCTCTGAAAATTCTATCTGTACTCCTAAACAAAACTTAATCTTTTCTTCATGTCAGCCTGGTAACTTTACATAAGCTTACACAGACCTAATAGGACAACAGGGATCCATGTACGACCTCGCTCAAGCATTAAAAGCTGCTGTCTAACTGCCAAGAGCCCCGTCTTCTCTTACAACTTCTACTTTAAGGTCTCCCATTCAGTTCACATTCTTTTTTATGCACAATAAGCTTTACAATTTTTAAATTTAATCCTGATTTTGTTTGCTGCACCCTGTGCATCTGGGCTCTTCTCACTGGGACATCAGGGAAATTGGGGGAGACCAGTCCACCCAGGCTGTTTGCTCACCACTGTCTGACCCCAAATCCAATGGAATCACCTGCGGTGCTGCCCTGGGGTGTCTCAGCATCATGCCACAAGCTGCATAAAGTGTGTGAGTTGTGAGAGGTGCCTGTGGATCAGCAGCCAGCTGTGCCTGACACCAGGCAGCCCGTCCTGCAGCATCACCTGAGTGCCCTGGAATCCTACCTGTGCATGACTTATGGACTCAGCAGGGAGGCTGAGATGGGATTCAGAGCACCCTAGTGTGACCTGCTCTGGGGTGTCCTCAGATGGGGAGATTTTAAAGTCACCAAGACATGGAGTAGTGTTCCGAGCATTGTCCCTAAACATTTATTGTACCTCTTCTCTGTGCCTTGCGCAGAGCCGGGAGCTGGAAGAAGGAATCAGAGCTCTCACCTCTTGGAGGTCACAATCAATGGACCAATTTGAGTGAGAATTTGTTTGGATTCAACACAGAACTGGATTGGGTCCAGGTAGAGGCCTCAGACAGTCACCTTCTTAGAATGGGTTTCTCTGAATCTAAGTTGCTTTGGACTTTGTTTTCTAGGGCACTGGAAATTTTTACATAAAAACATAACAAGTTCAGAACGTGTGTTTTTTAAAAAATCAGTGTGTTTGTTTAGGTCAATTTATAATTACAGTGGCCACAAAGGAACATGTTATTTGTGATAAATCTGTAAAATTATTTTTGGAATTCTTCTATATTTATGTATCTTTCTATGTTGGGGGGAGATAGAGAGAGCATGAAGTTTTGATGCTATACAAAAAATAGAATGCAATTTTTAATTGTCATGCAGAGGCTTCTAATATAGTGAAACACACGAATATTTAATACACTGAAGGAGTTGTTTCAAAAAGCACATGGGAAATCTTGTCTTTATTTATTTTTATTTATTTTGGAAATCTTGTCTTTAAATCCCTCTACTAGGCATCTACCCAGAAGAAAAGAAAATAATTTTATCTTAAGGACATTTGCACTAGACTGTTTAATGCAGCTCAATTACAATTGCCAAGAAGTGAAAACAGCCTAAATGCCCATCAACTCAGGAATAGATGAACAAATTAAAAAAAGATCAGCCATTAAAAAGCGATGGTGACTTCACATCTTTTGTAATACCCTGGATGGAGTTGAAACACAATCCTCTTAGTAAGGTATCATAAGAATGGAAAAGCATTTATCCAATGTATCAATACTATTATGAAGCCAGTAGACAATCTCATGTATGCCCAGTTATTAGAAAAACCATTTCAATTCAATTTTGGGGGTAATCAGGGAGGGGGAGGCGTTGTTGTGCTCTCAATGAATGGGCATGGGGTGGGGTGTTTGGCACCCCTTTTGTGTGGAAGCCATAAAGAAAAGAGGGACTCCAACTGACAAAATAAAATATTTTGACTGGCTTGTTTGTATCCTCAGATTAACTTGAAATCAAGTTACTTTTATAAAACAACAACAACAACAAAACCCCCCCACGAATGTTTATAAAAAGCTTTAGTTACCTAGGAAAGTAATGTTACACCACTTTCCAAAATAATTCTAATTTCTATTACATTCCTTACAAAAATCCCTCCACAGAATTAACTATTGAATGCAATCCTATTATATTACTGCCCTTTACTTTCCTGCATATAATTTCCCTTATCATTTTTAATATTTGTAATGGCTGTTGTCAAGTCTCAGCTTCTGATGTCCAACATTAGACCTCACTCATAGAAGGATTTTGTTACCTAGAATTTTTGCCTGTCCATTGGTAGGACTTTGTTTTTTTTTCTCTGAATACTTTATAACTTTTGCTAACACTAGAAAGTGAGATAACATATGTTAGCATCTCTGGATACCTACTTCCCCATCCCCTGCTCTGCCCTGGTGCTGTTGTCCACCTGTTCATGTGTTTGGACACTTGTCTTGTCTGATGTAGTGACACTTCTTTCTGCCATAGCCTGATGATCAGGATGTCACCATTAACAGAATCACCCATCAAGTCATTGTGGAGAAGCACTTGGATAGATTATATGTCTTTGCTGTGAACAGAATTGCAGTACACTTGTGAGTGTACTTATGTCGTAATTATTTAGTTTCCTTTGCTTAGATACCCAGTAGAGGGTTGGCTGGATCAAATTCATAGTTCTATTTTTAGTTCATTCAGACATCTCAATAGCAATTCCCATAGAGGTTGCACTCATGTGAGTTCTTTTCATCCATAACTTTGCCAATATCTGTTACCTTGTCTCTTCTGCATTTTAGATACTTGACTACTGGGAAGATAACCATCTCACTGCATTTGTTATTTGCATTTCTCAGAAAATAATTGTTGTTGAACATATTCTCTTAATGCTTGTTGAACATTTGCAAATCTTTTGAAAAGACTTCATTTTAGAAACATCCACAAGGTTTTACCCAATGTATCTTCAAAAAAAAAAAAGAAAAGTGGAAAGAGAAAGTCTATTGATGTGTAAAGCCTGTGTTCTATTGAGATTATTATTATCTTTTTGTTGTTAGTTGTTTGAGTTTCTTGTAAATTCTGGATATTAGCACCCTGTATGATTAACAATCTGCAGATATTTTCTCCCATTCTGTGACTTGTCTGTTCACTATCGTGATTATTTCTGTGGTTGTCTGCAAGCTTTTTATCTTAAGTCTCATGTGTTCGGCTTTGCTGTGGTCACCTGTGCTTCTGAGGTCATAGTCATGGATTCTTTGTCTCAATGTGCCGAAGTATTTTCTGCGGGTTTAGTTATAGTGTCTTCACAGTTTCAGGTTTTACATTGAATTCTTTAGTTTATCTATGGTTGACTTTTATATTTGGTGAGATACAGGTGTACATTTTCATTTTTCTGGATCTGGTGATCCAATTTTCCCAGAACCATCTATTGCGAACACTGTCTCCATGTAAGAAACCCAAGTGCCCATCAACTCATGAATGGATTAACAAACCATGCTATATGTATACCTTCAGTATAGGTATACATGGAATACTATTCAGTACACGTGGAATACTATTCAGCCATGTAAAGGATGGAGACTTACACGTTTTGTATTTACCTGTATGAAGGTGAAACACATTCTTCTTAGTGAAGTATCATGAGAAAGGAAAAGCAAGAACCAATGTACTCAATAGTAACATGAAAGCAACATATAAAGAACTTCATGCACAGATGTAGTAAAAATTCATGTATATTCAAGAGAGAGGGAAGAAGAAAAGAAGGAAAGGAAAAATGGGAGGAGGGAGGTGGGTTGGTAAGTTCTCGCCTAAGGGGCTCAGTGCAGGGTCTACATCACACCCCTGGGTGAAGGGCTCAACTACAACTTGAGCTTTAGCTTAGAAATGCAAACGTTGTAACCATTTGTGCCCTCGTATTGTCTGAAATTAAAAAAGAACATGATGCCTTTCTTCAGTGTATGTTAGTATAGACATCGTCAATGATCAGTTGTTGTAAGTATGTGAACTGTTCCACATCCTCTGTTCTGTTCCCTTGACCTACCTGCACGCTTTTGTGCCAGGACCATGTTGTTTAATTAGTGGATTCTTCTGCTATCATTTGAAGTGAAACAATGTGGTGCTTCAAGCTTACTTTTTTCCCCTTAGGGTTGTTTTGGCTATTCGAGTCCCATTTTGGTTCTACATAAATGCTATAATTGAGTTTTATATTTCTGTGACAAATGATCTTGGCATTTTGGTAAAGATTGGATTTAATCTGTAGATTGCTATGGTTAGTATGGTGGTTTTAGATAGATTAATTCTTCCAATCTATGATCATAGGATATTTCAATATATGTCCATGTAACCTAGCATTCCTTTCATCCTTGTTCTGTTGTTCTCCTTGCAGACTTCTTTCCCCTTATTGGTGAGTGTACTTCTAAGTTTTGCATCTTTGGTAGCTTTAGTTAATGTGGTTTTAGGACAGAACTGCTGTATGGAAATGCTACTGATGCTACTCACGTGTGTCCATGATTTTGTATTTTGAAAATATCCTGAATTCATTGATTATTTCTGAGAACTTTTTTGCAGAATCTTTTGGATTTTCTAGGTATAGAATTTTATCATCAGCAAAGAAGGGAAATTTACTTTTGTTTCTTTTTGCCAATTGGGATCTTTGTATTTCTTTCTCTATGCTAATTGTTCTGGCTAGAATGTTCAGTCCTACACTGAATAAAATTTTTCAAAGTGGGTATTCTTGTTTGTTCCAGTTCATGTAAGGAGGGATTTCCACTTCCCCATTTCGTATGGTCTTATCTGTGGGGTCTGTCATATTTAGGTTTTATTGTTTGGAGGTACGTTCCTTTCATGTCTAGCATGTTGAGGCTTTTAACTAAGAAGCAATGTTGAATTTCAACAATGTCTTTGCGTGTCTATGAAATTATGATATTATTTTTCTTTAGTTATGTTTATGTGGCAAATCTCATTTATTGTTTTGTGAATGTTGAGCCATCATTTTATCTTCCACATAAAACCTGGTTTAATGTTGTGCCTTATCTTGTAGATGTGGCTTTGGACTTGGTTAAGTTATGTTGAGAACTTTTACATTTCTGTCAATCATGAATGTTTTCTTATATTTTTGTTGTTATTGTTGTTGTTGTTGTTCTGCCTTTACCAGGGTTTGGTATCAGGGTGAGCATTTTCTTGTATCATAATTTAGGGAGAATTCCTTACTAAATGTTGAAACTATTTCAAGACAATTGGTATTATTTGTTGTTTCTAATGTGTCATAAAACTCATCTGTGAATTCACTTATTTCTGAGATTTGCTTGGTTGGGAGACTCACTTTTATGGAAGGCATCATGCTACTCATACTTGGTGTGGTAGAATTTTCTTTTCATTTTTCTTTTTCTTTATTTTTTTTTTTTTTTTTGAGACGGAATCTCACTCTGTCACCCTGGGTAGAGTGTTGTGGTATCACAGCTTACAGAAGCCTCATATTCTTGAGTACAAGAGATCTTTTTTCCTCAGCCTCCCTAGTAGCTGAGACTAGTGACACCAACTACGACACCTGACTGTTTTTAAGGATGGGGTCTCACTCTTGCTCACGCTGTGCTCAAACTCCTGAGCTCAAGTAATCAGCCCACCTTTGCCTCCTAGAGTGCTAGGATTACAGGCATGAGCCTGTCTCTTACTATTGTTCAATCTTTAGAGGTTCTATTTAGTATGTTTACAGAACCATATTACTCACAGTTTTCTCCTTTCCTTTAGAAAATCAGGAATAAAGCTGACATTCTGAATGTATCAGTGTGGAAAACTGAGAAAATAAAACTCCTTATGGAATAAACTTTTGAATGAGCCAAGGCTGGAGCTTCTCACATCCAGGTTTCTTATTTCATTAGGTTATTATTTTTCTCACTTTTTATTCAATTCCTATTGTTTGCCTTACTTTTTGCTAAATTAGCTATAAATGATATCCTAGAGGCAATACAATAAAAAATAACTGGTTGTCAAGTAAGAGTGAGTCTCAGGAGAAGTGAGTCAGAGTGTGATTGACAGGCGACATAGCTTATTGCTAAGTGTGGGCCCAGTTATTTTAGCTACATCAGGGAAAGTTTGCTTATATTTTAGATAAGATTCCTCCCGAAGTCCCCAAGGTAATATTATTTATCTACTACTCATACCTCAATAGTACAATTGAAGGTTAATAACCTGTAGTTCATGTCATTAAGCAAATTTTCCATTGGAACATGGTCCCCCACCAGATGAAAAATTAACCCACATTGCAGAAGTCAATTAAATTTCAAGCTTGTCAAGTGGCCCAAAACAGATTAAATTCAAAAGTGTTTGGAATAGCAAGTGAATTTGGGATGCTTTGAAAACAAAAGTGTTTCTTACAATTTCTAGTAACATGAACAAGCTGAGAATGATTTAAATAAACTTTTAAATCCTAGAGACATGATATAACCTTGGAAATTATCCAAAAAAAATAGCATGAGAGCTAAGCAAATGTTGTAGCAGATCATTACACAGAGAAAGCAGCCTCAACCTAGGTTATATCTCATCTACATCTGTAAGACAGTACCGTTACTCATATGACACAGCAGTGATCCATATAAAATCTTCTAAAATGTCCATCAAATTGCCATTATTAGATTCAAGATTTCACAATTTGAAACCCTGTTTGAACTCCTTTGGGCAAGGGCTCTGCCATTAGCACTTGTGGTATCATATTGCACTCACTCAAGGATACATCTGTTATTACCCTAAGGCTTGGTATCTGGACAGATCATACACTTAGACTTTTCCACAAATAGTAGCATTTTAGATATTATATGCAGGACAAAAAGTCTTGAAACTAGTATATGTTTTATACACACTCCTATCACCAACGGAGTCAGGCTACATTTTTACTACATCTTTCTAAAATTCTGTCATGTTCAAGCAAGTAACAGTGTGTACTAGAGGGGATATCAGGTGAACACTGCACAAGAGCCACACTGGACAAATATAATTAAGGACTGTGAAGAAATCATCATAGTAGCGAAATTCCAATGAGGCAGTTCTTGGGTTCATATTTCACAACTAAAGAATCAATAGAGAATTCTAGTCTCTTGGCAGTCTCCTCTGATAAAGGATGCAAACCTGAGAATTCTCACAGAAACTGAGAAGCTTCTGGTGTTTTGAAGCAGATAGGAGACCCAAGACCTACAGAATAAGCTGATAATCGTGAACAGTGAGAAGCTTCCACCTACCATAGACTGAGACCTCTGTCTAACTCTTCACCCTCTCAGTCTCATTATTGTTGTTATTATTATTTGCTCATACTAATAAAATATCTTCTATTTCTCTGCATACATGATTGCTGTCTATCCATCATTTTCTTTTATCTAATTCTGAAACTTGTTTTTCAAAAAATAGTTTTTGAATGGAATAAGAAGTGAGAATCTCTTAGTTGATGTCTGTCTGCTGAAAATTTCAGGGTCATCCCTTCCCCTTCCCTATTTGCCAAACTCAAGGGAATTTTAGTCATGATTCACAGGTGCTGTATCACAATATATCAGTGTGAGGTCCAACCCCCACAAGACCTTTCCTGTTAATGGGAGCCCCATCTGAGCCACCACAGAGCCCTTATGAAAACCATGAGCCAGTCTCCATTTCTGCTCTATCAAGCCACTTTGGGATTTCTTGAGAGACCTTCCCTGCTCTCAGCAGACATCTTAATACTGGACATAATAAAGCTTTCTGTGTTTACCGTGTGTGTGTGTGTGTGTGTGTGTGTGTGTGTGTGTGTGTGTGTGTGTGTGTACTGTAGGCTTGGTATCTGGACAAGCCTCCAGTTTGATGAGCAGAGCCAACATCCACACTAAGCATGGTGGGGGCCTCTCTGACCTTGTGTCATGTCCACTACAATTGATTGTCCTGAGCTTGTTCCTTAGACCTTGAACACCATGGGGGTCTTCTTTCTTTTCCTGAGAAATAGTGTGATTCCCTAGGACCCTGGTAACTATTAGGGTTTTATCCTGCTTTTTGACTAGAAGGAAATTTATGTTCCGGGTTCTGTGCTTCATAGTGGGATCCAAGGAAGAATCTGTATTATTATATTTGGTGACTTATTCAGAAATGTTGCTAATTAAGGTACATTTGGGGACATGATAATGTAACTGCAAGCCTCTCTGTGCCTTTCGTGTACTGGAGACATTTTTTTCTTACTACCAGAAACGTATCTGAATCAGAGACTTTGGAGGGAAGCTCGGAACCATGGATCCACAGACGTTGTGGTAACTGTTCTACAGAGAGAAAGCCACGACTGTACTGAATCCAGTGCTGAGTCCACATGCACCTGCCCTGGGTATCTCCGTGCCTGTGGGGCGGCCGGGCCCCGCAGGAGGTTTGTGTCTGGGCTCTCACTGCAGTTCCCTTGCTGTGTCCGTAGCGCAGAAATACACGGCCGTGTCCTCTGCCTTCAGGCTGCTCCACCGCAGGAAAGCGGTGTTGATGGAGTTGTCGATGGAGATGGTGACGTGGCTTTGGAAGGCTGGGCTGTAGTTTGTATCAGAATCACCAGGATAGATGCTCCCCACCCACTCCAGGCCCTTCCCGGGCTTCTGGCACACCCAGCTCATCCAGTAGCTTGTGAAGCTGTATCCAGACGCCTTGCAGGAGATCGTCAGAGACTCCCCGGGCCGTCTCCCCTCTGCCCCCTGACTGCACCAGTTGCACCTGGGAACAGACGCCTGTGTGGGAGAAGCAGGACTGAGATCAGGGCCCCTCCTGCCAACCCCTCCTGTGACCCCAGATCTTTAGCCAGACTGACCTGGGAGAACAGCCAGAAGGAGGGTGAGGACGATGGCAGACGCCATCCTGGAGCACAGAGAGGGGTGCACTGAGGATCCAGCGGGCAGTGTGGGAGGCCTGCACTCCAGGGAGTTTAAAGGGGGTGTCCCTCACTTGAGTTTGCATATTTACACCCTGCCCCACAACAGATACTGTGCCAGAGGTAATAGCCCAGCACCCCAAAGGCAGCTCCTGGGCTGATGTGCACATCAGAGCAGGTGCACAATGGTCTCAATAATCTCTCCCAGCCTCCCTCATATTCTACTCCAGGTACACACAGGACTCAGGCCAGGGCGCCTTCCTGTCCACCCTTGTCTGTGATCCTGTGGGGGAAGTTGTTGGAATATGAATAGACTCACATGATAAAGAAAGAAAAGAAAAACTAACAAGAAAACAGGAGTAGAGCCTGGGGAGACTGTGAATTGAGGATTTCATGCACAGGCACCTGCTCACAAGAACTGTCACTAGGACTCGGCCTCACCACCTGCCCTTTGCACACGTGTGTGAACATGGTCTGGGCACCCAGCTGGGGAAGGGGATGATTGCCACAGCCCTTCAGCAATCCTCATCTTGTGTAATTTTCCAGACCTTCGCTAATGACACTCAGGGCAAGTTTGTAAAAGCCGTTTTGCCTTCTGCATTTCCACATTCCTACAAACACAGTAAGTAGGGAACATGTGGTCAGGTCTGTCAGTGTCAACAGCCTTGAAGGGAACACACTGCTCCACCCACGACCAGTAGTGCTGTTTTCTGACATGGATGTCAACCCCACTGATGTCTTCTTCAGCCATTTCTTTCTCCAGTAACCACTGAAGTACGTCCACCTTGTTGGCACGAGGGCCCTGCTTCTCCCCTGTGTCTGTTCCATGCTCTTTTGAATCAGTCTCATTTCCTCAGTGTCTCTAAGGCCCAAAGGGGAATCTGTTGGAAAACAACACTGTATATATCCAAAGATATTTTGCACAGTAAGGGGTCCTGCAGTGCAGAACCAAAAGGACCACCTTCATCACAGCACGTTCCACATCCTGGGAAAGGTGCATATTATGTGATGAACATCCTCACCTTCATGAAGCCAGAGCACCAGGCCTTGGGTAATGAGCCAGTGTCTTCATCTGGAGAGTCCACTTTTCTCACATGACAAACAGACTGTCCTCTGCTATGGAGGTTCCTCATCCCATCAGAAACAGTCTGCTGTGTTTTAGGATCACTTGCTTCCATGTGTGACTGTCCTGTTGTAACATGTGGATCCAGCATCCACCCAAAATGGCATAAAATTCATGTCACAATGTGACACACCTCTCTCCTGCTACTGCCTGGATTTAGTAGTTTAAAGGGTTTTCCTCCCCACCCCTAGATCGGGGCCACCTTCTTTGACACTGTGGTTTGTGCTTTGAGGAAAATTGTTCATATTGATTGTAAATCAGTCTTGTAGCCACAGCTTAGCATGCAGAGGGCCAGGACTGGCTGCAGCAGTTTTTGCTCTTTTCAGTTATTACCTGTACACACGCATTTCTGCACTGTCTCAGTGTTCATGAAATGAACCTCTACAGTGTGACTGTACCATTCCCAACTCCCATGATAATGTTTACCCCCAACAAGTTACTTGGAGCACCTGCTGCCTCACTCCACATGATGCTGGAGGCATCAGTGGTCAGAGGCTCGTCTCCACCACCTTTTCATCCCTTGCTTTGCTAAACTATGCTTTAGCCATGCATCAACATGGCAGGGTTCTTCAGACAATCCCTACTTCTGATGTAATCATATAGAGTCTGCCAAGACCATCCTAGGTCACTCTGAGCGATATAAACACAGGTCTTAGAATAAGATGCTACACTCCTGTTCATTTATTACAGAAATGATACAAATGAAAATCAGCAAAGGCACATAGAGTAATTTCCAGGGTCACCAGGTACCAGCTCTGAGGGGTCCTCTCCCCAATTGGCCTCCTGTGCACCTTCAGTTCTACCAGCAGTGATGTCTGACCACACGTGTGAGGGGTTGTCCTGCAGGGAAGCTCTCCTGAGCCTTGGTGCCCAGAGCTGCTCACTGGGGTCAGTCACAGGATTGTAGCACCTGCACATCTGATCCCCAAAACTCAGAAATCAGACCATGGAGCATAAACAGGCATTCACCAGAAATCAGCATGTGATCAACTAGTATGTTGTATTCACCCCCCCAAACAGATCAAAAAGTAAGTTAATTGATAACAATAATGGGACTGTGAGGAGACCTTGGGAGGTGGTAGATATATCTAGGTCTTAAAGTTGGTTTTAGTTTCAAGGGTATATGCATACACCCAAACTTAGTGAGTTCTGCAAGTAATTTACTGGGGAGTATTTACACAGACAGCATGTCTCATTAATGTGGTTTTAAAATGCTGCTATCAGGAGGTGTGTTAAAGAGAGCAGAGCCCATCTCTCAGGGCTTACCATGGACTAGTTGTAGGAATTGATTTCTTTCAGGAATGCATACAGTTCGGGCAACCCACACCTGTTGAGTTAACACTTTTCTGTGCAGAAGTTCAGGTAAGATGACAAAGGCTGTTAGAATGAAGATATGACTTGGAAGAAAAGGAAATGAAGAGGGGTTGAAGGTAAGATTTTATGTTGGGGTAAAATGTCTGGGCTGTGATCTGAGAGACCGTGAATGAACTGGAAGGCAGCCAGAGGCAGGAGGTTAAACAGGGCAGGGGCATGTTCCAGGAGCCAAAGCTGCAGGTGCCACATTGGACGGCGTGGGCAGAGGCAGTGTGGGCTGCAGTGGAATAGGAGAGTTTTCAGCTTGTGGACTCAGGACAGAGGAGAAGAAAGAAGCACATTCCCCAAGATGCAGATGCAGAATTTAGGTTTGATAAGTCTCCTTTCTAGGCTTCCATCCAAATGTCAGAGAGAAATTTAAGTGACTTTCTACCTTGAAAGAAATGATTGAATGCCAGAGTGAGGAGGAAGAGGGGTGTCCCTACCAGAGGATAGTCTGGACCTCACAGCAGCCCTCCTCCCCTCACACCACCCTGTTCGTTGTCCCATCCACATGGGTGGCAGATTCTTATCCAGGTCATGAGGGGGAGCACATCAATTCCACAGACCCCTCAGAAAACGTTATAGGTTTCACTGAACCTGAGAATAACTTGGTGTGAAAACATGGGCTCACTCAAGTTCACATTGATGCACTCATGATCCTTTAGGGAAATGAGATCAATAAATGAAATAGAGAATTTAAAACATTAGAAATATCAACACAGCCCTTAATGTTTTTTTTTTTTTTCCCTTTTGGAAAGTTAAAAATGAGAAACACTTAAGGTAGAGTGTTTCAAGAAAAAGGAGAGACAACTCAAAAAAGAAATGTAAGAAAGTAAAGAAAAAACATTACAAGTGACACCAGCAGAATACAAAAGGAATGAAAGGTGATGGATCTGACATTGTCCAAAGTTGTCTCAGTCTTCCCAGGTCACAGTTACTCTCCTTGTCTCAGGACCGACCAAGTGAGCTGAGAATGCAGCTGCTGGTGTTCAGGACAACACACAGACATTTCCAAACGCACATATTTTGGTAAGAATAGGAAACCCACTTTTGTCCTATGTGTGAGTTTCCTAGAAAAATTCAATAGATTTTGAGACTAGATTCAGGTGAATATATGGCAACCCTTTACTTTCCCCAAATATGCAGCTGTAGAGAATGAAAACGAGGTGTCAGGGGGAGGGGGATTGGATTATCCCCTGCATCTCTGAGGAAGGTAATGTTTGGAATGAATTTCAAGTGTCCTGATCTCAGCCCTACAATCAGACCTGAGTCATCGTCAGCAGAGTGGGCAGCACGTGGGGCAGCACCTGATATATGGAGTAATGTTTGGGGTTTCTGCAGGCTCTGATGGGGGCATAGCCAGCTCCCAAGTCAGACTCAGCAGTCAGGGAAGTCTCTGCTCTTTCTCTGGGTCAGGGTAGGAGTTGTCTCTGGAGATGATGAAATGTACTGTTCAAGATCTCTGCACATGGGCAGAAACCAATGGCTATGAGAACCAAGTCATCTCACAGTACATTGAACAATCCCTCACATCAGTGGAAACACTGACCAGGAGAAACTTAAGGAAAAATGCATCTGAGGTGAATGTGGAAATTATAATCGTTTGCAGAGTACATTCTTGCTTTTACATATTTATATGTTGCTTGAGAGGCTCACATAAAACCATGTTTTGTTTTATTAAAGTCCATGAACAGTGTGTGGTCATGATAATTCACCTCCCATCCCTCCAACTACCGGGAACACCACAGATCAGACACCTGGCTGTCCCCCTTCTCATCCAACACCGGGTTTGTGCTAAAGACCCACGTCCTGTGGGCTGGTTCCAGGTGATGATCCAGCTTGGTAGTGATCCTAATAACAGTCATTCTGGGAGATGCTGTGGGCCTGTCAAGGGCAACTTTGGATCAGGGAGGCACCAATGGCTGTCTGCACTTCGCTTACATTACAGTGTAGTCATTTCCACTCACCTCTCCCCTTCACTTGATGTCAGACGTGCACCCTAATCTGACATTTCACCCAACCTCACCTGGCTCCTGTGATTTTTCTGCCTCCAAAATTATAAGTGTCTCTGGGTCATAAGAGAATGATTTCTCCTATTTTAAGACATTATTCAAGTTTATGGACTATACTGGTAAGAATAAAATTGTAAATCTTGTGACTCCGCTGGGAGGCTTGCAGGGGAAACACTAAGATGCAGAGGGAGTCCAAGAGCTGGAGAGAAAACCAGGGCTGAGCACACCCTGCACCTGCCCTGGGTTACTCCACGCATGTGTCCCGGGCGCCCCCTGGCCACCACGCCCCACAGGCGGTTCGTGTCTGGGCTCACACTGCTGTCCCCGCCCTGTCCCTTGCATTTTAAAACAATTCTGTGTCCTCAGGCCCCAGTCTGCTCATCTGCAGATGCAGAGTGTTCTAGCTGTTCTCTCTGGAGACGGTGAATCAACCCTTCACGGAGTCCACGTAGTATGTATTACTCCCATTACCCCTGATGCTGGAGACCCACGCCAGTCCCTTCCCTGCGGCCTGGCGGACCCAGTGCATCCAGCTGCTGCTGAAGGTGAATCCAGAGGCTGCACAGGAGAGTCTCAGGGACCCCATAGGCTTGACCAAGCCTCTCCCAGACTCCACCAGCTGCACCTCACACTGGACACCTGTAAACACAGACACACCTGGTCAGATACTTCCACACACACCCTCTGTTCTCACTCTCACATCCACTCACACACTCCGAGTCTCCAGTCTCCACAAATCACCTTGTAACAGAGCTACGAGGAGAAGCCAGCTCAGTCCATATCCATGGTGCGTCGTCTGTGTTCAGTCCTGAGCAGCGAGTGGGAAGACCTGGGAGTCCTGGGGCTCGGACTCCTCTCCCAGAGCTACAGGGTCAGGGCTGGGCTGGTTTTCATGAGCAGGGGGAGGCCCTATTTGCATGTGCTCCTGGTATATAGGAGGTCTGGGGTGGGCTCTGGAACTTGGCCTCAGAACTATTTGAGTTGTCTGTAATGATTAGTGATAAAGATAGAATTTGGTGAACTGTGGCTTGTTTTTATTAAATTGTTATGTGATAAACAATTAAAAAATTTCTTACATAATCTCATACATGTGTACACAAGAAGATGGATTATGCTATTTAGATGCTCATTTTTCCCCATTTCTCAAATGTAAAAGTAAACCTGGAAACAGGAAAGGGCTCAGAGTTGTGTCCAGGAGCTTCTGTCTGGCGAGAGTCTCTGTGCTCCACTACACTGGACAAACCTGAGTAATAAATCTACTCCATCACAGAGCTGGATATTCCTCCTCCAGAAGAAGGGCAGTTTGCCCCTGAAGTCATTACTTTGAGAAAGGTATTGGGTAAAAGTGTTCCCTTCTCTCCACATCCATGCCAGCATCTGCAGCTTTGAGATTTTTGTGATGTGGACCATTCTCACCAGGGTTAGGTGATATCTCAGGGTGGTGTTGATTGCTGTTTGTCTGTCTTTATTTATTTATTTATTTGAAATACAGTCTCACTTGTTGCCCTTGGTAGAGGGCCATGGTGTCTTAGCTCACAGAAACCTCTATCTCCTGGGCTTAAGCAATTCTCTTGCGTCAGCCTCCCGAGTAGCTAGGACTACAGGTACCAGCCACAACACCTGGCTATTTTTAGTGACTGGGTCTTGCTCTTGCTCAGGCTGGTCTTGAACCCATGAGTTCAGGTGGTCTGCCAGCGTGGGCCTCCCAGAGTGCTAGGATTACAGGCGTGAGCCACTGAGCCTGGCCTTTGTCTGTCTTCTTTAGAGAAGTTGTGTGGTATTTTTGGTTCTTTTTTGTTGATTAATTTGAGTTCTCTGTAGATCCTAGTTATCAAGCTTCTGTGTGATTTATAACATGAAAATATCTGTTCCCACTCTGATGGTTCTCTGTTTGTTTTGGTTATTGTCTCCTTAACTGTACAGAAACTCCTTAATTAAGTCCCATTTGTTTATTTTTGTTGTTATTGCAATTGCCATGGCCATCTTCATAAATTCTTTCCCCAGGCCAATGTCTCCAAGTGTTTTACCCACACTTTATTTGAGGATTTTTATTGTTTCATGCCTTAGATTTTAGAATGGATTAACAAGTGTGGTATGTGCATACTATGGAATATTATTCAGTCATTAAAAGAGATTCATCTTTTGTATTAGCCTGAATTGAGTTGGAATACATTCTTCTTACTAAAGCATCACAATAATGTAGAAACAAGAATCCAATGTACTCAATTCTAATATGAAGGCAGTTGATGTTCTAATCAATGCTAGGGGGTAAGAGAATGAGGGAGTGGGGAAAAGGAGAGCAGGGAGGAGGCTGGGGGTTTACAGTGTATGGCACACCTCTTGGGGGCAGGACAAAATTATAAGATGGACTTTACTTACCAAATGCAATCAGTGTAACCTAATTCTTTGCACCCTCAATGAATCCCAAACTATTAAAAAATATGAAAAAATAAAAAATGTATTGGGTATATTTGCAGAGCATTTTGCTTTATTTTCCATTATAAATTATCATACTCTCACTAACTTTTATAAACATTTGTAAAGCGCCCAATCCTAAGATCTTTGTCCTCAAGCTTAGCAAATTCTTCTAGAATGAGAATGAAGATGTCAGCTAATACATGTGACATAAAGTTTAATCATCTTGATCTTGCGATTCTTTGTGCTCTTGTATATCCATCAGATGCTTCTCTATCTAAGGAACTAGCCACTCCTAATGTAAACAGGCTGTGACAACAAGCTGCTTACATCACGGGGGTTTGTTTACATGCGTGAAAGACATGAGTTTCCAGTCATAAAGTTAGTCATTTAATTATAAAGTGTCCTTATGGGAAGCTTGTGAGTGCTTGTAAGCATGAAGTGCAGCACTCTGAGTCATCCATAACCTGGGACTCCATGTATTACATTTCTTAGTATTCTCCCCCATCAGGACAGGGATATCTATGCCACAAATTGCATCATGTGAATGGTTCATCTGGCATGGTAACTGGAGCTTTTCTGGTTGAATTTTTATAAAACAGGATATAGCATCTCATTCGTCTGTACAAATAACAGGAGACATGCAATTTACAAACAGAACATTAGAAGGAAGACAGGGGTCTGTGTGGTGGGTGGAGAGAGAAAACCCAGGACCTGACAGGAAACAGCACTTCGGCTACACTTAAGTGTCCTGCAAAGCTGAGGAGAGAGCACAGCTGAGATGCGGCCTCAGTTCTTGTAATAGAATAACCCCAAGTTTGGTAACTGTGCTCTCTGTGCACAGTAATACATGGCTGTGTCTGCGCGGTCCATGCTGGTCATTGTTAGGACCACCTGGTTTGTGGAGGTGTCCTTAGAAATTGTGAGTCGGCTCTTCAGGCCTGAGCTATAGTACTTATTATCATTCCACCAGATGGTTGTAACCCACTCCAGGCCCTTTCCTGGAGGCTGGTGGACCCAACTAACACCCATTCCAGAGGTGCTCAGTGAGAACTCAGAGAAGGTGCAGGTCAGTGTCAGGGTCTGGGTGGGTTTCACCAGCCCTGGTCCAGCCTCTTTCAGGGTCACCTGTGACATGACCCCTCTGGAGGAAGCACAGAAGGAGGTTGAAGTTGACTGAGAAAAAAGAAGACCCTTTTTATTCCTATTGAAGTCCCAGACTAGAGCTCTCACAGGAAGGCATAGTGAGCAGCAGGAGAGTGGCACACAGCATGTCCATGGCGGGGCTCAGGAATCACTGACCCAGGCCCTGTGCTGGGCTTTTTATCCCAGGACAGGGTGGAGCTGATGGAGATTTGCACTGACCTCACCTGGGTTGCAAACATTTAGGAAGGTCTGAGGTCTCAGGACACAACAGGGGAGTGAGCACTCAGCTTTGAACTGTCATGGCTGGTCTCCATGGGGGTCGCCTGCCCATTTCAGAACTGGGTGTGTCAGGCCACGAAGTCCCCTGCGTGTTCTGTGGCTGGATGCAATCGGCTATAAGGTCCCAGTTGTTACAGAGTCTTCTCCTTGGAGGCTCAGATGTTGTAGTTCTCATTCTGGTAAAAGGGAGTAAAGGACAAGACAGATGCCCTGTCCTCTCACTTTGAGAAGTGAGAAGTTTGTGTTTGGGGGAGAGTGGGCACTATACTCCTACATTAAGCTTTTGAACCTTTTTCATTAACAGAGAGCAGAAAAAATTGGTAAAGTAAAAGTGTCACTCCATAAAATTTTTCCATTGACTCTGTGTAAATACATATATGTTGACTAGAGAGGCCTTGTGCCCAGTTAGGCCTGTGGGTACAGAGAGTGACACACCTGTGACTTTCCTCTTCATCAGGCCATGAGTGAGCAGATGGTGAACAGCTGGAGTGGACTTGTAGGGGAACGGCTGGCTGACAGCACGTCCTGACCTGTCTCCCCCTACACCTGCACTGAAGATGGTTCAGTGCTCACGGGGCTGTGGAGACATTCTCCATCCTAGACTCCTCATTCCTACATAAAATAGATCCTAGAGATTGGACCTATCTGTCACACCATGAGACACACACACACACACACACCCCTTCATATTTGCCGTGTGGAACTCCATGAATGTGGAAGTCACTTTACATTGCTGCCATAGTATATATGAGTATTTCTTACATTTCACTTCTGTGAAACCATGGTCTGACACTAACTAAAGGCTTATCATTTATGCTGGGCTGCATAGCTATGAGAGTTTGTTGCCAACACAGGAAACACACCTGCGAGGGAGTGAGTTCAGACTGCTGAGTGTGCACAGTGTCCCCAGAGTTGGAGAGGAGACTGGGGTGAAGCTCCTTCCACATGTGACCAATGATCCCTGGACTTTCCATTGCCGTTCCCAGGGAGGCCCAGCCATAGCTGACTTTCATTTGCTTTTGGTGCAATTAATGGTTCAGGCCTTTCCTGGGAGTATAGTTGGGTCTGCTTAAATACACACTCAGTTGATGATGGGAAAGGAACTGGTTCAAGATGGTAAACAGAGGGCTTTAAACTTACCTGCACAGGTTTCACAAGTGAAATGATTTGATATCATCCAAAGTGGAAGGCATGATCAATGTCAAGAAATGCGTGTGTTCTTTTATGCAGAGAGAAATGCACATGTATTTTTTCAGATCTGGCTTTTAAGTGTTATTCCAAAGAAAATGTAAGCAACTCATGCGCGATACCCACAACCTCTGACACACATTTTAAGCCCCTCTGCAAATGGAAAAATATTTATTTACTGAGACAAAACAGGAGTCTATTGCCCTGTTCGCTGATGGGAGAACAGGAATTCTTCTACCACTTCCTTTCCTATGTGGGGAACTTTACTTCTTTTCTTTCAGAATTTCTCTAACTAGGACTTACAGTACAATGGTGAATTGAATAGGTAAGAGCATCCTTGTCTAGTTTCAGGTTTTGAAGGCAAAGTCTAGTGTTGACATTGGTATCATGCCTGATGTGGGCTTGTCACACTTGTTCTCCATTATGTTGAGGCACTTTCCAAGTCCTCCTAGGTTTTTGCTGAGCACATTTTTGTCATTAAAGGATATTGGAATTTGTCAAAGCTTTTGTTGACTTTAGTGACCACTTCATGAAGAAAAGATGGTGTCCATAACAAACACTTCTGGGAAAAAATTCCTAAACATAAAACCTAAAACTATGAAGCCAGTAGAATTACACAGGGAGAAATCTTCACAGCATTAGGTTCTGCTATAAACTGGGGGTATGACATGAGCACAGCCTACAAAAATGGATCAAAAAAATAGGGTCATGCTTTGTTTGGAACTGTTAAAAAGCCTAAGTAGCCAAGAAATCATAAGCAAAAAATCAAATCTGGAAGCACCACATTATCACATGTCACACAATACTACAAGTGTGTAGTAACCAGAACAGTCTGGTGTGGGTACAAAAATAGAGACACAGACACCGGCACAAGACAGAGAACCCACATAAAAAAACAATCCCAATACAGCCAACTCATCTTGATGAAGCAGACAACGACATAAACTGGCCCTAGTCAATAAATTTTGCTGGACAACTGGACAGCCACATGTAGAAGAATGAAACAGGACCCCTACATCTCACCACTCACAAAACTTAATGCCAGGTCAATGAAGACTTAAATGCAGACATGACACCACAGAATTCTAGTGGAAAATGAAGCAAAAGCTCCTATTGGTTTAGGCAAATAATTTACTACTAAGACCACAATGGCAAACGCTGCAACAAGAAACATAAATGAATGAAATGGGATTGAACTGAAAGCTGCTGCACAACAAAGGAAATAACTGACAGAGCAAACAGGCAGCCTAAAGAACTGGAGAACATGTTGACAAGTTATAAACCTGGTAAAGGGCTAATGTTCAGAATCCACTAAGAACTCAAACAGATCAGCAAGAAAATAAAGCAGACCACTTGATTAAAAAGTGAATGAAAACATGAACAAAAGCTTTTCAAAAGAATATAGACAAATCATCCATAAACAGATGAAAGAATGCTCAACATCTCTAACCATCAGAAAAACAAATTATTAGTTAAATTACCATGAGATATCACCTTCTCCCATGTAAAAAGGCTTTTATAAAAAAATCTAAGAACAATAGATGTTGGCAGGGATGTACAGAAAAAGAACACGTATACACTGATGGTTGGATTGCAAATTATTACAACCTGTGTGAAAAACAGTACAAAATTTCCTCAAATAACTAAAGGTAGACCTACCATTCAACCCAGAAATCCCCACTACTGGGTGTCTACACATAGGAAAAGAAGTCATATCAAAAAGACACCTTCACTCAAATGTTCATTGTGGAACAGTTCACAACTGCAGAGATGTAGAATCAAGTGCGCATCAGTTTGCGAGTTGATTAAAATACACAGTGTATGTGTACTCTGGAGTACTACTCAGACATAAAAAGGATGAATTAATGCCTTTTCAACAATTTGGATGGAACTGGAAACCATTACTCTATGTCAAGTATCATAAGACTGGTAAAACAAACACCACATGCACTTGTTATTCAACTAGAAGTTGCCAATGAGCACACGTGTGCACCGAGGAACATAAAACGTAGTGGAAATCAAGCCTTAATACTTTAACATACAAAAGAAAAAAGTTAAAGTAAATTCAGAATTCCACACCATTGGAGGACCAATCCAGCTTAGATTGCCATATAGAGAATGTTCATGGATCTTGTGATGCTTCAGATGTTTAAAAGGAGACAGCCGACCTACAACTTGCAGTCTAAGTTGATGATCTTAGATAAGGCACAACATTGGTTTCCAATACTGGACTAACAATCCTGTATGATTCACCATTTTGCCACCATTATTATCACTAGCTCAATTGCAGCAGCTCTTTCATATTCTATAGAGCAAAATCTCCTCCCTTCTTGCACTGTATTCAAAATAGTTTTGAGTAATCAAACTTCTTTTTTGATTTTTGACTATTTACAATGCAAGGTTCATTCATGCCTCTTATTTCCCCACCCATAGGCATAAGTAAATACAGGCTGTGAGAGTGGGCGATTCAAGCCTCACTAGCCCTTTCCAGGGGGAGTAAATCCTCACTAGTCCCCACCACGGATCTATCAACAAACCCTGAGCCCATCTCCTTTCCTGCGTGAGGGACACAGAGTGTCCTCTACAGAGTCATTTTGGACTTTGAGAGGACAACGCTGCCGTCCCCAGCTATTTCAAGAAGTTTTCCACATTCACGGGGTAGTTGAGTGCAGCATCACCAGACTCGACACCCACACTGAGTGTGCCCCTTCTCCGGGTGTCACTAGGATGGGTGTTGGGACCCTGGTGCTGAGACGCTGACTGCCCTGTTTTCTCCCTTCTCCTGCTTAGGAAGGCTGACACCCTCTGCCCCCAGTGTCTAGCAGGCAATTGGTCCTGCTTGCCAGCTAGCTGACACCTGCAGATCTGTTTCTGTTCTGCATGGCTGAGTTCATCAGAGCATTTTTATGGATTTATCAGAGATGCGGTGATGTGTACCTGGTATTGAAAATAAGTAGACCGCAACTGTAAGCCTTGTTCTGCCAATTCTACCGGTGAAGACGTCTTTGTCTTATGACAAGAATGTTTTTATTTCAGAGGCTTCAGAGGTAAGCACTAACCCAGAGAATCCTCAGAGGAAACAGATTAATGGAGAGGAAGCCACGACCCTGCAGGCAACCAAGGCTGAGCCATCCTGCACCTGGCCTGGGTGACTCCGCGCACGTGTCCCGGGCGCCCCCTGGCGGCCGCGCCACCCAGGAGGTTCGAGTCTGGGCTCACAATGCAGTCCCCTCGCTGTGTCCCTCACGCAGTAATACACCCCGGTGTCCTCGGGTCTCAGGCTGTTCATCTGCAGATCCACAGTGTTCTTGCCATTGTCTCTGGAGATGGTGAATCGGCCTTTCACGGAGTATGAGACCCACTCCGGCCCCTTCCCTGGAGCCTGGCGGACCCAGTTCATGCTGTAAACAGTGAAGGTGAATCCAGAGGCTACACAGGAGAGTCTCAGGGACCCGCCAGGCTGGACCAAGCCTCCCCCAGACTCCACCAGCTTCACCTCACACTGGACACCTGGAAACACAGAGACACTGGGTCAGAAACATCCACACACCCCCCTCTGTTCTCTCTCACACATCCACTCACACACTCCGAGTCTCCAGTTCTCCGTGAGTCATCTTGTAACAGAGCAACGAGGAGAAGCCAGATCAGCCCAGACTCCATGGTGAGTCGTCTGTGTTCACTCCTTAGAAGCGAGTGGGCAGACTTGGGAGTCCCGGGGCTTGGACTCCTCTCCCAGAGCTGCAGGGTCAGGGCTGGGCTGGTTTTCATGAGCAGAGGGAGGCCCTATTTGCATGTGCTCCTGCCATATAGGAGGTCTGGGGTGGGACGCTGAGGGAGGGCTGGGCCAGAGCACGTGTGAGTGTGTTGGGACAGTAATATGACAAGGATAACACTTGATAAAACAGAAATTCTTACTGTGAGATTTCATACATACTTATGATATATCTGCTTAGTTCATTGGATCACTTCTTGTACGTGTCATTGGTTCTTCCATGGTACAAATGTGAGGCTCATCCCGGAGCACAGATTGTCTCTGTGACATGTTCAGCATTTCCACTCTGTTAAGAGTAACTTTTGGTATCTGAGCATGAACTTTTCAGCTCTGTACACCCCTGACCCTTGGACCCACTACAGGATTGAGCTGTGCCTGTCTAGTGGTTTCAATATTTCTGTCATGGGAATTATTTGTAGTTTTCTGACTTGAAGACTTTACCCTGAAAATGCAGAGGACTATGGTTGATGCAGTTGAATTTTTAGGGATCTGGGTCATTTTCTTTCTGACACTTGTTTCCTCTCAGTAGGTCCATTATTGTTTATAATTAATTTAATGAGGTATAATTGACATGGACTAATCTACATATATTTAAAGTGTACACATTAGAAATGTTAACACATCTACAATCATTATAAAGTCAGTGAATAAATCAGTTCACTTCACCTCATCTTCTGTTCTTCCTTATTCCCTTCTTTCCCTTTTCCTTCCTATATTCTTCTCCTAGGCAGATATTGATCCTTCAGATAGAACTTTAGGTTAGTTTTTATTTCCTAGAGATTATATAAATGGAGCAATGCAATTTTGACTCCTCTTCCTTTGGCTTATTTACCGTGTATAAACACTTCCATGTACAGACATGTTGCTGAGTGTATGAAACACTTTTCTGATGAGGGTGGTATGAACAAGTGTCACATAATTATTGTCTATTAAGCTTTTGTTTAATATAAACTAGTTCAATTTTTGGTGTCCTACAAGTAAATCTGTGGCTCAGCTTGAAGGTGTACCTTGGTAAGAAATATAGTTTCTAGTGTTTATTCTGAGAACAATAACATTGACAACCACAGAGAACCTGCAGAAGATGTAATTTGGGAAACAATCATTAATACCCAAGATAATTGAAGTTGTAGGACTAACAGCAAACCTGACATGTGGAAAGAGACAAATTCTTGCAGGAGTAACCAAGGGTAGGGAGTTATCTGATCTGGATAACTGAGCCTGCCACATGCAGGGTAGGCTGTCAGAGGATGAAGCTATGAGTGTGTATCTCACTGCTGGGAGCTGAGTGTGGTAAAAGCTTTATGGTGGGAAATTCTCCAGGATATCAGGCTCAAGGAAAACAGCAGTCACAAAAATCTCCTTTCCCACAAATCCACTGTGGGAGAGAGAGGGACAGAGAGCACACACTTCTAAAATGCTTCCAGACTCACCTCTCCTTTACCATTATAAAATTAAAGAATGGATTTTCAATAAAATCTTCAATACTGGCATCCTAGGGGTGAAGTGGGCCCTGTAGCAACTGGGAGGGAAACAGAGGCCCACACCACAGTTATGTTCAACCACCCCTCACATTCCCAGTGGAATAAAAGCCTTGATCTGAAGGGAAGGGCATCAAAACTTGAATCTGAGGACCCTGGAGGATAAACACTAGTTCTGTGATAGAAAACTATATATAATAACAAGACATGGCTGATTGCTAAGTGTGGGCACAGTTATTTTAGCTACATCAGGGAAAGTTTTGATTATGTTTTAGATAAGATTCTCCCGAAATCCCTGAGGTAATACTATTTATCTACTAATCATACCTTAATAGTAAAATTGAAGGTTAATGACCTGTAGTTCATGTTACTAAGTTACTAAGCAAATTTTCCATTGGAATATGGTTCTCCACCAGATGAAAAATCAGCCCACGTTGCAGAAGTCAATTATACTTCATGGAGCTTGTCAATTAGCCAAAAACAGATTAAATTCATGAGTTTTTGGAATAGCAAGTGAATTTGGGATGCTTTGAAAACAAAAGGGTTTCTTACAACTTCTAGTAAAATGAATAACAAGCTGAGAAAGATATAAATAAACTTTTAAATGCTAGAGAAATTATATAACCTTGGAAATTATCAAAAAAAAAAAAAATAGCATGGGAGCTAAGCAAATGTTGTAGCAGATCATTACACAGGAAAAGCAGCCTCAACCTAGGTTATATCTCATCTAAACCTGTAAGACAGTACCGTTACTCATATAACACAGCAGTGATCCATATTAAATCTTCTAAAATGTCGATCAAAGTGCCATTATTAGAGTTAAGATTTAACAATTTAAAAAACTTTTTGAACTCCCTTGGGCAAGGGCTCTACTATTAGCACTTGTGGTGTCTTATTGCACTCACTCAAGGACATGTCAGTTATTACCCAATGGCTTGGTACCTGGACAGATCTTACACTTAGAGTTTTCCACAAATAGTAGCATTTTGGATATTATGTGCAGGACAAAAACTCTTGAAATTAGCATATGTGTTCTACACGCTCCTATCACACACAGAGTCAGGCTAAATATTTACTACACCTTTCTAAAAGTCTGTCATGTTCAAGCAAGTAATAGTGTGTACTAAAGGGGACATCAGGTGAACATTGCACCAGAGCCACACTGGAAAGATATTATTAAGGACATTGAACAAATCATAGTAGTGAAATTCCAATATGGCAGTTCTCGTATTTCACAACTAAAGAATCAATAGGGAATTCTAGTCTCTTGGGCGCCTACTCTGATAAAGGATGTAAACCTGAGAATTCTCACAGAACCTGAGAAGCTTCCAGTGTTTTGAAGAAGACAGCAGACCCAAGACCTTCAGAATAAGCTGATAATCGTGGACAGTGAGAAGCTTCCCCCTACCATAGACTGAGACCCCTGTCTAATTCATCACCCACTCATCCTCATTATTATTTGCTCATACTAATAAAATGTCTTCTATTTCCCTGCATATATGATTGCTGTCTACCCATAATTGTCTTTTATCAGATTGTTAAACTTGTTTTTCAAAAAATAGTATTTTAATGGAATAAGAAGTGCGAATCTCTTAGTTGATGTCTGTCTGCTGAAAATCTTCAGGGTTATCCCTTCCCCTTCCCTATTTGCCAAACTCAAGGGAATTTTAGTCATGATTCAAAGGTGCTGTATCACAAGATATCAGTGTGAGGTCCAAACCCCACAAGAACTTTCCTGTTAGTGGGAGCCCCACCTGAACCACCACAGAGCCCTTATGAAAACCATGAGCTAGTCTCCCTTTCCATTCTAGCAAGCCACTTTTGGATTTCTTGAAATGCCTTTCCTGCTCTCAGAAGACATCTCAATACTGGACATAATAAAGCTTTCTGTATTCACTCTGTGTGTGTGTGTGTGTGTGTGTGTGACAAGGAGAACCAACATCCACACTAAGCGTTGGTGGGGTACTCTCTGACCTTGTGTCATGTCCACTACAATTGATTGTTGTGAGCTTGTTGCTTAGACTTTGAGCACCACGGGAGTCGTCTTTCTTTTCCTGAGAAACATTGAGATTGCCTAGGACCCTGGTAACTGTTAGGGTTTTTTTTTTTTTTTTTTTTGTAGAGACAGAGTCTTACTGTACTGCCCTCGGTAGAGTGCCGTGGCATCACACGGCTCACAGCAACCTCTACTCTTGGGCTTAGAGCGATTCTCTTGCCTCAGCCTCCCAAGCAGCTGGGACTACAGGCGCCCGCCACAACGCCCGGCTATTTTTTTGTTGCAGTTTGGCCGGGGCTGGGTTTGAACCCGCCACCCTCGGCATATGGGGCCGGCACCCTACTCACTGAGCCACAGGCGCCGCCCACTGTTAGGGTTTTATCCTGCCTTCTGACTAGAAGGAAATTTATATTCTGGGGTCCGTGCTTCATAGTGGAGTACAAGGAAGAATCTGTAATATATTTAGTGACTTATTCAGAAATGTTGATAATTAAGGTACATCTGGGGACATGATAATGTAACTGCAAGCCTCTCTGTGCCTTTTGTGCACTGGAGACATTTTTTTCTTACTACTAGAAACGTATCTAAATCAGAGATTTTGGAGGGAAGCTTAGAACCATAAATCCACAGACGTTTTGGTAACTGTTATACAAAGACAAAGGTGCGACCCTGCAGGAAATCAGGGCTGAGTTCACCTGCACCTGCCCTGGTTAACTCCGGGCCTGTGTCCGGGCTCCCCCTGGCGGCCGTGCCCCGCAGGAGGTTTGTGTCTGGGCTCTCACTGCAGTTCCCTTGCTGTGTCTCTAGCGCAGAAATACATGGCGGTGTCCTCTGCCTTCAGGCTGCTCCACCGCAGGAAAGAGGTGCTGATGGAGCTGTCGGTGGAGATGGTAACATGGCCTTGTCAGGCCGGGCTATACCTGGTATCAGAATTACTAGGATTGATTCTCCCCACCCACTCCAGTCCCTTCCCGGTCTTTTGGCGCACCCAGTGGATATAGGAGCTTGTGAAGCTGTATCCAGATGCCCTGCAGGAGATCGTCAGAGACTCTCCGGGCCGTCTCTCTTCTGCCCCCTGACTGCACCAGCTGCACCTGGGCACAGACGCCTGTGTGGGAGAAGCAGGACTGAGATCAGGGCCCCGCCTGCCAACCCCTCCTGTGACCCCAGATCCTGAGTCAGGACTGACCTGGGAGAACAGCCAGCAGGAGTGTGAGGACGACGGCAGACCCCATCCTGGAGCACAGAAAGGGCTGCACTGAGGATCCAGCGGGCAGTACAGGAGGCCCACTCTCCAGGGAGGTTAAAGAGGGTGACCCTCACTTGAGTTTGCATATTAAGTAATACCATGCCCCACAGTGGAGGCTTCACACAGGTCATAGCCCAGCACCCTCAAGGCAGCTCCTGGTCTGACGTGCACCAACGAGCAGGTGCACGAGGTTCCCAATAATCCCTCCCAGCCTTCCTCATATTCTGCTCCAGGAACACACAGGACTCAGGTCAGGGATCCTTCCTGCCCACCCTTGTCTATGATACTGTGGGGGAAGTTGTTGGAATATAAATAGACTCACATGAGAAAAAAAGAAAAAAGAAAAAAACAGGAGTAGAGCCTGGGGAGACTGTGAAGTGAGGATTTCATGCAGAGGCGCCTGCTCACAAGAACTGTCACTAGGACACGGCCTCACCACCTGCCCTTTGCACACACGTGTGAACATGGTCTGGGCACCCAGCTGGGGCAGGGGACGATTGCCACAACCCTTCAGCAATCCTCATCTTGTGTAATTTGCAGACCTTTGCTAACGACACTCAAGGCAAGTTTCTAAAAGCCATTTTGCCTTCTGCATTTTCACATTCCTACAAACACAGTAAGTAGGGAACTTGTGGTCAGGTCTGTTGATGTCAACACAGTAAGTAGGGAAGGGAAGGGAACACACTGCTCCACCAATGACTAGCAGTGCTGTTTTCTGACGTGTGTGTCAACCTCATCCCTGTCTTCTTCAGCCATTTCTTTCTCCATTAACCACTGAAGTATGTCCACCTTTTTTCGCACTAGTGCCCTGCTTCTCCCCTGTGTCTGTTCCATGCTCTTTTGGGTCAGTCTCATTTCCTCAGTGTCTGTAAGGCCCAAGGGGAAATATGATGGAAAACAACACAGTATATATCCAAAGATATTTTGCACAATAAGGGGCCCTGCTGTGCAGAACTAAATGGGCCCCCTTCATCACAGCACGTTCCACATCCTGGGAAAGGTGCATATTATGTGGTAAACATCCTCACCTTCATGAAGCCAGAGCACCAGGCCTTGGGTAATGAGCCAGTGTCTTCATCTGGCAAGTCCACTTTTCTCACATGACAAACAGACTGTCCTCTGCTATAGAGGTTCCTAATCCCATCAGAAACAGTCTGCTGTGTTTTAGGATCACCTGCTGCCGTGTGTGACTGGCCTGTTCTAAGATGTGGGTCCAGCATCCACCCAAAATGGCATAAATCATGTCACAATGTGATACACCTCTCTCTTGCTACTGCCTGGATTTAGTAGTTTAAAGGATTTTCCTTTCCAGCCCTACCCCGGGGCCACCTTCATTGACACTGTGCTTCGCGTTTTCACTGTAGCCACAGTTCAGTTTGTGGAGGGCCAGGACTGAGTGCAGCAGTTTTTGCTTTCTTTTGAGTTAGTACCTGTACACATGCATTTCTGCACTGTCTCAGTGTTCACTGAGACATCAACCCTTAGACTGTGACCATACCATTCCCAACTCCCACTGATAATGTTTGCCCACAAGTTACTTAGAGCACCTGCTGCTTCACTGTATGTGATGTGGCAGCCATCAGCTGTCACCGGCTCATCTCCACCACCTTTTCATCCCTTGCTTTGCTAAACTATGCTTTAGCCACGTGTCAAAAGGCAGGGTTATTCAGGCAATCCCTACTTCTGATGTAATCATATAGTCTGCCAAGACCATGCTAGTTCTCTCTGAGCGATATAAACACAAGTCTTAGAATAAGATACTACACTCCTGGTCACTTATTACACAAATGATACAAATGAAATTCAGCAAAGGCACATAGAGTAATTCCCAGGGTCACCAGGTACCAGCGCCCAGGGGTCCTCTCCCCAGTTAGCCTCCTGTACACATTCAGTTGTACCAGCAGTGATGTCTGGCCACACGTGTGATGGGTTGTTCTGCAGGGAAGCTCCCCTCAGCCTTGCTGCCCAGTGCTGGTCACTGGGGTCAGTCACAGGGTTGTAGCACCTGCACATCTGATCCTCAGTACCCAAAGTCAGACCTCGGGGCAAACACAGGCATTCACTACAAATCAGTATGTGATCAACTAGTAGGTTGAATTCACCCCCAAACCAATTGAAAAGCAAGTTAATTGCTAACAATAATGGGGATGTGAGGAGACATTGGAGGTGTAGATATATCCAGGTCTTAATGTTGGTTATGGTTTTAAGAGTATATGCATACACACAAACTCAGTGAGTTCTGCAAGCTATCTACTGGGGAGTGTTTACAGGGACATCGTATCTTATTAATGTGGTTTTAAAATGCTGCTATGAGGAGCTGTTTCAAGGGATCAGAGCACATCTCTCAGGGGCTTATCATGGACTAGTTCTAGGAATTTATTTCTTTCAGTAATGCATACAGTTTGACAACTCACACCTGATGAGTTATCCTTTTCTGTGCAGAAGTTCAGGTAAGAGGACAAAGGCTGTTAGAATGAGCAATATGACTTGGAAGCAAAGAGAGTGAAGAGAGGTTTAAGGTCAGACTTCATGTGGGGGCTAAATGGCTTAGAAATGATGCTGAGAGCCCAGGGATGGACTGGGAGGCAGCCTGTGGAGGGAGATAAACTGGGCAGGGGCATGTTCCAGGTGCCAAAGCTGCAGCTGCCACATTGGACGGTGTGGGCAGAGGCAGTGTGGGCTGCAGTGGAATAGGAGAGTTTTCAGCTTATGAACTCAGGACAGAGGGGGAAGAAACAAGCACATTCCCCAAGAGAGTGGGTTCAGAATTTAGGTTTGACAAGTCTCATTTCTAGGCTTCCATCCACATGTCAGAGAGAAATGTAAATGACTTTCCACCTTGATAGAAATGATTGAATGGCAGAGTGAAGAGGAATAGGGGTGTCCCTAGCAGAGGACAGTCTGGACCTCACGGCAGACCTCCTCCCCTCACACCACCCTTTTTGTTGTCCCATCCACATGGCACAATAGAAAGATCAACACATCCCTGAATTGTTTTATTTTCCTTTTGAAAAGTTAGAAAAGAGAAAAACTAAGAAGAAAAAGGAGAGAAAACTCAAATAAGTAACATAAGATAGTAAAGAGGAAACCTTACAAGTGCTACCACCAGAATATAAAAGGAATGATAGATGGTGGATCTGACATTGTCCAAAGTTGTCTCCACCTTCCCAGGTCTCAGTTACATTCCTTGTCTCAGTTCCTCCCAAGTGAACTGAGAATACAGCTGCTGGTGTTCAGGACAACATATTGAAATTTCCACCACCCATATTTAGGTAAGAATATGAAACCCACTTTTGTTGAGTCTGTAGGTTTTCCAGAAAAATTCAATAGATTTTGAGGCTAGATTCAGGCAAATATGTGGCAACACTTTACACTCCCCAAATATACAACAATGAAGAATGGAAACCAGGTGTCCGGGAAAGGCGATTGAATTATCACCTGAATCTCCGAGGAAGGTAATACTCAGGGTAAAATTCAAGTGTCCTGATTCTCAGCCCCACAATCAGACCTGAGTCACTGTCATCACAGAGGGAAGTCCCAGCTCCCTGCACACCAGGCAGCACCTGATATAGGGAATGTTATTTAGGGTTTCTGCAGGCTCTGACTTGGGCAGGGCCAACTCCCACCTCAGACTCAGCAGTCAGGGAAGTCTCTGCTCTTCCTCTGTGTCAGGGTAGTGGTTGTGTCTGAAGATGAGAAACTTACTCTACTGAAGATCTCTGCACATGGAAAGAAACCAATGGCTATGAGAACAAATTCATCTCACAGTACATTTAACAAGCCTTCATATTAGTGGAAACACTGACCAGGAGAAATTAAGGAAAAATGTACCTGATGTGAATGTGGAAATTACAATTGTTTGCAGACTACATGCTTGCTTTTACGGATATATACATTGCCTGAGAGGCTCATGTAAAACCATGTTTTGTTTCATTAAAGTCCATGAACAGTGTGTGGCCATAAGAATTCACCTCCCATCCCTCCAACTACAGGGAGCACCATGCACCAGACACCTGGCTGTCACCCTCTGTCATCCATCACTGGGTTTGTGCTAAAGACACACGTCCTGTGGGCTGGTTTTAGGTGACTATCCAGCTTGGTAGTGATCCTAATAAGAGTCACTCCTGGGTGATGCTCTGGGCCTGTCAAGGGCAATTTTGGATCAGGAAGGCACCAGTGGCTGTCTGCACTTTGCTTGCATTACAGTGTAGCTATGAATTTCCACTCTCTTCTCCCCTTTCTCCTTCACTCGATGTCAGATGTGCACCCTGGGCTGACACTTCCCAAGCCTCACCTGGCTTCTGTGAATTTTTCTGCCTCCTCAACTTACAAGCCTTTTTAGGACATGTAAGAACGATTTCTCCTATGATAAGAAACTATTCACTTTAGTGACTTTGCTGGTAGGAATAACGTTGTAAATCTTGTTACTCCACTAGGAGGCTCTCAGGAGAAACACTAAGTTGCAGACGGAGCCCCAGAGCTGGAGAGAAAACCAGGGCTGAGCACCCCTTGCACCTATACTAGGTGACTCCGTGCCTGTGTGCCGGGCGCCCCCTGGTGGCTCCTTTCTGCAGGAGGTTGGTGTCTGGGCTCAAACTGCGGTCCTCTCACTCTGTCCCTCGCACAGTAATACAAGGCTGCGTCCTCAGGTTTCGGATTAGTCATTTCAAGGGAGACTGTGTTTGTAGGGTTGTCTCTGGCGATTGTGAATCTCCCTTGTACTGATGGAGAGTACCACTGCTTACTTCCGGATGGTTGACTCACTCCTGCCACCCACTCCAACCACTACTCTGGAGTCTGGCGGACCCTGGTGGACCCACATGTTGTAATCAGTGAAAGTGAATCCAGAGGCTGCACAGGAGAGACTCAGGGACTCTCTAGGCTGGACCAAGCCTCCACCAGACTCCACCAGCTTCACCTCACACTGGACACCTGCAAACCCAGTGACACCTGGTCAGAAACCTCCACACACACACTCTGTTCTCTCTCTCACATCCACTCACACACTCCGACTCTCCAGTTCAACACGAATCACCTTAGAACAGAGCAACAAGGAGAAGACAGCTCAGCCCTGAAGTCCACGGTAGGTCATCTGTGTTCAGTCCTGACCAGCGAGTGGGCAGACGTGGGAGTCCCGGGGCTGGGACTCCTTTCCCAGAGCTACAGTGCTGGGCTGGTTTTCATGAGCAGAGGGAGGCCCTATTTGCATGTGCTCCTGCAATATCAGAGTTCTGGGGTGGGAAGCTGAGGGAGGGCAGGGCCAGAGCATGTGTGAGTATGTTGGGACAGGAATGTGACAAGGGTAACACTTGATAAAAGACAAATTCTTATTGTGAGATTTCATACATACTTATGATATATCATCTTAGTTCATGTTTACACATGCACATGGATCACGTATTGTATGTGTCATTGTTTCTTCCATGTTACAAATGTGAGGCTCACCCCGGAGGACAGATTGCCTCTGTGACATGTCCAGCATTTCCACTCTGTTAAGAGTAACTTTTGATATCTGAGCATGAACTTTTTAGCACTGTACACCCGTGTCCCTTGGACCCACCACAGGATTGAGCTGGGCCTGTCTAGTGGTTTCAATATTTCTGTCATGGGCACATTTGTAGTTATCCCACTTGAAGACTTTACCCTGAAAATGCAGAGGACTATGGTTTATGCAGTTGATTTTTTAGGGTTCTGGGTCATTTTTCCTTCTAACACTTATTTCCTCTCAGTAGTCCATTATTCATTGTGATTAACATACCGAGGTATAATTGACATGGACTAATCTGCATATATTTAAAGTGTACACATTAGAAATGTTAACACATCTACAATCATTATAAAGTTAGTGAATAAATCAGTTTCCTTCACCTCATCTTCTGTTCTTCCTTATTTTCTTCTTTCCCTTTGCCTTCCTGTATTATTCTCCTAGACAGATATTGATCCTTCTGAGAGTACTTAGGTTACCTTTTATTTCCTAGAGATTATATAAGTGGAGCAAAGCAATTTTTACTTCTCTTGCTTTGGCTTATTTACTGAGTATAAACACTTCCACATAAAGACATGTTGCTGAGTGTATGAAACACTCATGGATTCTGATTAGGGTAGTATTCCACTGATCAAATTTCATGTAATTATTGTCTATTAAGCTTTTGTTTAATATATACTAGTTAAATTTTTGGTGTCTTACAAGTAAATCTGTTGCTCAGCTTGAAGGTATACCTTGGTGAGAAATATAGTTTCTTGCATTTATTCTGAGAACAATAGCATTGACAACCTCAGAAAAACTGCAAAAGATGTAATTTGGAAACATTCATTAATACCTGAGATAATTGAAGTTATAGGACTAACAACAAATGTGACATGTGGAGAGAGACAAATTCTTGCAGGAATAACCAAAGCCAGGGAGTTACCTGATCTGGGGCAGAGGCTGCCACATGCAGGGTAGGCTGACAGAGGATGAAGCTATGAGTGTGTATCTCACTGCTGGAGGCAGAGTGTGGTAAAGGCTTTATAGTGGGAAACTCTACAGGGTATCAGTCTCAAGGGGGATTCTATCTTCTCATCACTTTCCTCTAGGTAAACAGCAGTCACAAAAATCTCCTTTCCTGCAAATCCACTGTGGGAGAGAGAGACAGCACACACTTCTGAAATGCTTTCAGACTCACCTCTCCTTTACCATTATAAAATTAAAGAATGGATTTTCAATAAAATCTTCAAACTGGCATCCTAAAGGCACAGTGGACCCCACCGGAACTGGGAGGGAAACAGAGTCCCACGCCACAGTTATGTTCAGAACCACCCCTCACATTCCCAGTGGAATAAAAGTCTTGATATGCAGGGAAGGGCATTAAATCCCGAATCTGAGGACCCTTATGGAGAAGCACTAGTTCTGTGATAGAAAATTATAAATAATAACAAGAGACACTCTTCCCAGGAGGAGGGGCAGGAAAACTGGGACCATCAGCTCACCTGGAGCAGAGACAGTAGCACCTGGAAGGCAGCCCCCAGACTCAGGCTCCCAATGCCTGTCTACAATCACATCTCAGGAGAAGGTCAGAGACTCTGACTTTAGTCCCAAACCTTCCACATACTGCCAGTTGTAAGTTAAGTTCCACACTAGAGTGTGTGTGGAAGAACTAGGACAGACAGACCCTCTGCAGGAGGGCACCGGGGGGGAACATGAGGCCAAGCAGGGAGCAGAGACAAGGTGTCACTGGGGAATCTGAAGTCTCTTATGGCTGCAGAAGGAACAGATTCAACTCTGGTCTCCACAGCAAATGTGTACTTCAGAGGCACCTCTGAGGAAGTTCAGAAAAATTGTCAACTAAGTGCCTAGCAAAGATAGGATATGAGAAACTAGAGGAAGAAAATGCATTCAATAAACTAACAAGGCAACATCAATTATCCAAAACAGCCTATCTGGTTATCATCATGATTATAAGGTACCTCAGAGAGAAAGTCCAGAGCCATAGTAGACTAATGATCTGAATATGACTGTAAATGACAGAGCACTTAGAATGATCTAATTAATGAGTGTATTTAGTAAAATGTCCACATGACAACATGGGAAGACGACAGGGTCAGGCTGTACTCTGTTGGCAGATGGAAACATTAATATCATGTTTCATGACAGTCAGAAGCACTGTGCTCTGTATAGAAGGAGCCTTGTGCACACTCAGCAGTGGTGTTGGCTCAGCCTGCAAGTGAAGTCGTGGCTTAAAGAACTGTCATTGGAAGTCAGGCAAACCAAATTGCACAGACAAAAAGGAATGAAGAAAACAGGAATAATTACAAAACATCGTAACATAAACATGTTTGATGTCAACTGAGAAGTTCAGTTGCTTGTGTTCATGACGACACACTGAAATTTCCAAACAGACATAATTTTGGTAAGAATGTTAAACCACTTTTGTCAAATATGTGACATACCCAGAAAAATTCAGTAGATTTTGAGGGTAGTCTCAGGCAAATATATGGTAAAACTTTAATCTCCACAAAAATGCAATAATAAATAACAAAAAAACAGATGTCAAGGGAAGAGGGATTGGATTATCACCTGCGTCTCTCAGGAAGGTAACGTTCAGAATAAAATTCAATTGTCCTGATTATCAGCCCCACCGTCAGACCTGATTCACTATCAGAAGAGGGGGCAGTCTGAGCTCCCTGTACATGGGGTGACCTGATATAGGGTGATGTTTGGGGTCTCTGCAGGCTCTGAGATGTGCAGGTCCAGCTCCTACCTGAGACTCAGCATCAGGGAAGTCTCTGCTCTTGCTCTGAGTCAGGGTAGTGGTTGTGTCTGGAGGTGACCAAACTTACTCTCTACTCAAGACTTCTGCTCATGGACAGAAACAAATGGATATGAGACCCAATTCATCTCAAAGTACATTTAACAATCCCTTATGTCAGTGGAAACACTGACCAGGAGAAACTTAAGGAAAAATGCACATGAGGTGAATGTGGAAATTCCAGTTTTACTCTGTCAATACCCTTCAAAGTGATCATGGACCTTCCTTTATTTCTAACATACTAAACAAGCATGCAAAGTTTCACAGATTAGCTGAAAACTACATTTCTTTTGAAACTGCACTGGTGAGACAAACTGAAGAGATAACTCATACTTTACAAAGAAACATTGGCAAAAAATATCAGGAAACTTATTTTACTGGAGATGAGATGCTGCCAGTTGCCCTGCTGTGGGTTACAGGGACAGAAAAAGGCAGTGTACATTTGAGCCCCTTTAGAATGTTACATTGGAGGCCATGTCTGATTCTTGCCTTGGTGGAACACCCACATGATGCATGAGGAGATTTACCATTGCCAAATGTGTTATGACTCCAGGCACTGTACCAACCTCTGTTCACATGTTTGCATCCAGCGGGACCACTCCTCCACAGAGAGGACCGGACCTCCTCTTTGGACAAGAGGTTGGGCGTCCTGCAGACGTGAACAGAACAAAGACCTAAAAATCAACTGTGCCTGGGAACTGAGACCACTTGAGGTACCGCTCTGATCCCCACTCCTCAGTTAAACTCTCAGATAAAAGCTGTGGGCTCAGAAAACTCAGGTCTAAGAGGCACATCTGCAGACTCCTGCCATCTCTGGAAGCAGGAAGACTGGGGGCTCATGAGCCCTGGATGAACTGCAGTCATGAAGAGGATAAGTGACATGGAAATAACCACCATTTGCTTGACTTGTCCTTTAGGATTTTCACTTCATTTGGAAAGACAGCCCTTTACTTATGATCTCTCAGTCTATTTACCCTCCTTAACCTATCCCCTGGCTGGGTTGATGGACTTTGCCTCAGCCAGGTCAGGGCCACTCTGATCCTATGTTTGCTTCTGTGTTGATTTGTACCCATGTCTCCTCTTACACATTGGAGTTAGAGTAGCCAGTTTATCAGAGCACCTGTGCGTTCACTGACAACTCTCTACAGTCCAATGGTTATCTAAAGTCCAATTCACAATTGCAAAGATGTGGAATCCACCCGAGGCTCTGTGGTTATCTCTTACTCAGGTCCTGGTGGAAAGTAATGACAAGGACCCACAAGTCTACAGGTGCCTTTTCTGCTGGCCAAATTGTCTCCCTAATTTTCCCACTTATTCTGAGACTCAAACTTCAGTCTTTTCAGAACCTTCCTCTTTATTTTAATTCATTAATAAATTATTTAACCCTGAAAATGGGAACTCTGGGGTCCCTATTTGTCAATCTATGCCTGATGAGAATGTCACATCAAGGAAAGATTTTCTGAAGAAGACCATTAAATCAAAAAGCTTCTACACAGTTAAGGAAATAATCAACAGAGTGAACTGTTAATTGACAGAGTGGGAGAAAATATTCACAATCAATATTCTAACAACAATTTGGGAAATATCCTCGATCTACAAACAACTCAAGGAAATTAGCAAGAAAAATCACACTGAATAATGAGGGAAACATATAAATGGAAGTTTTCCAAAACAAGATACACAAATGGACAATAAAAATATAGAAAAACACTGAACATTACTGATAATTATAGAAATGCAAAGTAAAACTGCAATGAGTTGTCACCCTACCTCCAGTTAGAATTGCTGTAATTATAAGATGAAAACAATATAGGTACTATAGATGCAGAGAGAAAGGAATGTTTACATATGGTGGGAGGCACTGCACATTAGGACAACCTCTATGGAGGATGCTCCTCAAGGAAGTAAAAGCAGACCTATCATGAATCCAGCAATGTTACTACTGGGCTGTACCCAAAGGAAAATAAATCATTTCATCATGAAGACTTGGATGTATCTTACAGTCCAATTCACAATTGCAAAGATGTGGAAACCACTCAAGTGCCCATCAGCCCATGAGGGGATTAACAATATATGGTATGTGTGTACAAGGAAACTCTCAGCCATGAAAAGGGATGAACTTATGCCTTTTACATTGGGTGGAACCAAAGATGATTATCCTATGTGAAGTTTCTAAAGAATGAAAAACAGGCACCACATGCACTTGCTATTAAACAGGAACTTACCAGTGACCATAGAAGTGCACAGAGGCAAGTAAGGCTCAGTGGAAATCAAGTGGAGGGATGAGGAGAAGAAAGGGGTGAAACCTACCAACAGGTACAATGAACACTATTATTGGGATCAGCACACTTATAACCCTGACTCAAGCATAAAAAAAAAAAAATTGGTGCATGAGACCAAGAAAAGTTGTAGCCCTATAGGACTTTGAAATAAAATAAAATAAGTCTTAATAAAAAAATGTTTTCTCAGGGCCGCACCTGTAGCTCAGTGAGCAGGGCTCCAGCCTCATGTGCTGAGGGTGGTGGGTTCCAACTCACACCCAGCCAAACTGCAACAAAAAAATAACCAGGCATTGTGGCGGGCACCTGTAGTCCCAGCTACTCTGGAGGCTGAGGCAAGGAATCACCTAAGCCCAAGACCTGGAGGTTGGTGTGAGCTGTCATGCTATAGCACTCTACCAAGGTTGACAAAGTGAGACTCTGTTTCTCCAAAAACAAAAAAAAATAAATAAAAATAGGGAGGCAAGCTGGCTGACTGGAGCCAGCTTTCCACAGAGGCCCCCATCCAGAAGGAGAGTTAAAGGACAGAAGTTTAGCAAGTTAGCCGATGGCTTGGAGCTGAGGCAAGAGAGAAGGTTGATGAATGCACATCAACCCTGCTGAGGTGAGCTGCAACCCCAAGGATACAAACAAAAGATATAAAACCCATTGCCAAGTGGATGGGAGTTCCCTCCCCCATGAGAACGGCTCACAGTATTCTCCATACAAATAAGCCAGCAGAGTTCAAACATCCTCCCATTTTATCCCATGGGTGGGACCCTCTAAAAACTGAACCTCCTTCCCCTGCTAGAAGGCCATGGCAATCTCCTGGCAGGCAGAAAACTGTATATATTCTCTACCTGAAGATGTGAACTCCCAGCACTCTCCTCCACTTTCACCCGGAGGTCTGGAAGTCTGTCCCGCATGGAGTCCCAATTCTTGGGCATTTTCTCGAGAGGTATGGACAGGGCAAGGCCTGTTGCTGGTCTGTGCTGATTCTGTAGCACAGGGGTAAGGAGAAGATGGTGAACTGAGAAGGAACCATACAGGAGTGGTGGTGCCCTGAGGCACAGAGCAGCAGCTGCAGCAGGGGGAACAATAGGACTCACACTCCTGGGGATATTCTAGAGATCCTCCATGTGTTTCTGGGCAACCAGAGGAAGCCAAGCTTCTTTTCCATTGGTATCCACTGGAAGAACAGATGTGGGATGGACATGCAGGCCCTGTGAGTAAAGCGTATGCCTGAGGTGGTAAAGGCCTGGGCGGAGCACAGGGACTAGGATATGTGCACAGAGATGGCTGACTCCCAGGGTGGGACTGACCCAGAGGACTGCTTTACTGAGCCTAAGATGTACCTGGCCCACAGTTGATCATAGCTGAAACAAAGGTGGGCAGGCAGAGGCTGGAACTGACAGCTGAGTGTGAGCTCTAACTGTGCCTGCTCCAACACAAACTGCAGCCGAGATATGGCAGCAGCACAGACCTGGGCTGAGTTGCAGTTTCTGTGAACTCAAATGTCTGGTCAGCAAGGGAATATAGCTGGAACAAAAACAAATTATGTGAAGTTGTTCTATTATGTCAGCAACATCAATCAAGGGCAGGACTGGAACTGAGTGAACCGCACCAGCCTCCAGTAAGCACCCAAGGTTGTCAGGTCTCACCTCCCTCTGGGATAGTGGCATAGAGTGCCAGCCTGGGTGAGGAGACATAGATCTTTCTGTGACTCAGGCAGGCACAAACCCCCGGAGTATCTGCTCATTGGAGGGAACTGGGTCACAGCCCTGTGAGGTTATCAGTGAGTGGGTGTGACAGAGGTGCAAGGTGGGGAAGGAAGCATCAACCTTCTCAGACTAATTTATTTGTTGGGTGGGTCCTTCTTACCTCATGGAGACCAGAGTGAGTCATATTTGACCAGGCAGCAGACCCCTGATATCTAGTTGCTGGAGACCTTTTGAACTCTCCCACCTGAGACCAGTGCTGAATGGGACAATTGATTTGGACCTGTTGAACTGGGCCAGTCAACCGAGGACTATCTAAAGTGGTACCCTGTGTGTGTGGTTGTGGGAAAGTTTGATTTTCCTTCTCCAATTGTTGTCTGTGGGGGGGCAGAGTGACTTAATTGCTGGTATTTCTCCACAGCTCAGACTTCAACCCAGAGTAACTGATTCACTAGGGTAGGACAAAGACCAGCTGAAAACAAGACAGAACCACTTAGTCCCACCACCAGCCCCCCCAAAGCCCCAGTCTCTCAGGCCATAGCACTGTACGAGTCCTTGGCAAAGCTCTAGGGGAAAAGGCACAGACACCAGTCCCAGCTTTTGGGCAAAGGGCTGATTAATCACTACTCCTGGAGCCCCCAACAAGACTTCTCCTTGTCTGCTCATCTAGTCAAACAGTATAAAATAATCGTGGAGTGGAATCAATGGAACAACTCCGGTAACATGAATGACCAGAGTAGATCAACCCCACAGGGAAGGATATGGCAGACACAACTGAAGATCCCATTCATAAACAGATAGCTGAGATGTCAGAAATCAAATTCAGAATTTGGATTGCAAATAAGTTTAATAGAACAGAGGCAAAGTTGGAATTAGAAATTGAAGGAGCATTTCAAAAGTTATTTCAATAATTCAACGAATTCAAAGACAAAATCACAAAAGATTTTGACACATTGAGGCAAGAATTTGCAACCCTCAAACATCTGAGAAATACAGTAGAATCCCTCAGTAACAGAATGGAGCAAGCAGAAGAAAGGATTTATGACACTGAAGACAAAGTTTTTGAATGCTCCCAAACTCTCAAAGAGGAAGAGAAATGGAGAGTAAAAATCGATCATTATCTTGGAGAACTCTGGGATAATTCAAAGAAAACTAATATTCACCTTATAGGAATCCCTGACAGTGATGAAGTTGCTTCGCAAAGTACAGAGGCTCTTTTTCAAGAGATTATGTAGGAGAACTTTCGAGAAATGTCAAGAGATTCTGAAATTCAGATAGCAGACAGTTTCAGATCCCCAGCACAACTCAACCTGATTAAGACATCCCCCAGGCACATCATAATTAACCTCACTAAATTTAATGTGAGGGGGAAAATTTTGAAAGCAGCCAGACATAAGAGAACCATAACCTACAAAGGGAAGAATATTAGAATGCAGATCTCTCTGCTGAAACCTTTCAAGCTAGAATAGGGTGGTCATTGGCTTTAAATCTCCTAAAACAAAATAACTTTCAACCCTGGATCCTGTATCCAGCTAAACTGAGTTTCATTTATGATGAAGAAATTAAATACTTTAATAACACTCACATGTTGAAGAAATTTGCCATAACTAAACCACCTCTCCAGGATATTCTCAGACCTAACCTCCATAATGACCAGCACAATTCTCCACCACAAAAGTAAACTCACTCAGAAACTTTTGCTCACATTCCAACTTCCACAGTGGCGAAAGGATTAAAAAGTGATTTTTGGACTGGACTTTTGAAAAACTCGATACCCGAAATTCTACCAGGCTTATCAATATTCTCAATTTATGTGAATGGCTTAAATGGTCCTCTAAAGAGGCACAGGTTGGCTGACTGGATACAAAAACTCAGGGGTCTGCTGGCAGCTCAAGTATGATTCGCTCCGGTGCTCTGTGAGGTCAGATATCTGATGCATACAAGAATCTCAACTTACCTTAAAAGATAAATATAGACTGAGGGTGAAGGGATGTTCCTCTATATTCCAGGCAAATGGAAAGCAGAAAAAAGCAGGTGTTGTGATTTTATTCGCAGATACAATAGGCTTTAAGCCAACAAAAGTAAGGAAGGATATGGATGGTCACTTCATATTTGTTACGGGTAATGCTCAATATAATGAGATTTTAATTATTAATATTTAAGCACCCAACTGAAATGTGCCTCAATTTATAAGAGAGACTCTAACAGACATGAGTAACTTGATTTCCTCCAGCTCCATAATAGTCGAGGATTTTAACACTCCTTTGGCAGTGTTGGATAGATCCTCTGATAAGAAGCTAAGCAAAGAAATTTTAGATTTAAACTTCACCATTCAACAATTTGCATTTAACAGACATCTACAGAACATTTTATCCTGAAAAAACGGAATACACATTCTTCTTATCAGCCCACAGAACATACTCCAAAATTGATCACATCTTAGGTCACAAGTGTAACCTCATCAATTTTAAAAGAATAGAAATTATTCCTTACATCTTCTTGTACCATCATGGAATAAAGATTGAATTCAGTAATAACAGGAATCTGCATACTCATACAAAAACATGGAAGCTAAATAACCTTATGCTGAATGATAGCTGTGTCATAGACAAGATTAAGAAGGAAATTGCCATATTTTTGGAGCAAAATGATAATGAAGATGCAAGTTATCAGAACCTCCGGGATACCACAAAGGCAGTTCTAATAGGGAAATTTATAGCACTTCAAGCCTTCCTTAAGAGAATGGAAAGAGAGGAAGTTAACAACATAATGGAACAACTCAAGCAACTGAAAAGGAAGAGCATTTCAATCCCAAACACAGCAGAAGAAAAGAAATAACCAAAATTAGAGAAGAATTAAATGAAATTGAAAACAAAAGGATTATACAAGAGATCAATAAATCTAAAATTTGTTTTTTTGGAAATGTGAATAAAATAGATAAACCTTTGGCTAACCTAATCAGGAAAAAAAAAGAGTAAAATCTCTAGTTTCATCAATAGGAAACGGTAAAGACAATATAACAAAAGAAACCTCAGAAATTAAAAAAAAATCTTAATAAATATTTCAAGAAACTTTATTCTCAGAAATATGAAAATCTAAAGGAAACTGACTAATACTTGGAAGCACACCATCTTCCACGACTGAGGCAGAATCAAGTGGAAATGTTTTACAGGCCTATATCAAGTTCTGAAATAGCATCAACTATACAAAATCTCCCTAAGAATAGAAGCCAGGGACCAGATGGCTTCACATCAGAATTCTACCAAACTTTTAAAGAGGAACTAGTACTTATATTACTTAACCTTTTCCAAGATATAGAAAAAGAAGAAATACTACCCAACACATTCTATGAAGCAAACATCACCTTGATCCCCAAACCAGGAAAAGACCCAACTTGAAAATAAAATTATAGACCAATATCACTAATGAATATTTATGTGACAATACTCAACAAGATCCTAAAAAACAGAATCCAGCAATACATCAAACAAATTATATACCATGACCAATGGAGTTTTATCCCAGGGTCTCAAGGTTTACTCTAGCAAAATATGTTAACACTTTGATCACTGTACTGACTTCTGTTCAAAAGTCTGCTTCTAGGAGTACCACACCTCTCACATACTTGACCTTACCTCCTCTTTGGACACAAGGCTGAGTGACCTGCAGATGTGAACAAAACAAGGGCCTAAAGATATACCCATGACTGGGAACTGAGACAATTTAAGGTGCTACTCTTGTTCCCACTCCTCAGTTAAACTCTCTGGTTAAAGTTCTGGGCACAGCACACTCAGGTCTACGAGGTCCATCCAGGAGACTCCTGCTGTCTCTGGAAGCAGGAAGACCGTAGGCTCAGGAGCTCTGAGAGGACATGATGCTGGTCTGTCATGAAGAGGATAAATGACATAGAAATGACTAATGTGATCTCTCTTTCATAAGAAAGTGTGAGTAATTATAAACTGGTTTCATAAAAGTACTGAGTACATTGGGTACATTTTCTTTCATTCTTGAGATACTTTACTAAGAAGAATATGTTCCAGCTCCATCCATGTAAACATTAAAGAGGTAAAGTCTCCATCTTTTTTAATGCTGCATAGTATTCCAAGGTATACATATATCCCAATTTATTAATCCATTCATGGGTCCATGGGAATTTGGGGTTCTTCCATGACTTGTCAATTATGAACTGAGCTGCGATGAACACTCGGGTGCAATTATCTTTGTTGCAAAGTGATTTTTGGTCTTTTGGATATTCACTTAGTAGAGGAATTGCAGTAACAAACGGCAGGTCTACTTTTAGATCCATGAATGATCTCTAAACTTCTTTCCCAAAGGAATGTATTACCTTGCATTCCCACTAGCAGTGCAGAAATGTTCCACTACAGCCCAGGATGAAGGAGAGAAGTGTAGAGGGAGGGCAGAAGAGGGGAGAGGTTTGATAGAGGGAGGGTAAATGGTGGGACCACACCTATGGAGTATATTGCAAGGATACAAGTCAAGTCTATCAAGTATAGAACATAAATGTCTTAACACAATAATTAAGTAAATGAGGTGAAAGCTATATCAATTAGTTTGATGTAAGCACTCAAAACTGTATAAAAAATCAAGGCATTGTACCCCACAAATACATAAATGTATTCATTACCTATGTGTATATGATTTAAAAAAAGGAAAAAAATAAATGAACAAAAATATAATAAAATAAAATATCAACACATTGTACCTCACAAATGTATAAATGTATTTATTACCTATGTGCCTATGACTTAATAAAAGTAAAAAAAAATAAATAAAAATGAAATGATGAATGTAACTCTCCACTGGGAGGCCCCATGATTCTCTCTACTCAGGCTGTGTGATGTTCCTGATAGGGTGAAGCAGATAGATAACTAAAGTCTTTCAGAAGAACCAGTCTGTCAGAAAATAATAAAATAAAAAATCAACAAAAATAAATAAAATATAAATAATAAAATAAATCAATACATTGTACCTCACAAATGCATAAATGTATTCATTATTTATGTGTATATGACTTAATAAAAGGAAAAATAAATAAATAAAAAAGAAATGATCAATGTAACCCTCCACTTTGAGGCCACGTGATTCTCTCTACTCAGGCTGTGTGATGTTCCTGATAGGGTGAAGCAGAGAGATAACTCAAGTGTGTCAGAATAACCTGATGATTGAGGGGCAGAGCAAGATGGCAGACTGGAAGGATCCAATGGAAGGACCGAGCTCTTTTAGTACAAGTGGGGATTCCAAGAGAGCCATGCTGTAGCTGGCTGGAGATCCTTCTTGGAGATTTGTCTCAGGGTGTGTACTGAGGTTGTGATGTACTGGATATAGTGTATGAACTGCAGCGGTGGAGTTCTGACATACTAGGCAAGTTTTTGCAAGTTGGTGGCAATGACCACCCCCTCTGCTGATGTTAAGGATGGGAGGAAACCTTTTCGGAGTTTGCAGTTTTCAGGGGAAAACTTGTGTTTAATAGACAGCTTGGAAGAATGGGCACACCTGCACAGTGTACAGTAGCCAGATTTCAGCATTGGTTGGAGTGGATTTGCCATCATTTTGGCAGTGGTGAAGACAGCCATACTGGGAAGGTCTCCGTAGCCAGGTGGCCATTGTGGGAGGGCTGGGAGAAGGTCATGAGGGTGGGCCCCTTACTGGGGCCCTAAAGCATGACCTTCTTAGTTCTGCCTGCTGTGATCAGAACTCCACTCATGACAGGCCTCAGGGACTCCTGCACCCCACAGGAGGTGTTGGCAGTGGACATGGTGAGACTTGCTTTTGAAGGATTCTGAAGAGCTTTAAGATCCCAACTTGGTGAGGTCTGAATGCTCAGGAGATGATCAGGTGATCACAGTGAAAAATTAAGGTGGGAAACCGGTCTATGCCTGGGAATTAGAGAGAGCTGACTAGTGGTAATGTCCATCCCCTGAAGGTACAACAACACCTGGTGTCCTTGCAGTTAATTCCAACACATATATAGTCCTACTAAAGTTGGACCCTTCTATAATATATATATATATATATCTACTTTTATATATGTACATTTATAATTATTTTAAATTTTTCTTTTTATCTTGTAGTTATTAGTGTTCTTTTCTTTATTTTTCTTCTATTTGTTGCTGAGGTTGCTTATTGTTGGTTATCAGAGCTTTCTTTTTAATTTTGATTTTTTTTTTTTTTTGCTAATTTATTTGGTTGGATCTTTTCTAAACTTTCATTTTTCCTTTCGTCAAGAGCAAGGGCTCCTGATTTTTGTGCTTACAGTATTTTAGTCTTATTTATTGTCTGTCCCAATTTCACTCCTGTACATTGTCTCTTTGGATAGAGACTCTTGTACCTTTCTCAACTCTCCCACATAAGTTGCTTCTGCAACAGTTAAGAAATCCCCTCCGTTTTTTTGTCTTTCTCATTTCTTTCTTTATTACTCTTCCTTCTCTCTCCTCTATTTGATGTAATAGTATTTTTAATTTCCTTTATCTATTCTTATTTTATTATTATTTCTTATTTTGCTGAGAGCTGGGGTAAAAAAGCTATGGTTTGGCAGGTAGACCACAGCAGTAAACTGGCTAAAGGAGGCCACGAGACTCTTCTATTTTGGCCCTAGGAAGAAAGTATTGGCAAGATTAGTCTGTAGAATTTTTATATTTCTTTTTCATCCATACTTAATTTTTTCCTTCAGGTTTTTTGTTTTTGTTCTTTTTCTTTTCTTATTTTGGCAGAGGAAGAGTCTGGCTCTGCTTGGGCTGGTAAGGAGCACCTGATTTTGAGGAACCCACCCAGCACAGCTTTGCCTCTCAAAATCCTTGAATTACCTCTGTTTTCTAAGCACAGTTCTGATGAATACCATTTTTTCAATCAAGCTGATCCTCTCTTCCTATCCTCCTCTCCTGTTATTCAGAATTTTTCTGTTATTACCCCTTCACTTTTTTCTTTTTCTTTTACTTTACTATTTCCTTCTTTTTTTTGACATTCTTTCATTTCCTCTTCTTTCTTCCTGCTCACTCTTTACTCTTCTCCTCATTTTGGCCTCTTATCAAGTGGCCTCTTCATCACCTAACCTCTGAGGCAAGGAGGAAGGGAGAAAGAAAAAAGATAATCAGGAGGTGAACAAGAAGGAAGAATATATGAGGAAGCACCAATATGAAAAGCCAAAATAGAGCACCTTTTTCAAAGGACCATGAGGCAGGTTTTACAGAAGACTCCTCCTGTAAAGAATTAATGGATTTGATCAAAGGGGAATTTAAAACATGGACAATAAAGACAATAAAGGGAATGGATGAGAAAATAGAAAGAAAGAACCAAAAGTCAGGTGAGACATATGTAGAATATAGTACAAATAGGGCAGACTTTAGGGAAATGAATGAGACAATCAAGGAATGCAAATATGCAGTAGAAATTAACAAAAATAGATTAGGCCATGCAGAAGAAAGAACATCAGAGCTAGAGGATAAAGCATTCAAGTTAACTCAGATAGTTACTGAGGTAGAATAGAAGGGCAACAAAGCAGAGCAGGCACTTTGAGAACCATGAGAATCCACAAAGTGTTCAAACATATGAATAATAGGGATACCTTAAAGGGAAGAAGATAGTCCCAGAGATTGTCCCAAAGTATGGAAGCCCTACTGGAGACTATCATAAGTGAAAACAAGTTTTACTGAAGATCCTGACAAACTTCTTTCAGATGGATATCAAACCGTGGGTCATCTCAACTCAAACAGAGCCTCTTCAGGACACATTGAAATGAACTTGTCCAAAGTCAAGATGAAAGAAAAATTTCTCCAAGCAGCCAGGAGTAAGTGTCAACTGATGTACAGGGCCAGAGCCATTAGGTAGACTGCAGACGTTTCACCTGAAACTTTCCAAGGCAGAAGAGCATGGTCATCCACCTTCAACATTCTTAAACACAACAATTTACAGCATATAATTCTGTATCCTGCTAAATTAAACTGGAAAATTAAAGACAGATCAAATCTTTTGAAGATATACAAACACTGAGGAAATTCACCACTACAAAACCAGCCCTACAGGAAATAATTAGACCCTTTCTCAACACTGAACACCAAAACTGCCCACCACCAAAGTAAACACAGGGAAGCTAAAGGCCACAACATAAGATCCACAATGGCACCAAGGATAAAACTACACAACAGATGTTCCCATAATAAGAGGAATACAATTCGAAGACACATTAATACTCTCAATAAATGTCAATGGATTGAATTCGCCACTGAAGAGGCCCAGGCTGGCTATTGGATAACAAAATCATAAGACATCCATATGCTCTCTCAAGGAGGCACACCTACCCTTGGGGGAATAATCAAGACTCAGGGTTAAGGTATAGAAAACAGTATTTCAAGCAAATGGAAATGAGAAGAAAGGAGGGGTTTCAATATTGTTCTCAGATACAAGTGGATTCAAAGCGACTATAGTTAAGAAAGACCAAGTTGGACACTTCATACTGATGAAAGGAACAATACAAAAGACATTTCAATTTTAAAATTTATGTACCTAACTTAAATGCTTCTGATCTATGAAATGGAACTTGAAGGGTCTGAGCAATATGATATCCTATAACACCACAACAGCTGGGGACTTTAACCCCCCTGTTACAGAAGGGGACTGGTACTCTAAAAAGGAAGTAAACAAAGATAGAATGGACTTAAATGTGACCCTAGAACAAATGGGATAAATAGAAATATACAGAATACACCATCCCAAAGCAAAAGAATATACATTTTTCTCATTTAGCCCATGGCACATACTCCAAATAGATCACATTCTATAACTCAAACCACAGCAAAATTAAAGGAATAGATATTATACCTTGTCTCTTCTCAAGGCAAGGCAAAAAAGGTGAACTCAACTCCAACAAAAATGTTCATCCACATACAGAGGCATGGAAATTAAACAACCTTATGCTAAATGATAGTTGGATTCAGGAAGAGAAAAAATAAGAAATTGTCAAATTCCTCAAATGTAACAAAAATGAAGACACAAGTTACCAAAACCTGTAACTGCAAAAGTAGTCTTGAGAGGAAAATTTATCTCAGTAGATGCCTACATTTGAAAAACAGTGACTAAATCAACATACTTACAAACCATCTTATGGAATAGGAAAAAGAAGAACAATCTAATCCTAAAGTCAGCATAGGAAAAGAAATAAACAGAAGTAAATCAGAGATTAATGAAATGGAACACACACAAAAAAAAAATTCAGAAAATTTATGAAACAAAAAGTTGTTTTTTTGAAGAAATAAAATAGATTAGCCAGACTAACTAGAAACAGAAAAGTAAAATCTCTAGTAACCTCATTCAGAAAGAATAAAGGGGAAATAACAGATACAACAGATATACAAGAGATTACCTCTGAATACTAGAAGAAAATCTATGTGCAGAAATTTTATAATGCTAAGGAAATGAATCAATACTTGGAATCACACCCTCTCTGTAGACTTAATCATGAAGAACTAAATCTCCTGAACAGACCAATTTAAAGCACTGATATCAAAGAAACAATAAAAAAACTCCCAGGAATAAAATGCACTAGTCCAGATGGCTTCATACCAGAATCCTATCAAACCTTCAAAGAAAAGCTTATATCCATACTGCAGAAACTGTTCCAAAAATTGACAAGGAAAGAATCTTCCCCAGTATGTTCTACAAAGGAAACATGTCCCTGATGCCAAAACCAGGAAAAGACCCAACTAAAAAGGAGAACTTCAGAATAATTTCACTCATGGATATAGATGCAAAAATTCCCAGTGAAATCCTAGACATTAGTTTCTATCTTCTCATTAAAAAAGCCATACAACATGATTAAGTAGGTTTCATCCTAGGGACACAAGGCTGGTATAATGTGTGCAATTCCAGAAACATAATTCACCGTATCCACAGAAGCAAAAAGAAAGACCCTCTCAATAGATGCACAGAAGCATTTAATAAAATTCAGCATGTTTTACTAATTAGAACTCTGATAAATATAGGCATAGCTGGCACACATTTCTTAAACTGATCAAAGCCATCTATGACAAACCCACAGCTAATATTATACTGAATGGAATACAAATGAAAGCTTTTCCACTAAGAACTGGAAAAAGTCAAGGCCATCTTCTCTGACCAGTACTGTTCAACATAGTGTTGGAAGTTCTATCTGATACAAACAGACGAGAGAAGGAAATAAAGGGCATCCAAATGGGGGGCAGAAGAAGTCAAACTCTCCCTCTTCACCAATGATATGATGTTATATTTAGAGAAAAAACAAAGACTCAACCCCACGACTCCTGCAGGTAATAAAAATAAATAAAGTAAAATATCATGATATAAATCAATGTCCACAAATTAGTAGCCTTTGTATATGCCAATAACAGCCAAGATGAGAAGCTAATTAAGGACAAAATTCCCTTCACAGTAGCTTCAAAGAAAATGAAATACCTGGTCATACACATAGCAAAACAGGTGAAGGACCTCTATAAAGAATATCATGAAATCCTAAGAAAATAAAAAGAAGAAGGTACTAACAATTGCAAAAACATACCATGCTCCTAGCTGGGAAGAATCAAATTGTTAAAATGTCTATACTTCTCAAAGCAATCTACAGGGGCAATGAAATCCCCATTAAAATTTCAACATCATACTTTCAAGATTTGGAAAAAGTAATTCTTCAGTTTGTATGGAACCAGAAGAAATCCCAATAGCTAAGGACATTTTTAGTAAGAAAAATAAAGCTTGGGGCATCAGCCTACTAGACTTTAGGCTATAAAGCCATAGTGATCAAAAGAGCATGGTACTGGCACAAAAATAGAGACATAGACATCTGGAACAGAGTAGAAAACCTTGAGATGTAAGTATCATCTTACAGCCACCTAATGTTTGATAAACCAAACAAGAACATACACTAGGGGACAGAATCCCTATTCAATAAACGGTGCTGGGTGAACTGGATAACCACATATAAAAGCCTGAAACTGGACCCGTAAGTTTCTCCACTCATGAAAATTGATTCAAGATGGATAAAAGATTTAAAACCAAGGCATGAAACAAAAATTCTTGAAGAAAGTATAGGCAAAACACCCAAAGTTATAGGCCTGGGGAAAGGCTTCATGAAGAAGACCTCAGTGGCAAATGCAACTACAACAAAAATAAACGAGTGGGACTTAACTAAACTGAATAACTTCTGTACAGCTACGTAGACAATACCCAAAGCAAACAGACAACCATCAGAAGGGGGAAAGATATCTATACATTATGAATCAGACAAAAGCTTGATAACTAGGATCTATAGAGAACTCATATTAATCAATATAAAAAAGAGCCATTAATCCCCTATGTCAATGGGCAATAGAGATTAATAGAACTAAAAAAAAAAAAGAAGATAGATGAATGGCTAACAGACTTGAAAAAATGCTCATCATCTCTAATTATCAAGGACAAGCAAATGAAAACTACCCAGGGATGTGAACCAATCCCAGTTAGAAGGGCCCACATCACAAAATCTCAAAGCTGCAAATGCTGGCATGGATGTGGAGAGAAGGGAACCATTTTACACTACTGGTGGGACTGCAAACTAATACAAACTTTTTTGAAGGAAATATGGAGAATCCTCAACGAATTCAAACTAGACCTCCCATATGATCCTGCAATCCATTACTAGGCATCTACACAGAAGGAAAAAATCATTTTATCATAAGAACATTTGCAGTAGACTGTTCATTTCAGTTCAGTTTACAATTAACAAATTGTTCAAACAGTCTAAATGCCCACCAACCCAGGAATGGATTAACAAGCTGTGGTATATGTATACCATGAAATACTATTCAGCCACTAAAGAAGATGGAGACTTTACATCTTTTGTGTTAACCTGGATGGAGGTGGAACACATTCTTCTTAGTAAAGCATCAGAAGAATGGAGAAGCAAGAATCCAGTGCAATCAATTCTGATATGAGGACAAATGATGACCTAGTATTGTGGGGGGTGGAAGAATGTGGGAAAGGGGAGAGGGAAGGAGGTAGAGTGATGGGGGATAATCGCATATGACACATCTCTTGGAGGCAGTATGCAATTATAAGAGGGATTTTACTTAACATATGCAATCAGTATACCCTTGTTCTTTGTACACTCAATGAATCCCCAACAATAAAAAATAATAATAACCTGATGATCTGTGACAGTGAAACTCTTTCACGCAAGACATTTCACAAAGACGTATGTCTAATTACTTCTCCTTATCATCATAATTACTCTGTACTTATAAACTTCTTTCTATTTTTTTATAGACATGGTTGATGTGTATTCATTTGGCCTTTATTTCCTTTCTTATTTCAAAGTATGAGTGGGTACAAATGTGTTTGTTAACTGGATTGCTTTTGTAAAGATTGAGTCCTGGCGAAAGGTGTGCCCATCACCCAAATAGTGCTTACAGTACCCATTAGGAAGTTCTTTTACCTTCCCACTTACAGTCTCCCTTCTTGTTGATTTTACCTGAATTTTATGTTCCTCTGTGCACCCCTGTGCTCATCAGTTAGTTCTAATTTAATAGTGAGTTCATGTGGTCTTTTTTTCATGTTCTTGAGATACTTTGGAGAATGGTCTCCAGTTCCATCCATATTTCATTTCTTTAACTGTTTCTTTTCTTTTAGAGCTGCTGAGTGAAATTAGTATCAGAATTGACTATTTAAATGTCTCACTGCTGACGCCTCAGGGACATCCATTCATCCTATACTATTCCTCCCACATGGAAAATCTAGTAAGGCCTCCTGGGGTCACCCTCATTTAAACGCCAGTGGAGGGTCTAACCCCAGAAATATTTTTCTGCCAGTGGGAGCCCTCAATAACCCCTCTTCCAAACCAGTACGAAAGCTATGAGCGAGCCCAATTTCAGCGAGGCTGGGCTTCTTGAGGAACATCCCTTCTCTCAGCAGACATCTGGGTAATTGTGGTACTAACCTTCCCACATTCCCTTACTGTGCTTGTCTAACACCGTCAGACCCAACACCTGCACTCTACACTGGTGGGGCCTCTCCGCCTTGGCATCTGTCCACTGCATTGGATGTTGTGAGCTGGTTGCTTAGACAGTGACCACTGTGGGGTCTTGTCCTCTCACTTAGGAAGGTGCCTCCCTCTGTCCCTGAGGTCCAGGAGTTGTGTTGTCTTGCTTGCTGACGAGGGGCACTTTCAGTTCTGTGTTCTGTGCTGCACTGTGGATACAAGAGAAATTTTTAAAATAGATTTACTGACTTAGTCCAAAGTGTTCACAATTAACATCCATTTGGGGACAATATAAAGTGACGGGAAGCTCCTCTCTCTCTTTTGTGCAGGGAGGTTTTTGGTTATTTGCTCAAATACATCCAATTCAGAAATGTCGGAACAAAACACAGAATCAGAAATCCAGAGATATTCCCCAGAGGAAACTGTTACACAGAGAGGAAACCACCACCCAGAGCAGACACCAGGGCTGAGCTCCCGTCCCCCACCCCCAGCACCTGCCCTGGGTGACTCCTCGCCTGTGTCCCGGCTGCCCCCTAGCGGCCACGCTCCACAGGAGGTTTGTGTATGGGCTCCCACTGCCTTCTCCTCACTGTGTCTGTCCTTTGCGCAGAAATACACCGCGGTATCCTCGGATCTCAGGCTGTTCATTCGCAGACTCAGAGTGTTCTTGCCGTTGTCTCTGGAGATGGTGAATCGGCCCTTCACAGAGTCTGGGTAGTATGTGTAACCACCAGTACTACTGATGGCTGAGACCCATTCCAGTCCCTTGCCTTCAGCCTGGCGGACCCAGTGCATTGCGAAGCTGCTGAATGTGAATCCAGAGGCTGCGCAGAAGAGTTCGAGGGAGCGCCCAGGCCGGACCAAACCTCCCCCAGACTCCACCAGCTTCATCTCACACTGGACACCTGAAAACACAGAGACACCTGGTTAGACACCTCCACACAGCCCCTCTGTTCTCTCTCTCACATCCACTCACACACTCCGAGTCTCCAGTTCTCCATGAATATTCACCTTGTAACAGAGCAACCAGGAGAAGCCAGCTCAGCCCAGACTCCATGGTGGGTCGTCTGTGTTCAGTCCTGAGCAGTGAGTGGGCAGACCTGGGAGTCCCGGGACTGGGGCTCCTCTCCCAGAGCTGCAGGGTAAGGGCTGGGCTGGTTTTCATGAGAAGAGGGAGGCCATATTTGCATGTCGTTCTGCAAAATCAGAGGTTTGGGGTGGGACCCTGAGAGAGGGCTGGGCCAGAGCAGGTGTGAGTGTGCTGGGGCAGGAATATGACATGGTAATTCTTGTGAAAATATAAATTCTTATTATGAGATTGTAATGTGATAAATCTTAGCATCCATCATTGTATTTCCTGTTTACATGTAGACATGGATCATGTGTTGTTAGTGTCCTGATTTTTCCATGTTACAAATGTGAGACTCACGTGGAGGGTCTCTGAGATGTGTACAGTATTTCCCATCTTGTCAGAGTGACTTTTTTGGTATCTGAGCATGAAATCCTCAGCACTAAACTTCCCTGACCCATGAACCTACTCCAGGACAGAGTTGGGCCTGCCTATTTAGGTTTGAATAATTCTGTAATGGGAACATTTGTAATTCTGCCACTTTGAGACTTTACCCCCAAATGGAGAGTATTAGGTTTGGCGGAGTTGAATTTATAGGGATTTGGGACATTTTGTTCTCTGTCACTTCTTCTTTCTCAGTATTTTATTATTTTTGTAATTACTTGAATGAGGTATAATTCATATAAACCACATATATTTAAACTGTATAAGTTATAAATATTGGTATATCCATAATCATTATAAAGATAGTGAACAAATCAATACCTTTAACCTTATCTTCTGTTCTTCTATATTTCCCTCTTTCCTTTTTCCTTCTTTATTAATTCCCTAAGCAAATATTCATTGTTCATATACTACTTTAGATTAGTTTTCATTTTGTAAAATTCATATAAATGGAATAATATAGATTTTACGCTTGTTACTTTTGCTTCTAGACTGAGGACATATGCTTGCAAATATATCCATAGCATGGCATGTACAAAACAGTAAAAAATTCTAATGAGGGTAGTATTCCACTGCAGAAATTTAATGCAATCATTAAGCTGATAACCAATATGTAACTCTTACATTTTCAGGGTCTAACTAGTATATATGTCATTCATCTTCAAGTTGTACATAGGTGAGAAGCAGTTTGTTGTTTTTATTTTTAAAACAACAACACAAAAACTGTAGAGAAACAATGTGGGAAACCTTCCTTAATACTTCAGATAATTGAAGTTATAGAACCAACAACAAATCTGACACGTGGGGAGAGACATGTTCTTGCAGGAGTAAACAAGGCCAGGGGGTTATCTGATCTGGGGCAGAGTCTGCCACGTACAGTGTAGGCTGTGAGAGGATGAAGCTATGAATGTGTCTTTCACTGCTGGAAGCTGAGTGTGGCAAAGGCTTGATGGTGGGGAATTCTCTGGTGTCACATGCTCAAAGGGGTTTCTAACCTCTTATCTCTTCCCTTTGGAAAAAGGACAGTCACAAAATTCTCCCTTTCACCAAAATTTACTGTGGGAGAGAGAGACAGAGAGCACACACTTCTGAAATGGATTTTGACTCACCTATTTTATTACCATTATAAAATTAAAAATTTTATTTTCAATAAAATCATCAATATGGCATCCAGGGGGCACAGCAGACCTGATAGGAACTGAGAAGGACTCAGTGGTCCCCACCAAAGTTTTGATCAGAGCCAAAACTTCCCAGTGGAATAAAGGCCTTGATCTTCAGGGAAGGGAATCAAATCTGGAAGCTGAGGACCCTGATGGAGAAACAGTGGGGTTGTGAGATAGAACAATAAATACTAATAGGAGACACTCTGTCCAGGAGGAGGTGTAGGAGGACATGGACCAACAGCTCAACTGGAGCAGAGGCAGCAACACCTGGAAGGCAGCACCCAGACCCTGGTCTGATGCCTGCCTAGAATTACAGCTCAGGAGAAGGTCAGAGACTCTTACTTTAGTATAAATCCTTCCACACCATGACAATTGTCAGGTAAGTTTCACACTGGATTGAGTATGGAAGAGCTGGAACAGACAGAGCCTCTGCAGGAGAGCATAGGGGACAACATGAAGCCAAGCAGAGAACAGTGACAAGGTGTCACTGGAAAAATCTGAAATCTCTGATGGGCACAGAATGAACAGATTCAACTCTGGTCAACACTGAAAATACAGACTTCAGAGGTAACTCTGAGGAGGTTCAGAAAAACTGTAGACTAACTGTCCAGCAAAGATGTGATATGAGAAACTACAGGCAGAAAATGGATCCAATAAACTAACAAGGCAACATCAGCTGTCCAACACAACCTATCTGGTTATCAACATGTATGTAAGATACATCAGAGAGAAAGACCAAAGGATTCGTAGACAAAAAATCTGAATATGACAGAGCACTTAGAGCTATCTAATTGCTGAGCATATTTAGTAAAATCTCTACATGAAAACATGGGACGAGCACAGGGTTGGACAGTGACTCTGCTGACAGATGGAAACATTAATATCAGACGGAGTTTCATACAGTCAGAAGCACTGTGCTCTGCAATAGAAGGAGCCTTGTGCACACTCAGCAGTGGGCTTGGCTCAGCCTGCAAGTGAAGTCAAGGCTTGAAAAAATGTCATTGGAAGTCAGGCAAACCAAATTGCAAAGACAAAAAGGAGTGAAAAAAAACAGGAATGATGGGCGGCGCCTGTGGGTGAAAGGAGTAGGGTGCCGGCCCCCTATGCCAGAGGTGGCGGGCTCAAACCCAGTACTGGCCAAAACCCGCAAAAACCCAAAACCAAAAACAAAAACCCAAAAAAAAACAAAAAACAAAACAAACAAACAAACAAAAAAAAAAAAAACCCAGGAGTGATTATAAAACATAACATAGACGTGTTTCAAAGTGAACTGTGAAGCACAGCTGCTGGCTTTCAAGACAACATATTGAATTACTAAACACACATATTTTGGTAAAAAATGTTCAATCCACATTCATCCAACCACGGAGTTTTCCTCAAAAATTCAGTATATTTGAGATAGATTCAGGCAAATATGTGGCAACACTTTACTCTCCTCACATATGCAACAATAAAGAAAAAAAAAAAAACATGTCGGGGTAGAGGGATTGGATTATCACCTGCATCTCTGAGGAATGTAATATTTAGAAATAAATTCAAGTGTCCTGATTCTCAGCTCCACAATCAGACCCTCACTGTCAGCACAGGGGGCAGTCTGAGCTCCCTGCACATGGGGCAGCACCTGATATAGGGAGTGAGGTTTGGGGTCTCTGCAGGCTCTGAGGTGGGCAGGGTCAGCTCCTGCCTCAGACACAGCAGTCAGGGAAGTCTCTGCTCTTTATCTTGGTCAGGGTAACATCTGTGTCCAGAAATGGCCAAACTTACTCTATTCAAGAACTCTGCACATGGGGAGGCTGAGGCGAGAGAATCAGTTTAGCTCAAGTGTTTGAGGTTGCTGTGAGCTGTAACACCATAGCACTCTACCAAGGGCAACATAGTGGGACTCTGTCTCAAAAAAAAAAAAAAAAAAGAAAGAAAGAAGGATAAGAACTCTGCACATGGACAGAAACCAATGGATATTGGAACCAATTCATCTCATACTACATTTAAGAATACATCATGTCAATGAAAACTCTGAACAGGAGAAAATCAAGACAAAATGCACCTGAGGTGAATGTGGAAATTGCGGTTTTACTATGCCAATACCCTTCAAAGTGATCATGGACCTTCCTTCATTTCTAACATACTCAACAAGCATGCAAAGAATTAAAAATTAGCTGAAACATACATTCCTCTTGAGACTGCACTGGTGAGACAAACTGATGAGATAAATCATGCTTTACAAAGACACATTGTCAAAATATGTCCAGGAACTTATTTGACTGGAGATGAGATGTGGCCAGTTGCCCTGCTGTGGGTTAGAGTGGCTCCCAAAGGCAGGCTAACTTTGAGCCCCTTTAGAATATTACATTGGAGGTCATTCCTGTTTCCTGCTTTGGTGCAACAAACAACCCATACATCAGTAGGTTTACTCTTGCCAAATATATTACCACTTCAATCACTGTACTGACCTCTGTTCACAATTCTGCTTCCAGTAGTACCGTACCTCTCTCAGACTTGGCCATACCTCCTCTTTGGACACAAGGCTGAGTGACCTGCAGATGTGAACAAAACAAGGACCTAAAGATATACCCATGACTGGGAACTGAGACAATTTAAGGTGCTACTCTTGTTCCCACTCCTCACTTAAATTCTCTGGTTAAAGTTCTGGACACAGCACACTCAGGTCTACGAGGCACATGCAGCAGAGTCCTGCCATCTCTGGAAGCAGGAAGACTGTAGGATCAGGAGCTCTGGGAGGACCTGATGCTGGTCTGGTATGAGGGGATAAATGACATAGAAATGACTAATGTGATCTCCCTTTCATAAGAAAGTGTGAGTAATTATAAACTGGTTTCATAAAAGTACTGAGTACATTGGGTACATTTCCTGCCATTCTTGAGATACTTTACTAAGAAGAATATGTTCCAGCTCCATCCATGTAAACATTAAAGAGGTAACGTCTCCATCTTTTTTTAATGCTGCATAGTATTCCAAGGTATACATATATCCCAACTTATTAATCCATTCATGGGTTCATGGGCACTTGGGGTTCTTCCATGACTTGGCAATTATGAACTGAGCTACAATGAACAATCTGGTACAATTATCTTTGTTGCAAAGTGATTTTTGATCTTTTGGATATTCACTTAGTAGAGGAATTGCAGGATCAAACAGCAGGTCTACTTTTAGATCCATGAGTAATCTCTAAACTTCTTTCTAAAAGGAACGTATTAGCTTGCATTCCCACCAGCAGTGCAGAAGTGTTCAACTATAGCCCAGGATGAAGGAGAGAAGTGTAGGGGGAGGACAGAGGAGGCAAGAGGTTTTATAGAGGGAAGGTAAATGGTAGGACCACACATATGGAGTATATTGCAAGGATACAAGTCAAATCTATCAAGTATAGTACATAAACGTCTTAACACAATAATTAAGTAAATGAGGTGAAAGCTATATTAATTAGTTTGATGTAGGCACTCAAAATTGTATAAAAAATCAACACATTTTGCCCCATAAATACATAAGTGTGTTCTTTACCTATGTGTATATGACTTAATAAAGTAAAAAAAATAAATAAATAAAAAATAAATGATCAATGTAACTCTCCACTTGGAGGCCCCATGATTCTCTTTAGGCTGTGTGATGTTCCTGATAGGTGAAGCAGAGAGATAACTCAAGTCTTTCAGAATACCCTGTCTGTCAGAAAATAATAAAATAAAAAATCAATAAAAATAAAATATAAATAATAAAATTATAAATCAATACAGTGTACCTCACAAATGCATAAATTCATAATTCATTACCTATGTGTATATGACTTAATAAAAGGGAAAAAATAAATAAATAAAAAAGAAATGATCAATGTAACCCTCCACTTCGAGGCCCCATGATATTCTCTACTTAGGCTGTGTGATGTTCCTGATAGTGTGAAGCAGAGAGATATCCTAAGTCTGTCAGAATAACCTGATGATTGAGGGGCAGAGCAAGATGGCGGACTGGAAGGATCATTGGACGGAGCTCTTTTAGTACAACTGGGGATTCAAAGAAAGCCACGCTGTAGCTGGCCTGAGATCCTTCTTGAAGCTTTGGCTCAGGGTATGTGCTGAGCTGTTGATGTACTGGATATAGTGCATGAACTGCAGCGGTGGAGTTCTGACATACTAGGCAAGTTTTTGCAGGTTGGTGGCAACAACCACCCCCTCTGCTGATGTTCAGGACATGAGGAAACCTTTTTGGAGTTTGCAGTTTTCAGGGGAAATCTTGTGTTTAATGGACAGCGTGGAAGAATGGGTACATCCTCAGAGTGTACAGTAGCCATATTTCAGCATTGGTTGGAGTGGACTTGCCATCAGTTTGGCAGCGGTGGAGACAGCCATACTGGGAAGGTCTCAGAAGCCAAGTGGCCATTGTGGGAAGGCTGGGAGAAGGTCTTGAGGGTGGGCCTCTTACTAGGGCCCTAAGACATGACCTTCTTAGTTCCACCTGCTGTGATCAGAACTCCACTAATGACAGGTCTCAGGGACTCCTGCACCCCACAGGAGCTGTTGGCAGAGGACACGGTGAGACTTGCCTCTGTAGGATTCCAGAGAGCTTTAAGATCCCAACTTGGTGAGAACTGAATGCTCAGGAGATGATCAGGTGATCATGGTGAAAAATTAAGGTGGGAAACTGGTCTATGCCTGGGAATTAGAGGGAGCTGACCAGTGGCGTTGTCCATCCCCTGAAGGTACAGCGCCACCTGGTGTCATTGCAGTCAATTCTAACACATACATAGTCCGACTAAAGTAGGACCCTTCTGCTATATGTATATACTTTTATATACGTACATTTATAATTATTTTTAATTTTTTTAATGTTTTCTTTTTTCTTGTAGTTATTAGTGTTGTTTTCTTTATTTTTCTTCTTATATTTGTTGCTGAGGTTGCTTATTATTGGTTATCAGAGCTTTCTTTTTAATTTTTATTTATTTATTTATTTATTTATTTTGCTAATTTCTTTGGTTGGATCTTTTCTAAACTTTCATTTTTTCTCTTGTCAAGAGCAAGGGATCCTGCTTTTTGTGCTTACAGTATTTTAGCCTTATCTATTGTCTGTCCCTATATCACTCCAGTACATTTTCTCTTTGGATAGAGATTCTTCTACCTTTCTCATCTCTCCCACATAAGTCACTTCTGCAACAGTTACAAAATCCCCTCCATTTTTTTTGTCTTTCTCATTTCTTTCTTTATTCCTCTTCCTTCTCTCTCCTTTATTTGATGTAACAGTATTTTTAATTTCCTTTACCTATTCTTATTTTATGATTATTTATTTCTTATTTTGCTGAGAGCTGGAGTAACAAACCTATGGTTTGGCAGATAGGACACAGCAGTAGTATGGCTCAAGGAGGCCAAGATACTCTTCTATTTTGGCCCTAGGATGAAAGTATTGGCAAGATCACTCTGCAGAATTTTTTATTTCTTTTTCATCCTTACTCAATTTTTTCCTTCTTTTTTTGCTCTTTTTATTTTATTTATTTTGGCAGAGTCTGGCTCTGCTTGGGCTGGTAGGGAGCACCTTATTTTGAGGAACCCACCCAGCACAGCTTCGCCTCTCAAAAATCCTTGAGTTACCTCTGTTTTCTAAGAACAGTGCTGATGAATACCATTTTTTCAATCAAGCTGATACTTTCTTCCTATCCTCCTCTCTTCTTATTCAGTATTTTTTGGTTATTACCCTTAACTTTTTACTTTTTCTTTTAATTTACTATTTCCTTCTTTTTTTTGCTTATTCTTTCTTTTCCTCTTCTTTTTCCCTGCTCACTCTTTACCCTTCTCCTCCTTTTGTCCTCATGTCAAGTGGCCTCTTCATCACCTAACCTTTGAGGCAAGGTAATTTGAATCCAAGGAGGAAGGGAGAAATAAAAAGGAGAATCAGGAGGTGAACAAGAAGGAAGAATATATGAGGAAGCACCAACATGAAAAGCCAACATAAACCACCTTTTTCAAAGGATCATGAGGCAGGTTTTACAGAAGACTCCTCCTACAAAGAATTAATGGAGTTGATCAAAGGGGATTTAAAACATGGATGATGAAGACAATAAAAGGAATGGATTTGAAAATAGAAAGAACCAAAAGTCAGGTGAGACAAATGTAGAATATAGTACAAATAGGGCAGACTTTAGGGAAATGAATGAGACAATCAAATAATGCAAATATTCAATAGAAAGTATCAAAAATAGATTAGGCCATGCAGAAGAAAGAACATCAGAGCTAGAGGATAAAGCATTCAAGTTAGCCCAGATAGTTACAGAGGCAGAAAAGAAGAGTGAGAAAGCAGAGCAGGCACTTTGAGAACCATGAGAATCCATGAAGTGTTCAAACATATGAGTAATAGGAATCCCTGAAAGGGAAGAAGATCATCCCAGAGATTGTCCCAAAGTATGGAAGCCCTACCGGAGACTATCAAAAATGAAAACAAGTTTTCTAAAGATACTGACAGACTTCTTTCAGATGGATATCAAATCGTGGGTCATCTCAACTCAAACAGAGCCTCTCTAGGACACATTATAATGATATTGTCCAAAGTCAAGAAGCTAGACAAATTTCTGCAAGCAGCCAGGAGTGTCAACTGATGTACAGGGCCAGAGCCATTAGGTAGACTGCAGACGTTTCACCTGAAACTTTCCAAGGCAGAAGAGTATGGTCATCCACCTTCAACATTCTTAAACACAACAATTTACAGCATATAATTCTGTATCCTGCAAAAGTAAACTGGAAAATTGAAGACAGATCAAATCTTTTGCATATATAGAAACACTGAGGAAATTCAACACAACAAGGAAATTATTAGACCCTTTCTCAACACTGAACACCAAAACTGCCCACCACCAAAGTAAACACAGGGAAGCTAAAGGCCACAACGTAACTTCCACAATGGCACCAGGGATAAAACTACACAATAGAAGTTCTCATAACGAGATGAATAAAATTCTAAGACACATCAATACTCTCAATAAATGTGAGTGGATTGAATTCACCCACTGAAGAGGCCCAGGCTGGCTATTGGATAACAAAATCATAAGACATCCATATGCTGTCTCCATGAGACACACCTACCCTTGGGGGAAAAATCAAGACTCAGGGTCAAGGTATAGAAAACAGTAATTTAAGCAAATGGAAATCAGAAGAAAGGTGGGGTTGCAGTATTGTTCTCAGATACAAGTGGATTCAAAACAACTGTAGTTAAGAAAGACAAAGTTGGCACTTCATACTGATCAAAGGAACAATACAAAAGACATTTCAATTTTAAAATTTATGTACCTAACTTAAATGCTTCCAGATCTATGAAATGGACCTTGAAGGGTCTGAGCAATATGATATCCCATAACCCCACAACAGCTGGGGACTTTAACACCCCTGTGACAGAAGGGGACTGGTCCTCTAAAAAGAAAGTAAACAAAGATACAAAGGAATTAAACATGACCCTAGAACAAATGAAATATTAGAAATATATACAACATACCATCCCAAAGCAAAAGAATATCAATTTTTCTCATCAGCCCATGGCACATACTCCAAAAATAGATCACATCTTATAAATCAAACCTCAGCAAAATTAAAGGAATAGAAATTATACCTTGTCACTTCTCAAAGCAAAAACTCAACTCCAATAAAAATGGTAATCCACATACAAAGGCATGGAAATTAAACAACCTTATGCTAAATGATAGTTGGATTCAAGAAGAGAGTAAATAAGAAATTGTCAAATTCCTGAAACACAACAACAATGAAGATACAAGTTACCAAAGCCAATAACTGCAAAAGCAGTCTTGAGAGCAAAATTTATCCCAGTAGATGCCTACATTTGAAAAACTGAGACTACATCAACATACTTACAAACCATCTTATGGAATAGGAAAAAGAACAGTCTAATCCTAATCTCAAGAGGAGAAAAGAAATAACCAGAATTAAATCAGAGATTAATAAAATGGAACACACAGACACACAAAAAAAAAATCACAAAACTTATGAAACCAAAAGTTGTTTTTTTTTGAAGACATAAATAAAATAGATTAGCCAGACTAACTAGAAACAGAAAGTAAAATCTCTAGTAATCTATTTCAGAAAGAATAAAGGGGAAATAACAAATGCAACAAATTCTTCTCTGAATACTAGAAGAAAATCTATGTGCAGAAATTTTATAATGCAGAGGAAATGAATCAATACTTGGAATCACACCCTCTCCCTAGACTTAATCACGAAGAACTAGATCTCTAGAACAGACCAATTTCAAGCACTGACATCAAAGAAACAATAAAACCTCCCAAGAAAGAAATGCACTGGTCCAGATGGCTTCACACCAGAATCCTATCAAAGTTTCAAAGAAAAGCTTATACCCATACTGCAGAAGCCATTCCAAAAATTGACAAAGAAAAAAATCTTCCCCAAGATGTTCTACAAAGGAAACATCTCCCTGATGCCCAAACCAGGAAAAGCCCCAACTAAAAAGGAGAACTTCAGAACAATTTCACTCATGGATATAGATGCAAAAATTCTAGAAATGAAATCCTAGACAATAGATTCTAGCTTCTCATTAAAAAAGCCATACAACATGATTACATAGGTTTCATCCTAGGGATGCAAGGCTTGTTTAACGTATGCAAGTCCAGAAATGTAATTCACCATATCCGTAGAAGCAAAAATAAAGACTATATAACCCTCTCAATAGATGCAGAGAAAGCATTTAATAAAATTCAGCATGTTTTACTAATTAGAACTCTGAAAAATACAGGCATAGCTGGCACATTTCTTAAACTGATCGAAGTCATCTATAACAAACCCATAGCTAATATTATACTGAATGGAATACAAATGAAAACTTTTCCACTTAAGAACTGGAAAAAGACAAGGCCTCTTCTATCACTATTACTGTTCAACATAGTGTTGGAAGTTTTATCTGATAAAATGAGGCAAGAGAAGGAAATAAAGGGCATCCAAATGGGGGGCAGAAGAAGTCAAACTCTTCCTCTTTGCCAATGATATTATCTTATAATTAGAGAAACCCAAAGACTCAACCCCATGATCCCTGGAGGTAATAAAAATAAATAAAGTAAAATCTCAGGATATAAAATTGATGTCCACAAATCAGTAGCCTTTGTATACACCAATAACAGCCAAGATGAGAAGCTAATTAAGGACAAAATTCCCTTTATAGTAGCTTCAAAGAAAATGAGATACCTGGTCATACACATGACAAAACAGGTGAAGGACCTCTATAAAGAATATTATGAAATCCTAAGAACATAAATAGAAGAAGATACTAACAATTGCAAAAACATATCATGCTCCTAGCTGGGAAGATTCAAATTGTTAAAATGTCTATACTTCTCAAAGCAATCTACAGGGGCAATGAAATTCCCATTACAACTTCAACATCATACTTTCAAGATTTGGAAAAAGTAATTCTTCAGTTTGAACGGAACCAGAAAAAATCCCAATAGCTAAGGCAATTTTTAGTAAGAAAAACAAAGCTGGGGGCATCAGCCTTCTAGACTTTAGGCTGTACTATAAAGCCATAGTGATCAAAAGAGCATGGTACTAGCACAAAAATAGAGACATAGACATCTGGAACAGAGTAGAAAATCTTGAGATGTAAGTATCATCTTACAGCCACCTAATGTTTGATAAACCAAACAAGAACATACACTAGGGGAAAGAATCTCTATTCAACAAATGGTGCTGAGTGAACTGGATAACCACATGTAAAAGAATGAAACTGGACCCGTAAGTTTCTCTACTCATGAAAATTGATTCAAGATGGATAAAAGATTTAAATCCAAGGCATGAAACAAAAATTCTTGAAGGAAGTATGGGCAAAACACTTAAAGTTATAGACCTGGGGAAAGGCTTCATGAAGAAGACCTCAGTGGTAAATGCAACTACAACAAAAATAAACGAGTGGGACTTAACTAAACTGAATAGCTTCTGTACAGCTAAGTAGACAATAAACAAAGCAAACAGACAACCATCAGAAGGGGAAAAGATACTTGCACACTATGAATCGGACAAAAGCTTGATAACTAGGGTCTATAGAGAACTCATATTAATCAATATATAAAGAGCCATCAATCCTCTAAGTCAATGGGCAAGAGAGATGAATAGAACCTTCTCTAAAGAAGATAGATGAATGGCTAACAGACATAAAAAAATGCTCATCATTCCTAGTCATAAAGCACAAGCAAATGAAAACTACCCAAGGATGTCAAGTAACCCTAGTTAGAAGGGCCCACGTCACAAAATCTCAAAGCTGCCAATGCTGGCATGGAAGTGGAGAGAAGGGAACCCTTTTACATTGCTGGTGGGACTGCAAACTAATATAACCTTTTTGGAAGGAAATATAGAGAATCCTCAAAGAACTCAAGCTAGACCTCCCATTTGATCCTGCAATCCATTACTGGGCATCTACACAGAAGGAAAAAATCATTTTATCATAAGGACATTTGCAGTAGACTGTTTATTGCAGTTCAGTTTACAATTAACAAATTGTCCAAACAGTCTAAATTTCCACCAACCCAGGAATGGATTAACAAGCTGTGGTATATGTATACCATGAAATACTCTTCAGCCACTAAAAAAGATGGAGACTTCACATCGTTTATGTTAACCTGGATGGAGGTGAACACATTCTTCTTAGTAAAGCATCAGAGCAATGGAAAAGCAAGAATCCTATGCACTCAATTCTGATCTGAGGACAAATGATGACCTAGTACAATGTGGGGGGTGGAGTAATGGGGGAACAGAGAGTGGGAAGGAGGGAGGGTGATGGGGGGTCATAGTATATGACACATCTCTTGGGGGAAGTACACAATTATAAAAGGGACTTCACCTAACAAATGCAATCACTATAGCCTGGTTCTTTGTACCCTCAATGAATCCTCAACAATAAAAAATAATAATAATCTGATGATCTCAAATAGTGAAAAGCTTCCAGTCAAGACATTTCAAAAAGACACCTGTCTAATTACTTCTACTCCTTACCATCATAATTACTATGTACTAAAAAACTTCCTTCTGTTTTTGTATAGACATGGTTAATGTCTATTCATTTGGACTTTATTTCCTTTCTTATTTCAAAGTATGAGTGGGTACAAATGTGTTTGTTTACATGGATTGCTTTTGTAAAGATTGAGTCCTGGCTATAGGTGTGCCCACCACCCAAATAGTGTTTACTGTACCCATTAGGTAGTTCTTTTACTTCCCCACTTACAGTCTCCCTTCTTGTTGATTTTACCTCAATTTTACGTTCTTTCAGATGTATTTTGCTTGTTCACATATTTAGCCACAGCCACATTCTAAGTTAACATGCCCTTTATATACACTTATGTCAGTAATCCTTTTAAATATTTTTATATTTACATCATGTAATACTTATTGTATTTCCAACTGTTAAGTGACACCTTAAGCACACTGAAGGTATAAGAAGGCTAAGGTAGTTGTCTGTAGAATCACTATCATTCTTTAAAAAAAAAAAAAGGTACAAGACATTTTTGACATCCTTTGCTACTCTGACACTGCAAGTATATAAAAAATAATTGAGTGAGGAAATTGGAAGTATAATCATGAGTTGGAAAGATCAGCATATATGTAAAACATTGTATAGAATAGATATTACAATATAGAGGAAACGATAAAACCTTTATGTATAACTAGTTCAATAAACTAGCTTTAGCTTATTTTAGTTTTGCAAATGAGAAAAAATAGCTTTAATGCATGAACAACTCTAATCAAATTGTTTAAAAATTTCTGAGTCCAGTTTGGGGCCTTGCTCTTGAGACAGTCATTATTATGCCTATATATATATATATATATATATATATATATATTTTTTTTTTTTTTTTTGCAGTTTTTGGCCGGGGCTGGGTTTGAATCCACCACCTCTGGCATATGGGGCCGGCATCCTACTCCTCCGAGCCACAGGCATCACCCCATGCTGATTATTTTTAAGTATGTATTTAAGAACCTACCTTTAGGGATTTTTTACTTGAGATAAGGTAGCAATAGCAATTTCCCAAGTGGCAGTAAGGGTAACACAATGAAAATTTTTTCCTTCTATCATATAGCTCTGTTAGCTTTTTTATAGGCATTTTTTCTTTGTATTTCACTACATAAGTACCCAAATTAAAATGTAACGCTATTCCACTTCTAGGTACACTGTTGACATTATGTGAACATAATGTTTTATAGTTGGGAGAAATCAAGAACCTAGAAAAGGAAAAACTCTTGATCTTTAATGTAGGTTTATGCTCTATGTAGTAATGTGTTGGGACTTGACCTTCCTCAGTAGTCTGAATGTTACCTCATCTGCCGTGGTCACATCTGAACCCTTCAGTTTATTAGTGACATAAAGGATCGTCACTAATAAAAATTTGTAACTGCACACATTAAGTCACAAACGGATGCTACAGGAGTTTTTAGAGGCCACAGATGACATAGAGATAATGATTTCCCGCCGAGTATGTAACTTCTTGGGTGCTTAACTAGGTTAAGGTATGTACAAACAATTGCAGATTAATCTCTGTGTAAATAAAACAGCCTACTAGCAGAAGTTAGGGCAGGTATTGCAATGCTAAACTGGTATTAGTAGGTTTTCCTTATGCAGCTTTCAGTGTACCTGGGCAGTTCCCTCTTAAATGCTCTGTATACCACATCTGGAAAATCGCACTGAAATTTCTCTTTCAAAAAGGCCATCAGAAGATGTTACTGAGAGGTGTCCTGCGACCCCCTTGTACAGGTGCATGTCACTGCGCCTTGGGGGTGGTTACCTGGCCCCACCTGGCGCCGGGGACAATTTGTTCCAGGCGCAGGTGCATACTGCTGCAACCACGCAGGCCCGCTGTGGAGGGGACCAGCGCGCTGCCACCCCCACCTCGCCCAACGGTAGGGCGAGCCTGCTGGTTAGAGCCGCTCGGTGGGGTAGAAACCCTCACCTCAGCCTCAAGCTGTGGTCCTCGCATCTGGCGAACTCAAACTCGTTTACCCACCCCCTGTAAAAAGTATATATTAGTGGGCGGCGCCTGTGGCTCAGTGAGTAGGGCGCCAGCCCCATACGCCGAAGGTGGCGGGTTCAAACCCAGCCCCGGCCAAACTGCAACAAAAAAATAGCCGGGCGTTGTGGCGGGCGCCTGTAGTCCCAGCTGCTCGGGAGGCTGAGGCAAGAGAATCGCGTAAGCCCAAGAGCAGAGGTTGCTGTGAGCCGTGTGACTCCACGGCACTCCACCCGAGGGCGGTACAGTGAGACTCTGTCTCTACCAAAAAAAAAAAAAAAGTATATATTAGTACCCTATGTGGGGCCTCTTCATCTCCGCCATTTCCAAGAGTCTCCAGTCACAACCACTGCTATGGTAGCCGCAAAAAGCTACTGCACAACTCCTTTGCTTGGCAGTGTCAGCCTCATCATTTTCTGTGCTGCCTCATCCTTTTCACGGTGAGTGACAACAGAGGCGAGGCGGTGACAGCCGGGTGGGGCGGGGAGACTGAGCATTGTGAAGGGAGGAGTTCTGACTTGCACGCCCCCCTGCCACCGCCCACTTGGTAGTTCCTCCTCCTCTGCCCTGCTGCTTGAGATGCGGAGGGGCGGGCGCTGGGGTGGGGGCAGGGCGGTCACGCTGCCCTTCGCGTGCTCCCGGGAGTCACGGGTCTGCAGGAGTCACGTGCCCACGCCACAGCCAATGGCCTGGCAGCACTGTCCTGGGAGCCAGGAGGCTGTGGTGAGGGACAGACCGAGACCGGAGGTGTTTTCAGAGCCCCGCCCCATCAGCGTTACTGGCGGTTGCAGCGGCTAGGAAGACAAGGACGGCACTCTTCATGGGGTAAACCCTCCTCAGCTGGCTGCGCCTCGGGTCTGTGCGGGCGAGGGGGCTGTGGCGACAGGAGAGGAGGAAGGAGGGGCGCGGTTTGGAGCCTGTCCCCAGCGCCTGTGAGTAAACCCCCCCCCCCACAGTTCTGCTCTGCTCCTGTTTCCCTCCCCAGAGCAAGGTAGGGGACGCGCCTTAGCCACCCAGTCTGTCTGGCCAGCCTCGTGCTGAGGCGCCACTGGCCTGACAGTGACAGGCCTTAGTGGCCCCCCACGCGGGTCTGCCACGGCCCGCTTGCAGCTGCCTCCTTCCCTGTGTTGGGAGGAGCTGGGGCTCAGGTGGGAGCCGCCAGCTGGGCGGGGGCCCGGGGCGGGCCCAAGCACCCCTCGCAGCCGCTCCTGGGGCTGAGCTGCTGCCGCCTCCCGGAACATGGCGCCGCTGGAGGAGGGTGTGGCTGCGAGTGTGCGCAGCCAGAGAGGGCGCCTACGGCGTGCGGGGGCCGGACCGGCGAGGCGGAGGCGAGGCGGGGGCGGGGGTGCGCTCCCGCCGCCAGTCTAGGTGCTGGCTAAGACGCCGGAGATTCAGCTGTGGCAGCTGGGAGGAGAGTGTGGTGGTAGCCGGGCTCCAGGGAGAGTTGCGGTTTCGAGCCTGTCCCCGGCGCCTGGGAGGAGACCCCCGCAGTTCTGCGCTGCTCCAGTTTCCCTCCCCAGAGCAAGGTAGGGGAAGCGCCTTAGCCACCCAGCCCGGCCCTGGACGTGCGGTCTGGCCAGCCTCGTGCTGAGGCGCCGCTGGCCTGACAGTGACAGGCGTTAGTAGCCCCCAGCGCGGGTCTGCCACAGCCCGCCCACCGCCACCTCCTTCCGGGAGTCTGGAGCAGCCGCGGCTCACGTGGGAGCCGCCAGCTGGGCGGGGGCGCTGGGCGGGGGGCGAGCGCCCTTCGTCGCCGCTCCCGGGGCTGAGCTGTTGCCGCCTCCCGGAACATGGCACTGCTGGAGGAGCGTGTGCTTGCGAGTATGCGAGTGTTGAGGGCGCCTAGGGAGTGCGGCAGCCAGACCCAGCAAGGCGGGGCGCGCTCCCGCCGCCAGTCTAGGTGTCGCGCTCCCGCCGCCAGTCTAAGTGTCAGCGAGGATGCCGGAGACTCACCTGCGGCTGCTCAGGTCGGGAGTGTTGGAGGTAGCCGGGATCCAAGGAGAGGCTTATGAAAGGGAGAAGAAATTGTTGCCTTATTAGTCTCACATCAAAAGGAGAGTGGCCGCGCTGTCTTAAATGAGGATGTGAGCTAACAATGCTGCATTGGGCAATCAGCTCTCCGCAGTGGTTTTTCTCCTGCCCCTGCAAGTGATGATGAGGCGTCAGGTTCTTAGATCTCATTTTGAGGAGTGATGTGGAATGACCCGTCCTTGAGAATCCCAAAGCGTTGAATAAAGGGTTGTACAAAGAGGTTACCGAAGCCCAGCAGCTGAAAGATGTTTTAATAATAACAGTAGGAAACTGTTTAGGATGGGAAGTTAACAATATTGGACTAGTTGGAATCGTAGGAAACAGTTAAAGCAGTGTAGTCACCAGGTTTGTAATTTCCACTGGGCAACCATGGCTAAACTGCTAACTGGAGTGAAACGTTTTGTAGATCCAGTGATAGGTAACTCTTTGGGATTATCTCTAATATTGAAGTTGGAATGAACATGTTTTCTCAGTCTGTATTCCTTTTTTATTTTAAATTATGAAGGAAGGCTAATGAGTGAAATAGGTCTTTTAAGGTAAATAAACTGCTTATTTAAAACCTACTCAAGTAGGCCGTTAAAAATCTCGGGCACCCATCTGTTTCAGTTTCTCAAAGCATACAAAGGTTTTCCTGGAGATTAGCTGAGAACTAGGAAAGCATGTACTCTATTGGTGCCAAATGACATAAAAGCAAAATGAGATAGTGTCAACTGTCTAAAATGAAATCCTTATATTTGTTGAGAAAAATCTTTAATTTGGGTTAAAAGAAAAAACATTTAAAGATTATAAATGTTTCCTGGGAGATTAAGACAGGGGAGGAAAGGTTTTACCTCTTAAGGATCTTGTATAGTTGACAGAAAGCACTGACAAAATTTCTAAAGCTCTACCGGCAGCTTGACTTAGGTCAGGCTTAACCATTTAAAGTTATGTGTTCTATTTTAGACACAGGCAAGATGTTAGGATGAAGGAAAACCGGAATGTTGAGTGTATTCGTGGAATGAAAATTTAACTACAGGATACCTTTAATATTCTCTATCCCATATAGTTTTTATAGTAGTTGTTAAGAATTAGTTTTTGTTGGACAGTTTCATGAACTAAGCAGAGCTGGGAAAGGAGAAATATCTGGTGTATTCCATACACACGCTATTCCATGAAGAATATTTGAGCAGAAGTAAAGAGAGCAAAAATCTTTAAATGGGGTAAGAACTTGGAGCTAAAAATATATTATGCAGTCTCTGGCATTGGTTCTTTATTATCTGAGGAAAAAAGCCTCAGTTTATTTGGAGCCGTGTCCAACTTGTGGAATGAATTTGAAAGGAAGATGTTTTTATTACGTTGTCGATTTTACCCATTTTTCTGTAGAAGTAGGTCAGAAACATAACATTCTTCTGAGGTAGATTGGAGAACTGGTAGTTGAGATATTTGGAAAACACTTTGTTGGAACTCATTTTGAAGAATAATGGTAAAAATATTTGTTTTTTTTTGGTATTAGTTGTCCCATAAATTTTCTTTAAACTGTTATGTTTTAAGAGCACTTTTTCAAACTAAGAAGAATGGTTAGTGAGATTAGTCATTTCCATTATAGTCCCTATGAGATTTAGACTGTTTTCTGTGTATAAACTTAATAATATTGAGGTAACATCTGTTAGGCATGAAGAATATATTTGATAATTAATTTTTCTTTTTTTTTTTTTTGTAAAGACAGAGTCTCACTGTACCGCCCTCGGTAGAGTGCCGTGGTGTCACACGGCTCACAGCAACCTTACAATAGGTTGCTTAGGAAAGCTATTAACACTATTGTCTGACTTGGAATTTGTTACCAACAATAACTGGCAAAGTAGCCTATGTGCTTGTAATGGGTGCAATCTTGTAGATTTATCCTTAGGCTGGAAGGGGCCTCTTATTTGCTAATCCATTTCCTTCATTTTACAGATGAGAAAATAAACGCCTGATAAAGTGAAATCACTTACAGCTAGTATGTAGCGAAAGTAGTCTGTAGTTTAGCCTAGAGATTTCTTTTTGGGAAGATGCTTATTTGTTCCTTTCCTTAGAAGTAGCTTTATGGAGTTGTGGAAAGAACCCTGAAATATCAGTGTAAGTGAGAAGGCCAGGTTTTAAATTCTTGATTTGTCACTTCCTAACAGTAGTTTTTGACATAACATGTTAACTTTCAGAACCTTGCTGCCTTTATCAACAAAAGAAATTTTCCTACATAATTTATAGTGTTGTTGGTTGGAACAAATGAGAAATCACACTGTAAACTGTAAACTTTTATGTAGATTAAAAAGCAGTGATATTTTAAAAATACAATTCTTATAACAGGGTGTGTAGATTCCTAAGTTTTTGCTTAGCCCTAGCTTTATTGTTTTCAGCATCTGCTATTTTAGCAGATAACTCCCTATAGATACATTTTCTGATCCCTACTTAGTTCTAATTTGAGTAAAGCTGCTTATGAACATTTTAAATATTGCAGTTAGAGCCTGACTTCCCCTGGAGAATATGAAGTTTCTTCATCTAGCATTTGAAAGCATTCTAGTATATATTTATGCATAATCTTCTTCTTTAACAGACAGTGGCTTTTTTGAAAGTAATAGTGAAAGTACCTTGGTAGCAATGTTAATTTGTCTCTTGTTAGTTTCCAGATATGGCAATAGCAAGAGGTAATTTCCTTTATAAAGTCAGCTTTGAATAGTTCATATTAAGGTTATCTGGTAGATCTAAAATATATAGAAATGTAAAATAGGGGTTGTGTTTGCTTTTGCAGTTTTAGAATCTTTTACGGCTTTAAATTGATAATACTAGAAACCAATATATCAATATTTTAGTATTGCATAGATTATCAGTTTATCTTTAAAAACAAAGGTCATTATAATCATAGATACTTGCTGAGTACTTAGAATATGCAGTACTCTGTTTTAAGTGAATTATTTTAGATAATTTTTTCTAACAATCCTGTAAAACAGATCAAATTATTCTAACATGGCAAAGGAGACACAGGCTGAACAGTTATGTGATGTGTACATATCAACATATTCATACAGCTAAATAAGTAACAGATGTAATTTCTCTTCTTAACCACTGCTGTGTTAAGCTAAACAGCTGGTTTTAAAGAGTTTTAAGGCAGTGTTTCTTAAATTTCAGACTTCATGAAAATATTTGCAGGCCAGCTATTCTACTTCATATGGGTGGTCAAAAAAGAAAAAGGAAAAGACCTTACGAGAGTCATGGAAGATAGACCAGCAAGGCTTTTTATGAGATGCTTATATATTTGTTGTGTTATTGTTTTTATATCATCAAAAGCAAATTATTTTCAGCAGCTAAAGAGCTATAGTTGTTAATATTGTAAGAGGCTATGCTAACATCACTTTGATATTCATGTCATTGTTCTAAAGAGACATACTTTGGGTGGCACCTGTGGCTCAAAGGAGTAGGGCACCGGCCCCATATGCCATAGGTGACGGGTTCAAATCCAGCCCTGCCAAAGACTGCAGAAAAGGAAATAAATAAATAAAAAATAAAGAGACGTACTTTAATTATAGGGGCTAAAGAAAAAAGATAACTAACCAAAGTGATTTAGGACTTTATAAAGGAATAGATCCCAGCAATAAAACATTTGAGTTTGTTCAGGTTAGAAAATATCATCCAAGACCAGCTTTTCTGATTAGTGAGACCCCCTAAAATTCTAAGAAATTTGAATTCAAACTGAAATTCTTAGAAAATTTAGTTTAAACGTGGAAATGTTTCCAAATCGAGGCACATAAAGGAGGTAAATTATGAAGCTACAAACTTATAGGGTAGAAGTCACTTCTTTGTCTTTGTCTTGTAAAAATTCTAAAAATTGTGTTTTCTTTAGCCAATTCTTTAACATCTTTATTGCATTAAAATTGTTTCACAATATGTAGTAGTATACCTTTCTGGATATTGGTTTGTATTTAGTCCATAATTAAAGAAAATATGACAAATATTAGTACCCAACTATATTTCTGTTCTGTTTACCTCTTCTGTAACAAAGTAAGGTAGAAGTAAACATTAAAAACATTCTTCATACAGCCTTACTAATTAGTAGTAATGGGGAATGATGGTAAAGACAGTGACATGAGGAAGTTAAAATTTCACAGAATATTTTCTATCATAATTTGCACAAGAATATCAGAATTAATAATAGAACTTTGACTGGAATTCCAGTGTTCTATACTTACGTCTTGCAATCTTTCATTTAGAATAAATTCTTTCTACCAGAATTTAATTTTCATTACTTGGAAGTGACTTGGTGATCAAGGAAGAGAACTTCAGTTGAGCTTCTGTACACTAGGTACTGTTAGATACTTTAATATGTATCATTTTAATATATGATAAGAGCGTGTTACGTATCTAGTTAAGAAATACTTTAAAAATTGTCATCAGAATATTTCCAATGCTAGATGTTATTATTCAAGAACTAATTTTAAATTTATATATTATATAAACATTAAGTTGATTATGTTCAGAAATTTTTTCTCAAGATCAGCCCAGAGTTTAGCCTTCAGAAATTATCCTGTCTTCCAGTATTTATGAAAACATCTCAAGAAGGTAGCCGGGCATTGTGGCATGCGCCTGTAGTACCAGCTACTTGGGGGGCTGAGGCAAGAGAATTGCTTAAGCCCAAGAGTTTGAGGTTGCTGTGAGCTGTGACGCCATGGTACTCTACCGAAGGCAACATGGTTGAGACTCTGTCGCAAAAAAAAAAAACTCGAGAATGAAGAATAGTATTCTTTAAACTGCAGTTGAACAGGAGCAAAAAAAAAATACCTTTTTATCATGTTTCTATTATATTTGTCTTCATGTTATTGAAAGTAAACAAGAATTATTGACAGCAAATTGTCTTACTCATCATTCTTCCTTTCTTTTGTCATTTTTTTCTCCCTCATGACTCCTCCTACTCCTCCTCTTTCAGGTCTTAATGTTTTAGTGCTTCACAAACCCCCAGTCAAAATAGATCTGTGCTTACACATTTGTGTTAATTAAATTTAAATTTTGCCATTTTTATTTCACATTTTAGGGCTTTTACCTTTAATTGTCATATGAAGGTATGTGACTGTAGCTATAGAAATTTGAGTCATTTGCTAATATATGGGAAATAATTATTTGCATTTTCTCTTCTATGAATTGACACTTCATATCCTTTGGTCATTTTTTTCTCTTTGTTCCTTCTTACTCAAAATATCTAAAAGTAGCAATGAAGAATTTGAACAAATAACATTTTACGGTTTTTACATCGCAAAATTAATTATGCTATTGTTACAATAAAAAACATAAGTTAAAAAATAAATTTAATACTCCAGCTTCTTTTTGCATAATCCTTAGCGATTATTAATCTTTGCATGTTGCAAGTATTTTTTCTTACCTTTTTCTTTTGAATGACAACTTTTATAGCACCATTGCCACTTCACAAACCCTCGAAGGATTTGACTCTCTCCATGTACTACCTTATTGGGGTGATTGTTCTTTTAAATTCTTTCATAATTCCATTCACACTTACAGTCCAAGAGTTTCCCCTGCCTATTGCTTTTGTTGTATACTTAGATATTAGGGAGGAGGCAGCAGAAAACACTGAAAATCCTTTGAGCATAGAAGGAAACATGTAGTCTCACACTTTGAGTTATAGTCATTATGAAGTCCTAATAGATGGTAGAGGCATAATTACAAATATTCTGTAGTAGATAATAGTTTTTCCACATAAATTTTCATTGGCTCCTTGCAGTTATCTTTGTAAAGTTTACCTTATTCTTGTTTTGCAGATGAGATTCCAGTTAAATCATTTAAAGTTACACATACCTAGTGAGTGGTGTTTACTTGGGTCCTTTCCAAACTGAATCTTCAAAGGTGATTAAGAGAAGAAAGGATTAAATCATGAGCAAATTTAAAACTTTTAGGGAACAATACATACATCATTATGATTATGAATTTTTATAGAAAGTGAGATATCTTGAATTGTCCAGTCTGAAAATATAATGGTGGCTAGGGCGTCAGCCACATATATCAGAGCTGGCGGCTTCAGACCTGGCCTGGGCCTGCCAAACAACAATGACAACTACAACAACAAAATAGCTGGTGTTGTGGTGGGCACCTGCAGTCCCAGCTACTTGGAAGGCTAAGGCAAGAGAATCGCTTAAGGCCACGAGTTGGAGGTTGCTGGAGCTGTGACACCATGGCACTCTACCGAGGGCGACATAAGAAGACTCTGTCTCAAAAAAAAAAAAAAAGTGATGGGCTTTTTTGAATTCAAAAGTAATTAGAATTTTTTGTCTTTTAATTTCTGAATTTTCCAGTTTTGCCACAATGCACAAGTATTATGTATATAATAAAGTTTTAAACACCTCATAATTAGCCATTGTTAAGGAATGTTCTGCACCCAGCACTGCATTTAGTTTTGTTGAGGCAGGTATGTGGGAAGGTATCAACAAAGACAATATTATAGTTTGTCATATTAAGGTTTCATACTCAGGGTACAAAATATAGACATATAAGAGGGTAATAGTATTTTTTAATCATCCAAATTGCTTTTTAGTTGATACAGAAGGGAACCATGGTAAGCCCTGTGAAGACATGGATCATGTCTGTCTTTTTCTCTATTCCATCACATTGTGGATGGTCAGCACGGATTTATTAAATAAGAATGAGAATCATCTTGATGCCTATGACAGGAGAATGGTCTGTCATAGAGGATGAACTGGGAGAAGAGAAGGGTAGCAATTGAGAAGGGCCAGAATTACTAGGGTGCGGGACTTATGATGTAAATGAATTTCAAAGGTGGGAAATGATGTATTACAAATTTTCTTAGAAACTAATTCTGGAAGTTATATGGACTTTAAATTTCGAGATCATTGGTTCTTTGATTTTAAGGTTTTAGTGTCCAATTCTTTTTATTTTATTTTATTTTCGGAGACAGTTTTATGTTGTTGCCCTCGGTAGAGTGCTATGGCTCACAGCAACCTCCAGTTCTTGGGCTTGGGTGATTCTTTTACCTCAGCCTCCCAAGTAGCTGGAACTACAGGTGCCCACCACAATGCCCAGCTATTTTTTTTTGTTGTTGTTGTTGTTGCAGTTTGGCTGGGGCTGAGTTTGAACCCACCACCCTCGGTATATGGGGCCAGTGCCCTACTCACTAAGCCATGGGTGTCGCCCTAGTTCCCAATTCTAAGCACATATCTGAAGAAGACTTCTCTGCTTGAATGCAGCTTAAAATCTGTTAGGAAGAGGTAATTTATTTATTTATTTATTTATTTATTTTTGAGTCTCAGGCTATCATCCTGGGTAGAGTGCTGTGGCATCACAGCTCACAGCAACCTCAGACTCTGGGGCTTAAGCGATTCTCTTGCCTCAGCCTCCCAAGTAACTGGGACTACAGGCACCTGCCACAATGCCTATTTTTTTGTTGCAGTTGTCGTTGTTTAGGAGGCCCGGGCCGGGTTCGAACCCACCAGCCTCAGTGTATGTGGGGCAGCGCCCATGGCTAAGTTGGTAGGGTGCCAGCCTCCTGAGCAGCTGGGACTACAGGCGCCCGCCACAACGCCTGGCTATTTTTTTTGTTGTTGCAGTTTGGCCGGGGCTGGGCTTGAACCTGCCACCCTCGGCATATGGGGCCAGCGCCCTACTCACTGAGCCACAGGCGCCTCCGGTAATTTCTTAAAACAAAGATCCATGAACTTCTGTGAATATTTTGAAGTAATACTGAAGATTTTAGGGGGTAAATATATATTCAGGGCAAAGGGCCTACATGTTTTGTACTCTAAAAAATAGGTCTTTCCAAAAAAAAGGATAAGAATCACTCACTAATTTGGAAATTTAAGTTCAGTTTTTGATGTAGAATTCTTGCAATCTTAAAATAGTCCAAAATTTCTTATAGCAGAAACAGTCATTTTCCTTTATATATCTTATGTAAGGGAAATACATACATAGATTAAGCTGTTTTATATTTGCCTCCTCAGTCAGATTTGCTTTTCTTTCCCTAATTAAAAACAGTTTTGTGCTTATAAATCTGGAATTATTTTAAATATAAAACCAAATATACATTTAACTCTTTTAAGTTGGTGTTGGAGATTTCAGAATACTGACCTTTTCATGCTGCTCTGATCTGGTCCCTCACCTCTTAACCATATTTCTGCTTTGGCAGGAAAACAGTCTATAATTCAAAATTGCTCTGGCAGACAAGCTATCTGTGGCACATACTGCTTAAAACCACTTTAGAATGGAATGCCTTGGAATATACAGTTGTCATTAAATCTTGTGTGTATAGTAGGAAGTAGATTTACATTGGGGAATGGAGATACAAAAGTGACACAGCAGATCAAAAAAGTACTAAAGACCTGGTAGGAAGTCTGGTAGTGACTGTAATTGTAGGCCCTAATTGAAGCAGTCTTATAACTTACATGACAACATTGTTGGGTCCGGGTGGAAAAGGTGTGGTATACAAGTTAGAAACACCTTAATACTTTCTTTATCATTGCTTTCTTGTAGGGTACTGAATTCAGCTGATTTAAAGAGTTAGGTAGAGTTTTTAGTTCATAGAGTTATTGTAGAGGCAGTGACTGTCATAAACTATGCTGGTTTTTAAAGAAAATTCATGATCTGTCCCAATTTCGGTTATTTTATGTATCACTTTTAAAACTACTCCCATTATCTAAGCAATTACATATCCTTTCATTTAAGGCTAAATAGTGTGTTACTTATTTTTAAAGAAACCAGCCCAAGTGAAATAGGGCCCTGTTTCTTTCTTTTTTCTTTTTTTTTTTTTTTTGTTAAATCACAGCTGTGTACATTAGTGCAATCAAGGGGTTCAATGTGCTGGTTTCATATACAATCTGAGATATTCTCATCAAACTGTTCAACATAGCCTTCATGGTCTTTTCTTATTGTATGTAGACATTTGTATTCTGCCATTCTAAGATGCACTGTAGGTGTGGCCCCACTCATTAACCTCCTTGCACCCTAACCTCCCCCCTCTGTTCCCCTTCCTTGGCCCCTTTCCTCATAGTTTTGTGCTATACTTGGATTATAGCCTTCATGTGAAAGCTAGAATTTAGCTTCATAGTACGGCTGAGTACAATGGATACTTTTTCTTCCGTTTCTGAGATGCTTTTCTAAGAAGAATATGTTCCAGCTCCATCATTGTAAACATGAAAGAGGTAAAGTCTCCATCTTTCTTTAAGGCTGCATGATATTCCATGGTATACATGAACCACAATTTGCTAGTCCGTTCGTGGGTCGATGGACACTTGGGCTTCTTCCATGACTTAGCAATTATGAATTGGGCTGCAATAAACTTTCTGGTATAGATGTCTTTGTTATATTGTGATTTTTGGTCTTCTGGGTATAAACCTAGTAAAGGAATTATAGGATCGAATGGCAGGTCTATTTTTAGGTCTCTAAGTATTCTCCAAACATCCTTCCAGAGGGAGTATATTAGTGTGCATTCCCACCAGCAGTGTAGAAGTGTGCCCTTTTTTCCACATCCATGCCAACATCTCTGGTTTGGGGAATTTTGTTATGTGGGCTACTCTTACTGGGGTTAGGTGATATCTCAAAGTAGTTTTGATTTGCATTTCTCTGATGATTAAGGATGATGAGCTTTTTTTCATGTGTTTCTAGATTGTGCATCTGTCTTCTTTAGAGAAGTTTCTCTTCAAGTCCCTTGCCCACCCTGAGATGGGATCAGGTGTTCTTTTATTGCTAATATGTTTGAGTTCTCTGTGGATTCTGGTTATTAGACCTTTATCGGAGGTAGAACCTGCAAATGTTTTCTCCCATTCTGAGGCCTGTCTGCTTGCTTTACTCACTATGTTCTTGGCTGTGCAGAAGCTTTTTAGTTTGATCAGGTCTCAGTAGTGTATTTTTTTTTTATTAAATCATAACTGTATACAATGATATGATTATGGGGCATCCAGTAGTGTATTTTTGATACTGCTTCAATTGCCTGGGGAGTCCTCCTCATAAAATATTCACCCAGGCCAATTCCTTCAAGAGTTTTCCCTGCACTTTCTTCAACTATTTTTATAGCTCCATGTCTTAAGTTTAAATCTTTTATCCAGTGAGAGTCTATCTTAGTTAATGGTGAAAGGTGTGGGTCCAGTTTCAATCTTCTACAGGTTTCCAGCCAGTTTACCCAGCACCATTTGTTAAATAGGAAATCTTTTCCCCATTGAGTGTTTTTAATTTGCTTGTCAAAGGTCAAATAATGGTAAGTAGCTGGATTCATCTCTTGGTTATCTATTCTGTTCCAGACATCTACTTCTCTGTTTTTGTGCCAGTACCATGCTGTTTTGATCACTATAGATTTATAGTACAGTCTCAGGTCTGAAAGTGTGATTCGTCCTGCTTTATTTTTATTGCTGAGTAATGTTTTGATTATTCGAGGTTTTTTCAGATTCCATATAAAATGAAGTATTATTTTTTCAAGATCTTTAAAATATGACAATGGAGCTTTAATAGGAATTGCATTAAAATTGTATATTGCTTTGGGTAGTATGGACATTTTAACAACGTTGATTCTTCCCAGCCATGAGCATGGTATGATTTTCCATTTGTTAACATTTTCAGCTATTTCTTTTTTTAAAGTTTCATAGTTCTCTTTGTAGAGATCTTTCACATCATTTGTTAGCTATACTCCCAAATATTTCATCTTCTTTGGCACTACTGTGAAAGGAATAGAGACCTTAACTGTTTTTTCAGCTTGGTTATTGTTGGTATATATAAAGGCTACAGATTTATGGGTGTTGATTTTGTAGCCTGAGACATTGCTGTATTCCTTGATCACTTCTAAAAGTTTTGTAGTAGAATCCCTAGTGTTTTCCAGATATACGATCATATCATCTGTGAAGAGTGAAAGTTTGATCTCTTCTGACCCTATGTGGATACCCTTGATCGCCTTTTCTTCCCTAATTGCAATGTCTAAAACTTCCATTACAACGTTAAAGAGCAATGGAGACAATGGGCAACCTGGCCTGGTTCCTGATTTAAGTGGAAATTCTTTTAATTTAACTCCATTCAGTATGATATGGGCTGTGGGTTTGCTGTAGATGGCCTCTATTCGTTTAAGAAATGTCCCTTCTATACCAATTTTCTTAAGTGTTCTGATCATGAAGGGATGCTGTATATTATCAAAAGCTTTTTCTGCATCAATTGAAAGAATCTTATGGTCCTTATTTTGTAGTTTGTTTATGTACTGAATTGCATTTGTAGATTTACGTATATTGAACCAGCCTTGAGATCCCGGGATAAATCCCACTTGGTCATGGTATGTAATTTTTTGATGTGTTGTTGGATTCTGTTAGGATCTTACGGAGTATTTTTGCATCAATATTCATTAGTGATTTTGGTCTATAATTTTCTTTTCTTGTTGGGTCTTTTCCCAGTTTGGGGATCAAGGTGATGTTTGCTTTGTAGAATGTGTTGGGTAATATTCTTTCTTCTTCTATATTTTGGAAGAGGTTCATATAGGTACTAGTTCTTCTTTAAAGGTTAGGTAGAATTCTGATGTAAAGCCATCTGGTCCTGGGCTTTTCTTTTTAGGGAGATTTTTATTTAGTTATGCTGTTTCAGAACTTGATATAGGCCTGTTCAACATTTCCACTTCGTTATGGCTAAGTCTTGGTAGGTGGCGTGCTTCCAGGTATTGGTTGATTTCTTTCAGATTTTCATATTTCTGAGAGTAGAGTTTCTTGTAGTATTCATTAAGGATTTCTTGAATTTCTGGGGGTCTGTTGTTATTTCATCATTACCATTTCTGATTGATGAAATTAGAGATTTTACTATTTTTTCCTGGTTAGGTTGGCCAAAGGTTTATCTATTTTATTGATCTTTTCAAAACACGAACTTTTGGATTTGTTGATGTGTTGTATAAATCATTTGTTTTCAATTTCATTTAATTATGCTCTGATTATGGTTATTTCTGTTCTTCTGCTGGGTTTGGGGTTAGTGTTCTTCCTTCTCCAGTTGCTTGAGATGTCCCATTAAGTTATTAACTTCCTCTCTTTCCGTTTTCTTGAGGAAGGCTTGCAGTGCTATAAATTTCCCTCTTAGGACTGCCTTTGCAGTATCCCAGAGTTTCTGGTAATTTGTGTCTTGATTGTTGTTTTGTTCCAAAAATTTGGTGATTTCCTTCTTAATCTTGCCTATAACCCATCTGTCTTTCAGCATAAGGTTGTTTAGCTTTCATGTTGTTGTATGGGTATGCAGGTTCCTGTTGTTATTGAGTTCAACTTTTATTCCATGATGGTCTGAGAAGATGCAAGGCATAATTTCTATATTTTAGAATTTGCTGAGGTTAGATTTGTTGCCTAGGATGTGGTCGATTTTGGAGTACGTTCCGTGGGCTGATGAGAAGTATGTGTATTCAGTTTTGTTGGGATGAAATGTTCTGTAGATGTCTGTTAAGTCCAGATGTTGAATGGTTAAGTTTAAATCTAAGATTTCTCTGCTTAGCTTCTCTTTGGAGGATCTATCTAGCACTGCTAAAGGGGTGTTCAAATCTCCAACTACTGTGGAACTGCAGGAAATCAAGTTGCTCATGTCAGAGTTTCTCTTATAAATTGAGGTGCGTTCTGGTTGGGTGCATAAATATTAATAATTGAAATCTCATATTTAGTGTTACCTTTAACAAATATGAAGTGTTCTTCCTTATTCTTCCTTATTTTGGTTGGTTCAAAGCCTGTTGCATCTGCGAATAGGATTGCAACGCCTGCTTTTTTCTGCTTCCATTTGCCTGGAGTATAGATGACCATCCCTTCACCTTGAGTCTATATTTGTGTTTTAATGTAAGATGCAATTCTCATATGCAGCAGATATCTGGCTTGAGTTTTTGTATCCAGTCAGACAACCTGTGCCTCTTTAGAGGGCAATTTAAACCATTCACATTAATTGAGAATATTGATAAGCCTTTTGAGAGTCTGTGGACATTTTTAATCCTTTTGAGACTGTGGAAGTTGGAATTTGATCAAAATTTTCTGGGTGGGTTTACTTTTGTGGTGAAGGATTATGCTGGTCTTTATGGAAGATAGGTCTGAGAATATCCTGGAGAGCTGGTTTAGTTATGGCAAATTTCTTCAATATGTGAATGTCAATGAAGTGTTTAATATGTCCGTCATAAATGAAACTCAGTTTAGCTGGGTATAGGATCCTGGGTTGAAAGTTATTTTGTTTTAGGAGATTAAAAATCAATGACCATCTTCTAGCTTGAAAGTTTTCAGCAGAGAAATCTGCATTTATTCTAATATTCTTGCCCTTGTAGGTGATGGTTTTCTTTCGTCTGGCTGCTTTCAGAATTTTCTCCTTCATCTTAACTTCAGTGAAATTGAGTATGATGTGTCTGGGGGATGTCTTATTTGGGTTGAGTCGTGCTGGAGTTCTGGAACTGTCTGCTATCTGAATTTCAGAATTTCTTGGTATGTCTGAAAAGTTATCCTTCATAATCTCATGGAGAAGAGACTCTGTGCCTCGTGAAGCCACTTCATTGCTTTCAGAGATCCCTATAAGGCGAATATTGGTTTTCTTCGAATTATCTCAGAGCTCTCTGAGACAGTGATCTGTTTTTGCCTTCCATTTCTCTTCCTCTTTGAGAGTTTGGGAGCATTCGAAAATTTTGTCTTCGATGTCAGAAATCCTTTCTTCTGCTTGTTCTATTCTGTTACTGAGGGATTGTACTGTGTTTCTCAGATCTTTGAGGGCTGCAACTTCCTGTCTCAATGTGTCAAAATCTTTGGTCATTTTTTCTTTGAGTTGGTTGAATTCTTGAGATATCTTTTTGGTTACTGCTTGGAATTCTAATTCGATCTTATTTGCTCTCCAGATTCTGAATTTGATTTCTGACATCTCATAACCCAATTTTTTTTTTTTTGAGACAATCTTATTTTGTCATCTCTGGTTAAGTATCCTGGAGTCATTGCTGACAGCAACTTCAAACGCTTGGGCTCAAGTGATCATCTTACATCATCCTCCCAAGTAGCTGGGCTACAGGTGTCCAGCTATTTTTAGAGATAGGGTCTCACTCTTGCTCAGGGTAGTCTTGAACACCTGACTCAAGCAGTCCACCTGCCTCTGACTCCCGGAGTGCTAGGATTGCATTCGTTGAGCCACCGTGCCTGCCCCACTATAACCCTATTTTATTGTATAGGTTCACTTTTGTGGAATGTTGAATGTGATATACACATGCAAGGTCAGACAATTAAGTTTGCAAACTCGCCCACATATCTAATTGCTGAATGTCACTATTGTCACCAGGTAGCCAAAGGGAGTATTTTGACAATAGCACTTTTTCTAGGACAAGTTCACGAACTTAATTGTCTGATCCCATATAACTAAAGCACATTGACCATTTATAAAACGTTTTTACCTATTATAGTCTTTTGAATTATTTGCCATGCTCGTGTGGAACTTTTAAAATAGACCATAAAAATTCCTTAAAGACTTTTAAAGAGCATTGTTTTAAGGATGTTGTTGAGGACAGCTTATTGTAAAGGATTGTGGATGCTTATGCTTTTGTCTACCTCTTTTGCATGCTGTTGGTTAAATTTTGTGATTTTTTTTTTTTTTTGTATAGTACTCATTTCTTGGTGTAGAATGCAAACAATAGATTCTTGTGGTAAATTGTTACCAAATTGCTGCCAGAAGACACTGTTATGAAAATTAACCATTACTTAATTTGGGAAAATATAATAAAGGAAGCATGTTCCCTTTTCATAGACTGAATTCTCAGTTGAATGTTTTTAAGTAGTTGGTGGGCGTTTTCATTTAATATTTCAGAAGCATGGCCATTTTGAAGCCTTTTTCACTATTTTTTCAAAGGCACTTTTAAAACGTGAAAGAATGAAACTGGCCTGTTTAAGTAGGAAATACATAACTGTTTATATCTGATGGTTCTTTTTTGCATGTGGGGAAATTGCAATAAATAAGTCTGTAATAAGTAAAGCTTTCATTTTTGCTTCCATAGAAAAGTATTTGGAGTGAAATTATTCTAAACTTCCTAGATTAGAATCAGAATTTTAGAAGGAGAGGAGATCTTAAATGTCATCTAATATAATTTTACTTTCAAGAAGAAGAAACACATAATGAGAACTGATGCAGGTCAACCGAATAGTCAGTGATAGATCTCAAAATAGAGTCTTGGATTTCAAGCTCCCAGATCAAATCACAGAGAAAAGTTATGGTTACTTTCCTAACTGAATGACCCTTATGGACCATTGAAATTGATTATTGTGATTTGGTATTTTATTCTAGTTGCCTTTTTTTGGCATATCAATTTTGGTAGAAGGATTTTTGCCCCTAAAATAGCTGCAACTGAGTGGAAGCTTGAACCAAAATAAAAGTTAGGAACTCCCATTCTTTGCTCACAGTTATCTCTTTAAGATGTAAAATTGTTTGGCAAAGTAGAGGGCAAAATTTGAATATTTTATATGCACCAGATACTCTGCTATGATTTCAGTTACTTCTCATAGCATTATGTGTTGAACTTTTATCATTTCATTACACAGGTATAATGAAATTAAGTAATATGGTGTTTACTGTGAAATACAGTTAACCTGAAGTGCATTTTTTTGTGGACTTCTGAACAAAATGGCAGACTGGAAAAGCTTCCTTCTTTTTCAAATACAGTAGAAACTCTGTAAGTTGACCGCCCAAGGGACTATAACAAACTGGTCAAGATAGGGAACTTCCATTGAGTACACATGGTGCATTTCTGTGTATGAAAATTAGGGTCAACTTAAGGAAGTAGTTAGTGTAGACAGTGATCAGCTGCAGAGAGAGGTTCTACCATATATGGAAATACTAGATAAAAATAAAGCTAAATGTAATAAAAGAGTGATCTGCAGGTGTATGAAATGAGAAAGAACTCCTAGCAGAAAACAGAAATTGAGACTTTGTCCTGTAGGGAAAATACACACATTACTCCTAATTGTGTGAGTTTTCCTGTAGTGATGGCATCCACAGGCCCAGAAATGGCAGGGAGCTGAGACTGGTCTCCTTGAATGAAAACCCAGACCAGGAAGAGTGAATTATTCATATAAAGGCCATCTACCAGCCTTTGTTTATGTTCCCTGGATATATCTTCTTTCTTTTTGTTTTTAACGTTCTTTGTGTCTTTTTTAGGTCTCTTTTTTAAAAGAAGTATACTGCTGAATTCTGTTATCCACCCTCAGAGACTTTCTTAATTAGTGAGTTTTATTTATTGCTATAACACATGGAAATTGTTGACATTCTACTTAATACCTTTTAAAATATTTTTTCTGCCTTTTGTAACATTGAATTTTTTTGTTTTCAAAGGCATATGTTTGATATATTGAATTGAGACCTATATTTCTATTAATTCTCCATAATCAGTTTCTTATGTGTATCTTTCCTATAAACCAGGTAAATCCTTTAAAGGACTTACTTTCCTCTGATCTCTACAATAGCCATGTACTGTAGAATTTAGTTCTGTATTGTTAGGGGTGTTCTTTTATCCATTTATCCTTTTTCTGTGTGTGTGAAATATACTTTGTGAGGTTACTTTACACTTACTTTCACATATCACATAGTGTCCTTGCAGATTTCTTTCTTCTTTTTTTTTTCTTTTGCAGTTTTTGGCTGGGGTTGGGTTTGAACCTGCCACCTCTGGCATATGGGGCTGGCGCCCCACTCCTTTGAGCCACAGGCGCTGCTCAGATTTATTTCTACTCATATTGGAGTGTCTAGTCAAAAACAATTTTCAAACCTCCCAAGGCCTTTTCAATATCTTTAGTTAACCCTCCCTTTTAAAAAACTAATTAATTTTTATATTTTTTTTAGAAATTCTTGCTCTTCACCCAGGCTAGAGGGTAGTGGCCTGATCATAGTTCACTGTAACCTGAAACTCCCGGACTCAAGGGATCTACTCACCTCTGCCTCCCAAAGCACTGGGATTTCAGGTGTGGGCCCACTATGCCTGGCAGCTTAGCTTAGTTTGGTTAGTGATTTTGGTTTGAAATACTTTAACATTTTGAAAATGTTACTACATTGTTTTCTTTGGTGTTGCTTTGGGGAAATTTTAATGTCAGTTTGATTGCTTAGCCTATGTGTGTGACCTTATTTCCTCTCTAGAAGATTTTGAAATTTTTGTCTTTTTGAGTTTGACTGTAATATGTCCAAGTGTAGTTAATTTTTCACCTTGTTTGGCCCTTGGATTCATATTTATTCATTCCATAAATACTTAATTTATGAGAAACCTACTGTGTGCCAGGATGTTTTCGAGACATTTTGATCTGAGGACTTTAACCCTTCTTAACTTGTGGAAAGTTACTGATCATTTTTTCAAATTTTGTTTTCTCCGTTTTTTCTTTTTTTCTTTCTTTCTTTCTTTTTTTTTTTTTTTTAAGAGACAGAGTCTCACTCTGGTGTCCTCTGTAGAGTGCTGTGATGTCAAAACTCACAGCAGCCTCCAGCTCTTGGGCTTAGGTGATTCTCTTGCCTCAGCCTCCCGAGTAGCTGGGACTACAGGTGCCTGCCACAATGCCTGGCTATTTTTTGTTGTGGTTTGGCCAGGGCAGGGTTCGAACCCGCCACCCTTGATATATGGGGTCAGTGCCCTACTCACTGAGCCATAGGTGCCACCCTGTATTTTATCTTTTTGTGGGAATTCTTTTAAAATTTGTCATGTCTAAGTTCTGTCTGTCTCCTTAATACAGGATGGACATAAAGTTCATGTGCAATTTAAATTGTAAACTACTAATTAGTAGAACTTTATGTCTACCTTGTATTTCTCCTTTTTAAAAAAATCCCTTCCTGATGCCTTCTGGGACTTTACTATTTGATCTTCTGGCTCACTATTTCATTCTTTGGTTTATTCTTTTATTTATCTAATCTGAAGAGTCTTTTATTTCAACCCTTATATGTTCACCCCTGTATTTCTTCTTGGTTCTTCTTTATAACTGTTTAGGCCTGCTGCATGCTACCAACCTTCTCTTTCTTTGATGATTTTATCCTAAGTGTTTTAAAAAGATTCTTCATGTGTCTATTCTGTTAAATTCTGCTTTGTATCATAGAGAGAATTTAGTTTGAGTTTTGATTTCATTCTCATTTCAGTGGGAAACCAATAAAAAAAATTTTAGGCAAGGCAGTGATACCATTGGATTTTTGGTTTTGAAGGACCATTCAGAGGCATGGTACCACAAGCATGTAGGCCCAGCTACTCAGGAGACTAAGGCAAAAGGATAGCTTTTGGACCCAGAAATTCAAGACCAGCCTCAGCAACATAATTTGACCCTATTATAAAAATCACTCTGGCTGCTTCCTAAAAATGATGGAGTGTGTGTAAGAAGGAGGAGGGTAAGAATGTAAGTAGGGAGATCATTCGAGAATTGTTTGCAGTTGTCTAGTCAAGAGGTGATGTGATATGGATTAGGATAGTAGCAACTGAGGTAGGAGAATGTGAATTTAATTTGGAATACATTTTAGAGCTGGAATCACCATTTTTTTAATTCTTAAGTGATGGCTGGATGAAGGTGGTGCCATTTATTGAAATGGAAAAGATGGATGTGTGGATGTGGAGGAAAGGTTTGATGAGGAAAATCAAAAATTCTCTGTAGTCTTTTTTTTGGCTTGGTATGCCAGTAGACATCCCTGTGAAGATGTCATGTAGGCATTTGAATATACAAATCTGGATTTATACATAAGGTCTAGGTCTAGAGACCACAGATTTATAAGTCAATAGCATGTTAAGTATTTCACACATTATTAACTGTCACGTGAGTTGTATATAAGTCATATGTGTCACCTCTCAAACACTGATCTCAAGGGAATTTTTTTTTTTTTTTTTTAGTTTGGCAGTGTGTTAAACCCATGAGACCAGATTAGGTTTTCTAACCCACACATTTAGATAATATAAGTTAAGGAATAGAAAGGGGCCCATAAATAGTGCTGAGACGCTCCTAACATTTACAAGTTCTAAAGAAAAGAAGAGGTTAAAAAAAAAATGAAGCTTCTTTTTTCTTATTCTTTCTGTCATCTGCATAATTTTCAGCATAGAAATGTACCATAATTTGTTTAACTATGCATAAATAAATATGTAGATTTCTCCAGTGTTTTGGACACATTAACAATACTTTCTTTGAATGTCTTTGAATATTATGTTTACATATCTGTACAAGTACACTTACGGGATAAATTTCTAGAGATTGAATTACTAGGGAAAAAGGCCGTGCATTTATATTTTGATGTTTCTTGTCAAATTTCTCTCTTAAGAGGATGTCCCAGTTGTCTTTCTGATGGGCAATATGTATAGGAAAACTCTTAATCTTTGTAATATTTTTTTTCTTTTCATCATAGCTCACAGCAACCTTGAACCTGGGCTCAAGTGATCCTCCTGGCTCAGTTTTTCTTTTTTTAGTAGAGGTAGGGTCTTGCTCTTGGTTCAGCTGATCTTGATTGAACTCCTGAGCTCAAGCAATCCACCCACCTCAGCCTCCCGGAGTTGCTAGCATTAAAGACGTGAGCCACTGTGCCTGACATTTTGTCAGGCTTTTAAGTGAGAAGTCATGTTATAGTTTTAAAATTATAAATGATTGTGAATACTTCTATATGTTTACTCAGAATTTACATTTATTCTTTGAACTGCTTCTTTTCTACTAAGTTCTTTTTTTATTGTTTTATTATAACTCTGATTATTTTTCATATGTGTTGTAAGTATTTTCACTTTTAAATTCTGTTTATGATATTTGCATTATAGAAATTTTAGATTTTTTTCAAACTTAAAAAAATTGCAAGTAAGCATTTATATCACATTTTGGAATGTCCTTCAACATCTAAGTATTTTTTTCCCCAAGGACTTCCATAGTTTAATTTTTATTTATGTCTTTGACATAAAATAACAGATATCGCCATTGGTAGAGTGCAGTGGCATCACAACTCACAGCAACCTCAAAGTCTTGGGCACAAGTAATCCTCTTGCCTCAGCCTCCCAAGTAGCCTGGGACCACAGCCCCTGTCTCTAAAAATAAACTCTTGCTCAGGCAGGTATCTAACTCTTGATCTCAGGTGACCTACCGGTGTTAGCCTCTCACAGTGCTCTTTTACAGGCATGAGCCACCATGCCTGCCCCTAACTTGTCAGAACTCTTAAATTAATTTGGTGAGAATTGTCAAGGTAATTTTGAAAAAGAAAAATGATGAAGAGGGTCTAAAATTAGTATTAGAAAGTTGTATGATAAAAATATTGTAGTATTGTTGCAAGAATGGAAAGAAGAGTATAGTGGAATGAACTAGAAAGCCCAGAAAGAAATTCAGTTAGATAAAGGAGTAGGATTCTTTTTCTGATAAATGAATGAGAAGAATTAAACATTAGAAGAAGTTAAAAAAAGATTGAATATGTTTTTTGGAGAAGCTTTAAATGTAAAAGCAAAGGAAGGATTTGTAAAGAAAATTACAAGCATCCAAAATGTATTTGCATTATACACCCATATTCATAGCAGTATTCACAATAGCCAAAAGGTACCAATAACCCATTGTCCATCATGGATGAATAGAACAACAAAATGTGTTGTGTACATACAATGTAATATTACCCAGCTTTATAAAGGAAGGAAATTATGACACTTGCTACAACATGAGTCAAAACTTTGAAGTCCGTACGCTAAGTAAAATTAACCCAGTTACAAAAAGACAAATGTGGTGTGCATCCATTTAATATGTAGAACTTGTAGCTCTTTGGCTTAAAAAAAAGAGCCCTTAGCAAGTATTGATCCATGTAGCTCTTAGGGCACAGGTTGACATACAAGCAGCTTTTGTAGTAGCCATCAAGAGTGTTACACAAAGAATGGAAGAATATGAATAATTCTTAGTCACATGAAGATAATACCCAACTGTTTTCATTTACAAAGTAGCTGTACCATTATGTATTTCCCCGCCAACCCCCTCCCCCGCACTACAGGAGAGCTCCAATTTTTCCACATTCTCACCAACACTTGGTCTTCTTAGTCCTTAATTCTGGTGGGTATATATAATAGCATGTCATTTTTTATTCTTTTTTTAAATTTATTTTTTACTGATGCATAATATTCATATATATTTGTGGGGTACGTGTGATATTTTCTTACATGAATAGAATGTATAATGATCAAGTCAGTGCATATAGTTATCGATTACCTCAAATATTTATCATTGCAATGTTTTTGGAGCATTTCAAGTCCTATATCCTAGCTACATTGACATATACAATATATTGTTGTTAAACTATAGTCATTCTCTGCTAGAGAACGTAAGAGTTCATTTCTTCTATCTAACTGTATCAGTTAATCTCTCTTCATGGCTCCCTCGTCACCCCAGCCCCTCTTCACCACCTCTGGTATCTGTCCTGTCTTTCTACCCTTTCTCCCCGTGAGATCAGCTTAATTTAGGTCTTACACACGAGTGAGTAAGCATCTCATTAGTTTTCCTGGTGACTGAAGGAGGATGAGCATCTTTTCCTGTACTTATTTGCCATTCACTATGTGTTCTTTGATGAACTGTTAAAATCTCTTACTCATTTTAAAATTGGATATCTTACTGGTTCATAAGAGTTATTTATATATTTGGGGCATAAATCCTTTATAAAGATATAATTTGCAAATATTTTCTCCTAGTATGGCTTGTTTTTCATTTTCTTTTTTTTTTCTTATAGAGACAGAGTATCACTTTATCACCCTTGGTAGAGTGCTGTGGCGCCACAGCTCAGAGCAACCGCAAACTCTGGGGCTTTAAGCGATTCTCTTGTTTCAGCCTCCCAAGTAGCTGGGACTACAGGCGCCCACCACAATGCCCAGCAATTTTTTGTTGCTGTTTGGCTGGGGCCGGGTTTGAACCTGCTACCCTTGGTATATGGGGCCCGTGCCCTATTTCCTGAGCAACAGGCACCGTGTTGCTTTTCATTTTTTTAACAGGGTTGTTTAAAGAGCAGAAGTTTTTATGAAGTCTTAATTTATCTATTTTTTTCCTTTTGTTCATAACCTACTTAAGAAATCTTTGGTTCAAGGCCCACTAAAATATTTTGTTTTCTGATAGAACTTGTATTGTTTTAGCTCTTATGTTTAGATGTATGATGTATTTTAAGATAATTTTTGTCCTTTTCTCTCTGGAATGAGGTAGAGGTCAAAGCTCCTGGGTTTTCTTTGTTTGTTTGTTTTGACATATGGATATATAGTTGTTAAAACAGCATTTGTTGAAAGGAGTATATCCTTTCCCCAATGAATTGTATTGACAGCTTTTTTTGAAAATTAGGAATATATTGTGGATCCATTTCTGGACTTTTCATTTTGTTCCTTTAATCTGTAAGTCTTAACTGCTAGTAAATAGTGTCTTGCTCACTATATCTTCTAATTTGAGAAGAAATGATATTTTAATAACAGTGAGTATTCTGATCCAGGTAGATGGCTTATCTTTCCATATGGTTAGGTCATCTTTAATTTCCTTCAGTAGTGTTTTATATAGTCTAACATACATTTTGTTATAGTTAATCCCTAGTAATTTCTTATTTATGATGTTATTGTAAGTCATTGGGGTTTTTTTGCATTTATTTTGGTTTGTTTGTTTGTTTGTCTTTGAGACAAGAGTCTTTCTCCGTTTTCTGGGCTGAAATACAGTGGCATCATCATAGCTCACTACAACCTCAAACTCCTGGGCTCAAAGATCCTCTTTCATCAGCTTGTCAAATAGCTGGAACTGCAGGCACGTATCATGAATCATGACCTTGGCTAAGTTTTCTATTTTTTTTTGTAGAGACGGAGGTCTCACAATGTTGCTCAGGCTGTTCTCAAACTCCTAGTGTTGGTCTTCCCACCTAGCCTCCAAAAGTGTTCGGATTAGAGGTGTGAAATAGTATTTTGTTGAGGTATTCTTTTTTAAAAAAATCATTATGAGGTATATTGGTCTTTAATTTCTTATAAAAGGCTTGCTCTGGGTATCAGGGTAAGATGGCCTCATTAAATGTGTTCTATCTTTTAGGGGAGGGTCGGGGAGAGTTTGTGTAGAATTGGCATTACTTCTTCCTTAAATACTTTGTAGCATTCACCTTGAAGCCATTTGGGCCCAAAGTTTTGTTTTTAAGTATGAATTTAATTTCTTTAATGAACAGGGCTATTGAGGTTTTCTTTTCTGTGAGCTTATGTTTTTATAGGATCTGTTGTGATGTTCCTCTTTCATTGCCAACATTCATAATGTAGGTCTTCTCATTTCTAGTTGGCATGGCTAGAGATCTATCAATTTTGTTGACCTTTTTGAAGACCTGGTTTTTAGTTTCATTGAATTTTATTTTTTAGTTTAGAGATACTCTTGTTATCTTTTTATAATTGATTTTGTTTTAGTTTCTTTATTGTCAGAGGACAAACTTAGTTAAGTTTGTTTTATGACACAGGAAGTGGCCTATGTTGGGGAATATTCTTGTGTGCCCTTGATAAGAATGAGAATTGTGCTATTGCTGGATAGATTTTTCTGTAAATGTCAATTAGATCCAGTTGGTTGATATCATTTTTCAGTTCTTCTATGGCCTTGCTGATTTTCTGTCTTAACACGTAAGTAGTTGAAGTGAATAGATCCTTTTATCAGTGTCCCTCTTTGCTCTGAGGTCTGTTTCATCTGCATTAATGTAGCTACTCAAGTTTTTTTTTTTTTTTTTGTAGAGGCAGAGTCTCATTTTATAGCCCTCAGCAGAGTGCTGTGGCATCACATCTCACAGCAACCTCCAACTCCTGGATTTAGGCAATTCTTTTGCCTCAGCCTCCCGAGTAGCTGTGACTATAAGCACCCATGACAACGCTTGGCTATTTTCTGTTTGCAGTTTGGTTGGGGCTGGGTTTGAACCTGCCACCCTTGGTATGTGGGGTCAGCACCCTACCCACTGAACCACCGGCACTGCTCAAGATGTTTTTTTGATTAGTGCTTGCATAACATATTTTTTCAGTATTTTATTTTGACCTACCTGTTATTATATTTGTATTATGTTTTATTTTTGGTCTTAATTTTTAAAACAGTCTTGACTCTTTTATTCATTTAAATATTCTTATTTTCCCCAATGCATAAGAGTGCAATAGTAAACCTACCTATTACTGTATTTGAAGTGAATTTCTTGTTGGTATTTTTTTCCTCTTTTTGGCAATCTCTGTCTTTTGATTGGTGTATTTAAACCATTTGTATTTTATATAATTATTACTATCTTTAGGTTAGGCCTGTCATTTTGTTTTTATTCTTTCTGTTTTTCATTCCTCAGGTTTTCCTTTTTGCTTTCTATTTGTTTTTTTGTACATTTTAAAATACGAATTTAGGTAGTATAATTTTTATTTGTATAGTTAGTATAGTGGTTGCTATAGTGATTGTAGTATCCATCTTGGACCCAGAATAATTAAATGTTTATAATTGTTGATCAAAGTAGTATTTTTAGATTATAATTGTGGTTTTTATTATGTTAGTACTGAATGTTTTCTAGATAAAGTTACTGAAATATAAGGTCAGTTTTTCCTAACATAGTCTATTTTAACATAATACTCCCTTATAGTTTTCTCCCAGAATGTTATATGACACTCATTTAGTTCAGTAATTTGCTTTATCCTGCAAAGGAGGTAATGTTTTATCTTCATAGTCTCACTTAGGCTGATGGCTATAGATAGGTAGCATACAGCTCACTTTTGCTTTTGATTCACTTTTTTAAATATGTGACTTGTAACTTTAATAACTCTGCAAGCACTACACATGGCTAACTTTGAGGACAAATGCTGTGTTTAAATGATTCTGCTTTTATAGTACTAGTTGAAATAGTTGAATGGTCTCAAGGTAAGCTCTGCCCATTGGGTATGATATCAAAAAAAGGTTCTTAATTTCTTCAAGTCTATTTCCTCCTTAATGAAAGATTTTAATTATTAGAACTTTGGCATTTTTTTGTGTGTGTTACACATGTATTCTAATTTGGCTATATCCAGATTAATATAGTTTTGACAATTTACAAATTAGTTCAGTTCATTTAAAGGATTTTTGTTTTTGTTTCTATCAAAACAAATTTTAAAGCACTGGTAGAACAATTTGAAAAGCATGGCAAATTTTACTAATATACTGTTCCAGGTATCTGAGTTTTAATAATTCACATAGATACTAGAATGACTGCTTATTTAGATCTATGATAATCTGTTTTTAGGAAGTGTATAGTGTAAGCTTGACATGCTTGTTGTGGCCCAAGTAATGCTCCCTTTGGCCAGCATCTTTAATCTTATTCAGCGGTATGCAGTAGAACTTTCTGAGATGACATAAAATGTGTATCTGCACTGTATAATATAGTAGCTACTTTAATTTTAATTAGTGTTTATATTTAAATAGTCACATGTAGCTAATAGTCATCAGATAGCAACACAGGTCTAGCCTCACAATTTTCTCCTTTATGTCTAAAACCCCATCTTGGAATTTTTTCTGAATCTTTCAAGCATAAGCTTAATAATAATCATAAGCTTCTGAGAGAGTCCTTGACCTTTTTTTTTTGTTTGTTTGTTTGTTTTTTTATTAAATCATAACTGTATACATTGATATGATCCTGGGGCAAATGGTCTATGAAGCGAGTGTGTGAGTCCTTGACCTGTTAAGTCAGCTTGCAGAGTAGTAGAGAGAAGGTGAACACATTGGTAGGAAAATGGCACATGCAGTGGTAATTACAGTATGATATAAGTATTATATCAATGAATACGTACAATAAGTGACTAATACCTGGAGATTTTCAGTGAAGGAAACGAAACTACTCCGGGAATTTTAAGTAGGTAGTGTTTAAATACAGGGAATTAGGCCGGACTCTATGCCTCACGCCTGTAATCCTAGCACTTGGGAGGCCGAGGCAGGTGGATTGCCTGAGCTCACGGGTTCGAGACAAGCCAGAGCGAGACCCCATCTCTAAAAATAGCTGGGTGTTGTGGTGGGCACCTGTAGTTCCAGCTAACTTGGGAGGCTGAGATTAGGGAATCGCTTGAGCCTATGAGTTTGAGGTTGCTGTGAGCTATGATGCTCAACAAAGTGAGGGCAACAAAGTGAGACTCTGTCTCAAGAAAAATAAATACAGGGAATTAGATGTTGTAAAATTACTATTCAGATCAAACAAGTACTTGGTTGAGTCTTTGGAAATGACTTCTAGACCAACATAGAACTACCAGTCAGTCTGTTAGGAACTCCCACCTCTGTATTTGTGCTGGAGAAAGAAACACTATCACTACATCCACTTCTACTGCTTTTGGATACCCAGAAAGCTGGAGATAATTACTAGTTTAGAGAGAGAAATAATTGAACTAATTGTGCTGTGTAAACTTAAGTAGAATCTATTGTATATATGTGTGTGTGTGTGTGTGTGTATATATATATACATACAAATACCCTTATATATGTGTTATGTCTATATACACACAAATAACCCTTATATATCCATTCTTTACAGATCCAGGATGAGAAGACTGATAAAAGAAGCAGCTAGCTGAACAGCTATAAGATGCCCAAATCTGTGTTCACAAAACCAATTCAGAGTGAAAATTCTGTCAGTGACAGCAATATGGGAGAGAAACCATATGGAAGAAAGGTATATGATTACACCAAAGATTTGTTGACTCTTTTTAAACTGGAAAAAGATTTTCAATTAAGTATTTTTTAGTAATTCCTCATAAAATAAAAAGCAGTATGGATGCCAGGTAAACTCAAATCATTTATCTAAGCCTTTTAGAAATAAATTAGATTCTGGGGATGTGATTGTTTTTTATTTCCTAAGGTGAGCACAATTAAGTAAACACAATTGTTAAGATTTCATAGTTATATAAGAAATAATGATGGCAGGGGTCAGGAGGGAACCAAAGACCTCATAGTCATTTGACATTTCTTTCCATTACAATTAGTGGCAAAATCCTATACACACTAGATACTCCATTTTCCCAGTCTGTAACATTGGATAAATTTATGTATGGTCTTCAACCTCAGTGTTTCCCTTTCTCTGCAGTAGAAGACAATATGCCTTTCAGAATAGAATTGTTGTGACAGTAAATTGGCTTATAATTGCACTTAATAACAATACTTGGCACATAGTAAATGCTCAGTAAATGTTAACAGTTTTTGTTACTGTTAGTCATTGCCAGTGACCTGTGATTCTGTCTTTTTATATCCTTCCTCATTCCTATTTAATTTAAATCTTCAAAATCTTTGTTTGGACTTTACTTTTTCCTTATCTAGTTAGTTTTATACATTATCTTTGGATTTTTCCCTTTGGTTTACTTTTTGTGAAGTCTTTTTTTAAAAGTCATATTCTTACTGAAGGAGGTGTGAGATGTTTCTGGTTTTATAACCATCATCACAATCCAGTTTTACAACAAGTAAGTCTTCACTCCCAACCCAACTCCCTAAATCTGCTTTCAAAATCAAGAACTACTAGTTTTCTTTTCACAATGGGAAATTCTGTGTTCTTTTCAAAATTGGAAATTTTAGGATCACCGTGTAGTTTCTACAAAAATATCCTACTGTGATTTTAATAGGAAAAATCTTACTGAGTTTGTACCTTAAATCTGTAGATTATTTTGAGTAGTATTGCCATCTTATTATTGTCTTCCAATCCATGAACACAGAATATCTCTCCATTTATTTAGCTCTTTCATTTCCCTTAGCAATGCTCTGTAGTTTCCAGTGTACCAGTCTTGTACTTCTATTGTTAAATTATTCAAAAGTATTTTATTCTTTTTAGTGCTATTCAGTAGTTTTTGGTATATTTACAAAATGATACGATCATAACCACAATTGATTCTAGACCATTTTCAACCCAGTATAAATGAATGAGAGAATATACAAGAATATGAAAGAAAGATACAGATAACACCTTAGTGCGATTCCCTCAGATGATCACAGGGAGTGTAAATTCCAAAACTTCTATACCAGTGTAATAAACATATTAATGAAACTGTTGAGTACAGAGATGGTAGAAAGAAGAGAAGCAATTAATTCTACTTAAGAGGTTGAAGGATGACCTCAAAGTAGAATACTTAATCTGACTTTTCAAGAAAGAAGTATTTGACCATCAGGAAAGTAAAAGTAAAGGATAGTCTAAAGAAAAGAAACAGCAAATGAAAAACAGATGTGAATCTGTTACAGTAGTGCCTGTGAAGTCAGGATGTGGCCTATAAAGGATGGAAACTAGGTAATGAGTCTGTGATATTATACATCATACGGGGCCAGTTCACCAGTACATTATGGCCTTGTGTGTTTTGCCAAGGATCTTGGAATTTATTCTGTGGTCAGTGAGGCAGAAGAGACAGACCATAGAAGAGACTAGTCAGAGTGACTTTTTTTTTGTTTTTTTTTTGGAGACAGAGTTTCTGTCATCCTGGGTAGAGTGCTGTGTTGTCAAAGGATGTGTATATAGAGAGAGATCAGGATAGAGGTTTATTAAAACAAAGAGTAACAGAGAATTTCTAATGTACAGAAAGACATGAATATTCAGGTACAAGAAAGTCAAAGAATACCAAACAGTTTCAGCCCAAATAAAACTACCTCAAGGCATATAATAGAAAAAAAAAAAAATCTCACAATAACCCCAAACTCTTAGGATTGAGCAATCTTCTTGTCCGAGCCTTCCAAGTAGCTGGGACTACAGGCACCTACCACACTGCCTGGCTAGTTTTTCTTTTTTTTTTTTTTTTTTTTTTTTTTTGTGGGTTTTGGCCAGGGTTGGGTTTGAACCTGCCACCTTCGGCATATGGGACCGGCGCCCTACCACTTTGAGCCACAGGCGCCTATTTCTAATAGAGACAGGGTGTCCCTATTGTTCAGGCTGGGACTTTCTTTTTTTTCTTTTTTAATTTTAGCTTTTTTATTATTATTGGGGATTCATTGAGGGTACAATAAGCCAGGTTACACTGATTGCATTTGTTAGGTAAAGTCCCCCTTGCAATCATGTCTTCCCCCCAGAAGGTGTGGCACACACCAAGGCCCCACACACCTCCCTCTTTCCCTCTTTCTGCTTTTCCTCCCCTCCCCCCATAACCTTAATTGTCATTAATTGTCCTCATATCAAAATTGAGTACATAGGATTTATGCTTCTCCATTCTTGTGATGCTTTACTAAGAATAATGTCTTCCACTTCCATCCAGGTTAATACGAAGGATGTAAAGTCTCCATTTTTTTTTTAATAGCTGAATAGTATTCCATGGTATACATATACCACAGCTTGTTAATCCATTCCTGCGTTGGTGGGCATTTAGGCTGTTTCCACATTTTGGTGATTGTAATTTGAGCTGCAAGAAACAGTCTAGTACAAGTGTCCTTATGATAAAAGGATTTTTTTCCTTCTGGGTAGATGCCCAGTAATGGGATTGCAGGATCAAATGGGAGGTCTAGCTTGAGTGCTTTGAGGTTTCTCTATACTTCCTTCCAGAAAGGTTGTACTAGTTTGCAGTCCCACCAGCAGTGTAAAAGTGTTCCCGTCTCTCCACATCCACGTCAGCTTCTGCAGTTTTGAGATTTTGTGATGTGGGCCATTCTCACTGGGTTTAGATGGTATCTCAGGGTGGTTTTGATTTGCATTTCTTTAATATATAGGCATGATGAACATTTTTTCATATGTTTGTTAGCCATTCGTCTCTCGTCTTTAGAGAAAGTTCTATTCATGTCTCTTGCCCATTGATATATGGGATTGTTGGCTTTTTTCATGTGGATTAATTTGAGTTCTCTATAGATATTGAATAGGGAGTCTTTCTCCCAAGGTATGTTCTTGTTTGTTTTATTGAAGATTAGATGGTTGTAAGATGTTAGTTTCATTTCTTGGTTTTCTATTCGATTCCAAGTGTCTATGTCTCTATTTTAGTGCCAGTACCATGCTGTCTTGACCACTATGGCTTTGTAGTACAGACTAAAATCTGGTATGCTGATGCCCCCAGCTTTATTTTTATTACTAAGAACTGCCTTAGGTATACAGGGTTTTTTTCTGGTTCCATACAAAACACAGAATCATTTTTTCCAAATCTTGAAAGTACTGTGTTGGTATTTTGATAGGTATGGCATTGAATAGGTAGATTGCTTTGGGAAGTATAGACATTTTAATAATGTTGATTCTTCCCATCCTTGAACATGGTATGTTCTTTCATTTGTTAATATCCTCTGCTATTTCCTTTCTGAGGATTTCATAATTTTCTTTTTTTTTTTTTCCTTTTTTATTTTTTTGTTGCCGTTTGGCTGGGACTAGGTTTGAATCCGCCACCCTCGTTATATGGGGCCGGTGTCCTACTCACTCAGCCACAAGTGCCGCCCTACTTTTGGAATTCTTTTTTTGGCCGGGGCTGGGTTTGAACCCGCCACCTCTGGCATATGGGACTGGCGCCCTACTCCTTGAGCCACAGGCACAGCCCCAACATAATTTTCTTTATAGAGGTCCTTCACCTCTCCTTCATTAGGTATATTCCTAGGTATTTCATTTTCTTTGAAACTATGGTGAAGAGAGTTGTGTCCTTAATTAGCTTCTCCTCTTCACTGTTATTGGCATATACAAAGGCTACTTACTTGTGGACATTGATTTTATATCCTGAAACATTACTGTATTTTTTGATGACTTCTAGAAGTCTTGTGGTTGAGTGTTTGGGATTATCTAAGTATAAGATCATGTCGTCAGCAAGGAGGGAGAGTTTGACCTCCTCTGCTCCCACTTTGATGCCCTTTATTTCCTTGTCTTGCCTGAGTGTATTGGCTAGAACTTCCAAGACAGTCTCACTCTGTCACCCATACTGGAGTGAAGTAGCATCATCATCACTACTACATCTCAAACACCTGTGCACAAGTGATCCTTCTAATAACTCACAGTTTTGTGTATTAAACTTATATTTTAGTTAACGTATTACATTGTAATTCTTTATCCAATTTAGGTTCTATTCTAGGTGATTTTGAGTGATATAATGTTTTCAAAGTAATTAATTCATTCGTAATTCTGTTAAGAATATTTGCTAACTTGCAGATGAGGACTGTGAGAGAATGGTATTGTTATTTTTATTTTCATTACTCAAGTAGTATACCAGTACATTCTTACTGTAAAGAGTATTAACAGTAAAAGTATGCCAGGAACAATATAGAAATTCCCTTTAATTTCACATACGACAGTACCCTATCCCCAGTTTCTTTCTCTTCCCCAGAAATGTTAACAATTAGAGGTTATGCTTTCACTGCATTTTCATCATCCTATATATAAAATGAAGATATATTTAGATAGCAGACTTTTCAAAAATGAAATTACTCACTTCTGTATTAGTCTGTAGTTCTGCAACTTTAGCTATTAATATCTTATAGATGTTCCTCCTATAAAAGGAGGCCTACTTCATTCATGTTTAACAGCTACATAATAATTTTGTGGTATCAATTTCTATAGGCAACATGGTAGTAAAAATCCATATAGAAACATCTTTGTATATAGATAATGAAAACCGTTACATAGAAGTGAAATTGCTAAATCAAAAGGGATATATATTTAAATTTTTGAAATAGTGGCTGATGGCCAACCAAAAACCCTGTATAAACTCATACTATCATTAATAGTATATGAAAGAGCCATTTTCCTCATACCTTCACTAAAACTAGGTATTATCAACTTATTAGTCTGAAAAGAATAAAAAGAAAAATCTTAATTTTGGATTTTTGTAATCAGTAGTGACAGTAAACATTTTTCTTGTGTTGATTATAAATTTATGCATATATTGTGAATTGTCAAATCCACTATTTTGCCTGTTTTCTTTTGGTTTGGTACAGTTTTTAACATGAGAGCCCTTCTTCATTTAGACTGTTTTATTTCTCTGTCAGATATGTAAAGATTTTCACTGTGGATTATTTTAAACTCTCGCTATAATATTATACTGTTGTTTTATATAATCATATCAATTGCTCTTTTCATTTTTGGGTTTTTGTTTGATATTTAAGAAAGCGTTCTATTGTAGCACTATATTTTTATATTTCTACTTTACAGATTTTATTTTTACATGTAGCCCTATTATACTATACCTGGAATTTATGTCTCTGGTATGAGGGGGGAAAGGTGTGATAAATAAGACCTACTTTAAAGAAAGATTAAGAGCTGGGCACATTGTGGCTCGTGCCTGAAATTACCCGCACTCGGGGAAGCCCATGTGGGTGGATCACTTGAACTCAGGAGTTTCTATTTCATTCCTCTTTTTTTTTTTATACAAGAGTCTCACTGTGGTGTCCTCAGTAGAGTGCTGAGGCATCAGTAGCTCACAACAACCTCAAAATCTTAAGCTTAAGTGACTCTTGCCTCAGCCTTCCAAGTAGCTGGGACTACAGGCAGCCACAGTTCAGGTCATTTTTGTCTGTTGCCTGCAGCCTTTTCAGCATTTTTAAATAGACTTGATGAGCTGTCCCACTGATACAAATTCATAATGAACAATCCCTCTGGTATTAGTAAAGGTTAGCAACATAATTTTGACTCTTCATTTGGATTGACAGAACATCTGTGGTTGTGGTGAATTGGCTGATTTCTATTTTGCATTTGGACCCTTTGTTTTAGGATTGTTATTGGTACACCCATGTTTCATCACCTGTGATACCGTGGCCCAAAACATCATCTTGCCTCTCCAAAAGGTCTTGGTACACTTTGATTCTCTTTCGCTTTTGTTCATTGGTGAGTTCCTTCAGAACCATTTTTGTACACCTCTTTCTCATGCCAAGAGTTTTGGTTAACATTTTCCTATTTCTCTGTCAATGGTTACTTGGTATCCTGTGCTTCTCACAGTCAGCTGATGATTTTGATCCACAATTCAACAGATTTTTGCAATGTTTTCATCAGTTCTCATCACTGGCCACCCTGATCTCTCTTCATCAGTGATGTTTTCTCTCCCCTCAGAAAAATGTTTAATCCATTTGTACACTGCTGTTTTCTATATGGCATTATTCCCATAAACTCAGACTAACATGTCCCTGATTTCATTTCTGCTCTTGCCAAGTTTAACAAATTTAATGTTTGTTCATTGTTCTAATTGAAGCTCTGACATTCTCACAATGCACAAACACACAAAAGCAATAATGAATACCACTCAGTGAGTCACCACCGCATATCAACACAGACACAGCTGTAAGATGTTGATATACCAAGGTTATGTGTGAAACTTCACTGAGCTATTTAATAACAGTACTGCCAACTGTAAGCTCACAGTCCCAGGTTCCCAAACTTAATTGTCAGACCTAGTATTTTCTTCTTTGTATTTTTTAATGTTTTCTAATATTTCTTTTGTGAACATGGTACCTTTTATTACAAAAGTAATTGAAATGATAATTTTTTTTTAGTTAAAATAAGTATTAAATTCAGAAAATATTGTATCAACAAAACAAAGACTTTAAAACAGAAGGGGTTTGTTTCCTGAAAGACTAATCAAGCTTATTAGTATTTCACCTCCTTTTACCAGTCTTTTTCATAGTTTAAATGATTATAAATTGTTGAGTTTATGTTTATTGGATAAACTTAAGTCGTTAATACTTCTGTCACATAATTTAGCCCAGTTGAAATACACTTGACCCTTGAACAACACAGGTTTCAACGGTGTGAATCCATTTATATGAAGAATTTTTTCAGTAAATATATGGAATTCTTTGAGATTTCCAACAATTTTTAAAAATTCAAACTATGTAGCCTAGAACTATTGAAAAAAAAGGAAGAGATATGTCATGAATGTATAAAATATGTGTAGATACTAGTCTATTTTATCATTTACTGCCATAAAATATACACAAATATATTATTAAAAAGTTAAAATTTATACAAATTTGAAGAGAAAGGATGTCTGCCTGAACAGGGTTTTTAATGTAGATTAAAAGGGCCTTTTTCTGGAAAAAGTATTCCAGAAAGGACATTTATTAGTAAGGAAGGGAAGTGAGCGCCATTATTTGGGACATTAACGTATGAGCTAATTCTGCTGTTTCATGCAAATGCAATTAGGTTAATGATCAATATTTATCTATAAAGTATTTGCTAACTTCTCCTGACCTTGAAAGGACAAGGTGAACACCAGGGTCAGTCAGGAAGGCCTGAACAAGAACTCTTTTCTAGATTGGTTCCATCAGTGATTTGTCCCTGAAGTCAAAAAGTACCTTGCCAACAAGGAACTGTCTTTTAAAGTTCTTTTAATATTAGACAATGCCTGTGGCTAACCAGGATCACTTGATTGTAACACCAAAAGCATTAAAGTAGTCTACTTGCCCCAAATACAATGTGTCTAAATCAGCTTCAAGATCAGAAGATAGAAGATCATTAGGATCTTTAAGGCTCATTACACATGATATTCCATGGAAAAGAAAACACTGATAGAACATTAGGAAAAGCCTGGAAAGATTATGCCATTGAAAAGATGGTATTGTAATAGAAAAGGCTGTGAGAGGCCAGCATTGTGGGTAGTTCTAACACTTTAGGAGGCCATGGCAGGAGGATTGCTTGAGGCCAGAAGTTTGAGAAAAATCTGAGCAAGAGCAAGACCCTATCTTTACGAAAAAATAGAAAAATTAGCCAGATGTGGTAGTACCCATATGTAGTCCAGCTACTTGACTGGAGCCTGAGCCAGGAGGATCACTTGTGCACAGAAGTTTGAGGTTGCAGTGAGTTATGATAATGCCACTGTACTCTAGCCCAGGTGACAGAGCAAAAGCCTGTCTCAAAAGAAAAAAAAAAAAAAAAAAAAACAGACTCGACACCTGTAGCTCAGTGGCTAGGATGCCAGCCACATACACCAGAGCTGTTGGGTTTGAATCCAGCCCAGGCCTGCCACACAACAATGACAACCACAAGCAAAAGAGCCGGGCGTTGTGGTGGGTGCCTGTAGTTCTAACTACTTGGGAGGCTGATGCAAGAGAATTGCTTAAGCCCAAGAGTTTGAGATTGCTGTGAGCTGTGACACCACGGCACTCTACCAAAGGCAACATAGTGAGACTCTGTCTCAAAAACAAATAATAAAACCCCAAAACTTTGAAAGCCATCAAGTCCCGAACAGTAAATACCTGCTGAAGAAAACTGTATCTGAATGTTATGTATGACTTTCACAGTATTTACCTCAGAGCCTATCAAGGAAATCATGAGATGACAAAAAAGGTGGTGGGTCAAGGGTTTCAAGATGCAGATTTTGAGGAAATTTAAGAGTTAATGGACATAACAGAAGTATTAACAGAAGATGACTTGATGAGTGCTTCTGAACCATTACCAGGTGATGAGGAGGATTTAGAATAACAGTGCCAGAAACAAGTTGACAGTCTGGCAGAAGGGTTCCTCAAAATTTACTCAAAATTTTTTCGACCTTTTTTTTTTTCTTAATGACATGGACCTTCCTATTTTACAGGCACTGGACTAAGGTAAATGGTGGAAGGAGGGTTGGTATCATATAGAAACAAACATTTTCAGAGATTGGAAAAGCAAAAAAGTGAAATTACCATGTATCTTTTATAAAGTTACGCCAACTGTGCCTGTCTCACCCACCTTTCTTCTAACTCCACCTCTTTCACCTCTGCTACCCCTGAGACAGCAAGACCAGCCCCTCTTCTCTCCTCATCCTACTGTGAAAATGTCAGGGATGAAGATCTGTGTGATGATCCATTTCTACTTAATTAATAGTAAACATACTTTTGGTTTCTTATGATTTTCTTGGTAACATTCTTTATCTTTATTGTAAGAATACAATATATAATACATATGAAATACAAGATATGTGTTAATCAACTGTTACTGGTTAAGCTTCTAGTCAGCATTTGGCTATTAGTAAAGCTTTGGGGGAGGCAAAGTTACATGTGGATTTTGAATTGCGTGAGGGTTGGTGCCCCTAACCCTCATGTTTTTCAAGGGTCAACTATAATACTATCTTGAACAATCCTTCAGTAAAGTTAATGTTTTTCTTAGATAACTTATTTTCAGTGGCTGCTGCTTTACTTATTTTTCCTCTTATATCATGTGAAATTTAGAATTCACATGTCACACGTTAGTTTGTATATGAAAAGCATGTAGCTTGAATTAGTGCAAGTGAATCATATGTCAAATTAATATTCTAACTTCAGGTTGGACACCACTGCATGAAGCTTGTAATGTTGGATATTACGATGTTGCTAAGATACTTATAGCTGCTGGAGCAGATGTTAACACACAGGGGTTAGATGATGACACTCCACTCCATGATTCTCCCAGTAGTGGGCACAGAGATACAAGTATGATAGAAAAAACAGTAATTCACATTTTTTAAATAAAAATTCAACCCATAGTTATTTTGTTCATTTTTTAGTCATATGATCTATGTCATAATTTCATTCATTGCTTAATCAACTCATCTATATTTTTTCTTCTACTTTCTAACTTATAACTCATAGTCAGATTTAGCCTTTTCATAAAATAATCTACTTAATTTGCTAATTGATTAAATATTTTGGAAAATTTTTCATTTCAAGACATTCCACTATCAGAGATACTGGTTAAAGTGTACTTTACATAAAATACACATTTAATGTCATGTTGCCTGTCTTTTAAAAGGCATTTTACTTTAATTGAGACAAAAATGGAATTTGGAGGGAAAATAGATAGAAGTTCAGTTCCGACCTGGCCAGTTTACTAGGGTGTGATCTTCTCTGAATCTCCATTTCCTCATCTTTAAATTAGATAATAAATAATACCTGTCAAAAGGGGATATTTTAAAGGAAAAAAAAAAGACACTCTACACATAAGCACATGTTGAAATCTAAAATGTTACAGCAGTGTCAAAGGTAAAATATCAAAAAGCTGCCTTTCTATTGCTGCATTTCAAATATACCAAAATATTTTTGAACTAAAATTTAGATAAAAATGCTTTATTTTTCCATGTTTGTCAATAAAAACGTTTTTATTTTGAGGGAAGAAAAATGTAATCTGTAGCTATTAATTTTCTGAAGTTGGTCCTTGCTTTCTATTGGACTGTCCTTTTGGCTTCCTGGGCAATTTATACAAGCCTACATGATAGCATATGCCCTGTCATTGTCTACTGATGCTCTTGTCTAGAGCCATGTTTCCTGCACTAGACTGCAAAAACCAGGCATATGGGCATTTTGTGTTGTACTGTGTTATTGACTCTGGAACTACTTGTCCCATAAGAAATGCTCAATAAATTTAGCATTACTATATGTGTTAGTAGTTGGAAAGATACATAGGTGGATGGATGAATGGATGACTGAGATGAATGTTAAAACTTAATCCATAAGGCCTGACAGCATACAGGGTACATTGCCGGTTTGTCTTAGTTTATCAGAAACTGATATATTTTCTGGCTATGATATTTTAAATACTATACCTTTTGCCCTCCCTTTTTATTTAACATTATTGATTATTTACCAAAGATGAGTCATTTTCTGTAAGTGTGATATATAAAGTTTCTCGATTTTTCAGTATAATTTTAAGAATTATGCTTGTGACTAAGACATGGTTTCTATGAGTACATGTTTCTAAATATGCACATAATTGCAAAATATTTCCAGAAGCTGACCTTTGAGCTCATGCCTTTATAAGGACTCCATACTATTTCCAATCTCTTTCCAGAGGGAGAGTGGCATGCTGTTTTCAAGGGGCCTTTCCTTTTCCTCCTCCCAGCATGCCTAGGATAGTAGGAGTCACAATTCACGAGCTTTGAGAGCTATTTTCTCCTTGTTCTTTTACATGTGCCTACGGAGGAGGGAAATGAGAGCTACCAAAAACTCATTTCTGCACACGTATGTCTGTTGTATCTATTACATGGGTCACTACAAAAGTTTCCAGACGCTGTTTTGTGGTCCTTATTTCACTACCAAGGAGCACTGTTGACAGCATGCTTTCTGATTCATCTGTGTAAGTTTCAACTTGCTTGGATAACTGATACTGCTGACAGAGCTTCATTTGTTTGTGTCCATGTGAATTTTACATTTTTTTAATTTTTATTTTGTCTCAAAACTTTTGTAATGACTCATGGAAGAGCATCTGCCAGGATTTTTTCTCTTAGTAATAATCATGACAGCTTTATCCATAAAGTGTTTCTCAGATAGAAGAAGCAGAAAGATAACAAATTTATCAGCTCTAAATTGTTTATACAATAAGAAGGGATCAGCATAGCTCATTAAGAACCTAATTTTTGATCCACCATTTCCACATGCATAGTAGTAATTAATCATACACATGTTTATACTACCCTTATTCCTAATTCTATTTTAGATATCTTTTTGTCTTACTATTTTACCTAGTTTTAATTTATTGCCTGTTAAATTTTAAGCAACTTTAAGTTGCCTTAAATCTTTTTTAGAATAATTGTTTGTATGTGTAAATAATCTGTAAAATGGTGTATATTTTTTGCTAACATGTTTGAATCAACTGTACCTGACTTTTCATAGGCATGTAATATTAATTGATGACTTCCTGACGAGTGTAGAAAGCTATTAGCAATATCAAGATCCTTCATTTTGTTTTCTCATTCTAAGGCTAATGGAATGAGCCCCAAAATTTAGAAGTTGAACTCACAAAGATTGATTAAAGTCAATCTTTTAATGACTTAAAAGATTTTTGCCTTGGTTACTTCTCAAACCCCCTAAAATGACAGTAGGGGAAAATTTTAAAGGACATAGACTCACAAGGACAAGAAACAGAAAAAACATAAAACGATATCGGGTATCATCAGGGAAGGCTTCCTCCTTAGCACAGTGTCCCCAGGGCCTCATAATGGGGCCAGCTGTGCAAGAGATGAGGCAGCCCAGAAGGAGCAAGGATCTCCTCTCAGCAGCCCTCTCAGTCCTGGGTCCCTCACACCAACTTCCCAGGAAATAAGCTGGCCAACATTCTCAGCAGAGAGGCTGTGGCCATGTTCCCAGTGTTAACTTAAGGGTGGGAGTAGGAAATGAGAGGATGTGGAGATGAAGGTGGGCCGGGAGGGGGAAGTTGGGAAGGTCGGGTATTCAAGTCATCTGGACCACTCTCACCTGCACCTGGACTCACTCCTGGCTTCTCTGCGGTAGCCATCTCCACTAATAAACGCCTTACACCTCTCACAAGAGAATGAGGTGACACTGTATGGCTATTTCCACCATCCTTTAAAAAATTAAAACTCGGCAGCACCCATAGCTCAGTGGGTAGGTCAGCCACATACACCGAGGCTCACGGGTTCAAACCCATCCAGGGCCAGCTAAAATCAACAATGACAAACGCATCAGCAAGAAAAAGACAAGGGATCCCATCGCAGGCTGGGCAAGGGATTTGAAGAGAAACTTCTCTGAAGAAGACAGGCGCAAGGCCTTCAGACATATGAAAAAATGCTCATCATCTTTAATCATCAGAGAAATGCAAATCAAAACTACTTTGAGATATCATCTAACTCCAATGAGACTAGCCTATATCACAAAATCTCAAGACCAGAGATGCTGGCGTGGATGCGGAGAAAAGGGAACACTTCTGCACTGCTGGTGGGAATGCAAATTAATACATTCCTTTTGGAAAGATATATGGAGAACACTCAGAGATCTAAAAATAGATCTGCCATTCAATCCTGTAATCCCTCTGCTGGGCATATACCCAGAAGACCAAAAATCACAACATAACAAAGATATTTGTACCAGAATGTTTATTGCAACCCAATTCATAATAGCTAAGTCTTGGAAAAAGCCCAAGTGTCCATCAATCCACGAATGGATTAATAAATTGTGGTATATGTATACCATGGAATACTATGCAGCCTTAAAGAAAGATGGAGACTTTACCTCTTTCATGTTTACATGGATGGAGCTGGAACATATTCTTCTTAGTAAAGTATCCCAAGAATGGAAGAAAAAATACCCAATGTACACAGCCCTACTATGAAACTAATTTGGGACTCTCACATGAAAGCTATAACCCAGCTACAACTTAACAATAGGGGGAAGTGGGAAAGGGGGGGGGTGGGTAGAGGGAGGGGAATCCGTGGGATCACACCTGTGGTGCATATTATAGGGGTATTTGCGAAACTTGGTAAATGTGGAATGTAAATGTTTTGGCACAGTAACTGAGATAACGCCGGAAAGGCTATGTTAACCACTGTGATAAAAATGTGTCAAATGGTTTATGAAGTGAGTGTATGATGCCCCATAATCATATCATTGTATACAGTTATGATTTAATAAAAAAATTAAAAAAAAAAAAAAAACAATGACAACTGCAACAAAAAATAGCCGGGCATTATGGTGGCCTGGGTCCCAGCTACTTGGGAGGCTAAGGCAAGAGAATCTCTTAAGCCCAAGAGTTTGAGGTTGCTGTGAGCTGTGATGCCATGACACTCCACTGACAGTGACATAGTGAGACTCTGTCTCAAAAAAAATATATAAAAAATAAAAACTAATAATTTTTTTCCTGAAAGTTTGGGCCAAAAACTTAGGTATGTGGTATATATGCAGGAGCACATTATACATCCAAAATACAGTAATTTGTTTTCTTTACACATTCTTACATTTTGAACTTTTCTATAATGATGGTCTTGAAAAAATCTTTATTATTCATTGTGAATCTTCACTCTTAAATACTTTGATTTGTTAGAAATTCCTGATTTATAGCATTGTGTTTTAAATGCATTTAACCCTTAATGGCCAATGCAATTAATATTCATCTATTTCATGTTACTCATTTAAACATTATTTTAAAAGACATAACAAATGTATTTTCTAAGTACCAGAAAACACCAGAATTATGTGTGAGGAATATGCAGATGAATAAAAACTTGATGCCATATGAATGTTACTGTATAGAATAAGGAAGGAAATGAGTTGTAATATGAATTTGTTTGATAGAACTCATCAGTGTCAATGGAAATAGACTAAAGATAAAAAACAAGAATAGATGGTTGGAAGGCAGAATCAGTAATGCTTGGCACCTCTTCGATGTAGAGTATGAGTGAAAAGGAAGAATTGGTGATGACTCCCAGCTTTTTGGCTTTAGTGACAAGGCCAATTTTGATGCTAGTCATTGAGAATGGAAACAGATAAAATGTCAGGGTACACGTTTAATGAACTCTGTGTCCTATTGGCTTTAGGTTTTTTTATTAAAATACACATATAATCAATTGCTTATATCTGATGAGCATTTGTTTGGATTTGGAGTTGAAGAGAGCTGAGAGCATAAGCAAGAGAATAAAAATGAATGAATGGGTTGCATAATTGTCAATTCAGACAGAGTGTTTGCTCCAAAGAGATGCTGTATACTTCAGTGTGAGAAAATAAGAACAGTGCTATAGGGAAACCATCATTGAGTTAGATATGTATAGCTCTTAGAACCATTTCATAGGATTGTTGGTAGCAGAGTCGGAGGTAGAAGAGTGAAGTGTCAATAGAAAGTCACAGCTGCAAGGACAAACATCTTTTCAGGAGGTTGACTACGAAGAAAGGAAAGTTTAGCTAGCAGAGGAGGCTGTAAGTTTGAACACATTTTCTTGTTTTACCTATGTTTTATTTCTCTATCGCTATTATTTGTTTTAAGAAAAAAAGAGACATGAACCAGAAAGAATGGCTTCTTTATAGAATCCAAAATAAGTAAAAAAAAAAAAAAAAAGGAAAATTTAAAATATGTTAAAAAATGTAGAAAGAAAGAAGATTAAAAAAACACACACACACACAAAAAAAACGGTGACCAACTAGGTAGATCCTGATTATGTAGAGTGAGAAGTGTGTATTATTTGGTGGGGAGGCTGAGTAATGGTTCACCCCTATAATTGCAGTACTTTGGGAGTTTGAGGCAGGAGGATCACTTTGAGACCAGGAGTTCAAGATCAGCCTGGGCAGCATAGACCCCCATCTCCCATAAATTTTTAAAAATCATTTTGGCATGGTTGTGCACACCAGTATTCCCAGCCACTCAGGAGGCTGAGGTCAGAGTATCAGTTGAGCCCAGGAGTTCAAGGTTGCAGTGAGCTATAATGATGCCACTGTATTTCAGCCTGGGCAATAGAGCATAACTCCATCTCTAAAAACAAAAACAAATTAAATAATTTGGAGAAGGAAAGATGGCCTCTTTAAGAAAAATTTTGACATCTTGGATACAAAATTAGAGACCTATACAGGGCCAGTGAAAGTAAAGGGCCTTGAAGTTTACGTTTCATTATTATTTTTATTTAATTATTATTATTATTTTTTGTGTGAGAGATAGGGTTTCACTGTGTTGCCTAGGCTGATCTCAGACTTCTGGCCTCAACAATCCACCCACCTCGGGCTTCCAAAGTGCTGTGATTAGAGACGTGAGCAGCTTTGCCTGGCACTAAGCTTCATTAGTTCAAAGTAAATTCATACAAGTTAAAGATAGTTAAAATTCTGTGGGATGGAAAAGAGTAAAATTAAGAGCATTAGTAGTGATATTATCCTTAAGTAGACTAGAAATACTTCCTTTGATAGTCCTTTGAGAATATACATTTCAACAGCCCAGGGAGCTTTTTGCTATTGTTCATGGATTTATCAGAAGAACTTGGAACAGTACTTACTAATAGATACTCAGTAAATAATTGTTGATTTCTTTTTTTTTTTTTTTTGTGGTTTTTGGCTGGGGCTGGGTTTGAACCCGGCACCTCTGGCATATGGGACTGGCACCGTACTCCTTGAGCTACAGGCGCCGCCAGTTGTTGATTTCTTGATGAAAGAAGAAGAGAAACAATGAGATTAACTGCTAAAATAGCCTAGTGTAAATTTTTATTTATTTATTTATTAAGATAGAATATTAACTCTCTCACCCTAGGTAAAGTGCCATAAGCATTATCGTAGCTTAGAGGAACCTCAAATTCCTGGGCCCAACCAGTCCTTCTGCCTCAGTTTCTCTACTTTTAGTAGAGCCAGAGTCTTGATCTTGCTTAGGCTGGTCTCCAACTCCTGAGTTCAAGCAGTCCACCCTCCTCAGCCTTCAAGAGTGCTAGAATTACCAGGTATGAGCCACCACACCTGGGAAGCCCAGTTTAAATTTTAAGAAAGAAATTCTTTGTAGTTTATAAGATTATCAGATTAGGGAATGTATGTCATGGCGGCGCCTGTGGCTCAAGGAGTAGGGCGCCGGTCCCATATGCCAGAGGTGGTGGGTTCAAACCCAGCCCCGGCCAAAAAAAAAAAAAAAATGAAAAGGGGATTTGAAAAGAATAGTAATGATTTAGACTAGACGCTACAAGGAATGGGCACAGAGTAGTTGAGAGTAGGAGGGTATTAGGAATGTTACTAAGAGAATGGTCAAAATGATACAATCTATGAAGAAACTAAATGTTCCTACTGTTTAATGTTTCAGATAGTGAAACTATTACTCCTTCACGGTGGAAATCCATTTCAAGCTAACAAACATGGGGAGCATCCAGTGGATGTAGCAGAAACAGAAGAGTTGGAGTGGCTTCTAAAAAGAGAGGTGCCTTTGTCTGATGATGATGAAAGTGACACAGGTTTGTTTCAGATAATCAACATTCAGCTGTTTGACATAGTAATTTATAGATTATTCCAGATTGGTTTAGGATAAATGAAATGTGTGTACGTTAGAATAAGGCTTCTATTAGAGTAATACTTACCGCATAGCCAAGAATGATGAAGTTATGTGTATTTATTTGCTACACATAACCTGTGTGAATGGAGTTGCCAGGTCTGTCCTCTTCCTGTATTTTTCCCTATATATTTCTGAGCTATTGCTACATTCAAGCCCACTGTAGAGTCTTTCCCTGTGCATCACTGTCATAGCTGCTACTCTGACTTCTTTATGGAGCTACTTACCAAACGCTTTATAACTTTTCCTGGCATTCGTGAGTCACCTTTGCAATTTTACTTTTGTGATTTAGGTGGTTGAATTCTAGTCATTGTTGTAGGATGGGGATAATTTTTTAAAAAAGAAAAATCTAAAACAATATTTTAGAAAGCTTTCAGTGTATTTGGATTTAAAGAAACATAAAAATACAACAGAAAAAAACTTCCTTGTGTTGAAGAAAGTCTTATTTATACAGATTGGAGTAGTTAACCATATTTTAGGCAAAAAATCAATGAAAAAGAATTTTATCAATCTTATAAATAGCCGTGTCCTCACAAAATCTTAAAAATTCCTGTAGGTAGTTAGGAAATATTACTTTCATATTACATTATACATCAGAGAAAAAACAAACTATATTCATTTAAACTCAACCATTTCCACAAGACAACAGAACAACAACATGTTTAGTTTTGAGGTAGAAAGTTCTGGCCTTTACTTTTATTTTATATAGTACAGTTGAATTATCTTTGCATGTAAAGAACACACCTCCTGAATAAAAAACATCCTTATTGCCTTATTAAACAAAATGTTCGTTAATGTACTTTAACTGATTAAGAAATGATGCTAAATTATTAAACATGAATAAAGAAGCCATGGAATAAAAGTTCTGGCAGTGATCACTGACTGCAAGAGAGATGCCTAAAGAACTGGTAAATATTGTCAAATTGACTATAAATATTAGATGTTACATTAAAAGGGAAAAGTGAAAAAAGTAATAACCTGGAATTTAAATACCAAATGACACTAACAACATTTGAAGAGAGGTGGCAAGTATAGTAAAGTCATCTTTCAAATTGGGAAGGTTATATGGTAATGATTTTTCTGTGATAGTTGAAAAAATACCAATTAAAAAATGCTTTAAGAAAGAAAAAGGTACCCATTTTGTTAACATTAGACAAAAAATTAAATCCAAAAAATATTCCATGGCAAAAGGATGATTTTATGATAATAAAGGTGATATAATACAAAACAAAGATAAAATTTTATTGTCTTATTTAACATCAGATAACACTGTCAAAATATGTAGAGCAAAATTTGTTAGAAATGTAAGGCAGAATTGACAAACACAATACTAATTGAAAACTTTTAATGGATTTTCCAGCATATATGATTCCTTATTAAACAGAAAGTCTCAAAATTGCAGACATTATCAGCATAACCATTAGTACTTATGATATGAAGCCAGAGTTTTTCCTTATTCAGTAAAAGCACATAGTTGTCATAAACTAATTAAGTAGGAATGAAAATGTACTGAGAAAATCAGGAGGAAAAAGCAAGAAAAGAAGAAAAGAGAAAAGCAAGATGTTAATAAAGAGTAAACTTTAATGATTTAGAAAAATTTTTTTCTAATATTTCTAAACAAAACAGAATGAAAGCTCTAATCACTTGTCTGACAAGATTGAATAGACAGATGGCTAGCATATCTGATCAAGGAAAAAAGAATACAAATTCACAAACATCATTAGAGAGTAAGAAAATTGATAAAGCCACAAAATGTAAAAGATTCTGTTCTATTTCATTAGCACTGAAGAGCGAAACCACATCCCAAAACTATCCTAGCTTATTTGTTGTGAAGAAGGAAGTAGTGGACATTTGAAATCTCTTAACTTTTAGTGGGGACAAAATGTGTACTGATGCCGTGAAAATTCTTTTGACAGCATCCCCTTTAAAAACAGTCCTTCCTTTTAAAAACACAGGCGTTGATGATTCTGCGTTTTGTTATGGGACCGGAAAAAACCCCGTATAGCTAAGGCAGTTCTTAGTAATAAAAATAAAGCTGGGGGCATCAGCATACCAGATTTTAGTCTGTACTACAAAGCCATAGTGGTCAAGACAGCATGGTACTGGCACAAAAACAGAGACATAGACACTTGGAATCGAATTGAAAACCAAGAAATGAAACTAACATCTTACAACAACCTAATCTTCGATAAACCAAACAAGAACTTACCTTGGGGGAAAGACTCCCTATTCAATAAATGGTGTTGGGAGAACTGGATGTCTACATGTAAAAGACTGAAACTGGACCCACACCTTTCCCCACTCACAAAAATTGATTCAAGATGGATAAAGGACTTAAATTTAAGGCACAAAACAATAAAAATCCTCCAAGAAAGCATAGGAAAAACACTGGAAGATATTGGCCTGGGGGAAGACGTCATGAAGAAAACTGCCATGGCAATTGCAACAACAACAAAAATAAACAAATGGGACTTCATGAAACTGAAAAGCTTCTGTACAGCTAAGGAGACAATAACCAAAGCAAAGAGACAACCTACACAATGGGAAAGGATATTTGCATATTTTCAATCAGACAAAAGCTTGATAACTAGGATCTATAGAGAACTCAAATTAATCCACATGAAAAAAGCCAACAATCCCATAGATCAATGGGCAAGAGACACGAATAGAACTTTCTCTAAAGATGACAGACGAATGGCTAACAAACACATGAAAAAATGTTCATCATCTCTATATATTAGAGAAATGCAAATCAAAACAACCCTGAGATATCATCTAACCCCAGTGAGAATGGCCCACATCACAAAATCTCAAAACTGCAGATGCTGGCGTGGATGTGGAGAGAAGGGAACACTTTTACACTGCTGGTGGGACTGCAAACTAGTACAACCTTTCTGGAAGGAAGTATGGAGAAACCTCAAAGCACTCAAGCTAGACCTCCCATTTGATCCTGCAATCCCATTACTGGGCATCTACCCAGAAGGAAAGAAATCCTTTTATCATAAGGACACTTGTACTAGACTGTTTATTGCAGCTCAATTTACAATCGCCAAAATGTGGAAACAGCCTAAATGCCCACCAACCCAGTAATGGATTAACAAGCTGTGGTATATGTATACCATGGAATACTATTCAGCCATTAAAAAAAAATGGAGACTTTACATCCTTCGTATTAACTTGGATGGAAGACATTATTCTTAGTAAAGCATCACAAGAATGGAGAAGCATGAATCCTATGTACTCAATCTTAATATGAGGACAATTAATGACAATTATGGTTATGGGGGGGAAGCAGAAAGAGGGATGGAGGGAGGGGGGTGGGGCCTTAGTGTGTGTCACACTTTATGGGGGCAAGGCATGATTGCAAAAGGGACTTTACCTAACAATTGCAATCAGTGTAACTGACTTATTGTACCCTCAATGAATCCCCAACAATAAATAAAAAAAAAAAAAAACCACAGGCGTTGGCTTCTATTGGGAACAGTAAGGAAGTATTTTGCTTTGGAAACAAATATGTTTTAGACTGTGCAGTATATTTATTTTTGAAATGCGTTATGTTGTCCTAAAATTAAGTTATATTTTCTTATACATCTTTGCATTTTTATAATTTCAAATTTAGTTTGTCATATTTATTAAAGAAAAATCTAAAAGTGGGTGTTTAACTGGCTATTTTAAGAGTCTATGCTGTTTAAAGCAAAGTATAAATCAATGCTTTTCCAAATTAAAAGAAAATCTATATTAAGACAATTGCCATTCCTAATTTCCTTTGTATACTTAAATTTTCTTAAAGAGAAATTCATGTTAACTCAGAGGTTATCTAGCTGAATTATTTTCCAGATAATTGTAAGTATACTAGAATGCAATCATTAATAATAGTGGGTGATAAAGTGATGGTACTTCCTTGTTGGATTTGCTCTGCAGAGAACATTAAATTAGGGGAAAAAGAAAGATGCATTCCATGGACCAAGGAACAAGAGTGCTTGCTGATTCTGTCTATCTTCTGAACAGAAAGCTATTTGAATATAACTATAGCATAGAATGTGGAAGGTAGGGAACTTCTTTCTTTTGTTAAAAATTATTTTAATTTTACTAAAAGTTAGTAAATACAATAATAATTTGTAGGAAAATGTTACATACATGCTTTTTGTCCCATACTTCATATATAGTAGCATCTTAAATAAGTGATGAATTCTGAAGTGACCAGTGTAGTCCAGGAGTATACTATAAACCAGTATGCCTCCTAGATAGTATCATATTGTTTTGGTGTTTATTATTATTATTATTTGAGATAGAGCCTCAAGCTGTGGTGTCACAACTCAGCAACCTCCAACTCCTGGGTTTAAGCCGTTCTCTTATGTCAGCCTCCCAAGTAGCTGGGACTACAGATGCCCGCCACAATGCCTGGCTATTTGTTGGTTGTAGTTGTCATTGTTGTTTAGCAGGCCTGAGCTGGATTTGAACCCACCAGCTCTGGTGTATGTGGCTGGCGCCTTAGTGGCTTAAGCTACAGGTGCCGAGCCTGTTTTGTTGTTTAAAGTAAATGGTTGAGTAATTCATCTAGCCCCAAATTGGACTATTCATTAACTAATTTGATCCTCAAAATAAAGCTATAAATTTAAACTTACAGAAATGAAAATTTTCAAGCTTGAAAATCTTAGTAAATGTGGAATGTAAAGGTCTTAGCAAAATTACTAAGAAAATGCCAGGAAGGCTATGTTAACTAGTGTGATGAAAATGTGTCAAACGGTCTATGAACCAAGTGTATGGTGCCCCATGATCATACTAATGTACACAGCTATGATTTAATAAAAAAAAGAAAAAAAGAAAAAATACTTTACCAGGGAATGAATTGTGAGACTTTTTCCTAGTAAATCATAAGAATTAGAACTTATTTTCATCTTGCATTTATTCCTTAATCATAAATTTAGTGATTACTTATGAGTATTTTAGAAGCATCTTATTATACTTATGTAATGAACATTATTTTCTTTTTAAACCACTAATTAAAACTTATACATTAAAAAAAATTGATGTATATCATAAATGTGAAGCAGTAAATTTAAATTTTTTTCTTGTGCCTCAGTTCCTAATTAAATACAGTTAATAGTGCTAACATCCACATTGTGACTTTCATTATGGTAAACTAGCATAAAATATATTTTCTTTCATTTGGTTTCAAAGTATTTTACAGGAAAAAATATAATTGAGATAATGTGAGGAGATTATCATTTTCTTGCACTCTCAAAGGTTTCTTTAATGTTGTTGTTATTATTATTATTATTATTATTATTATTATTATTTAGAGACAGAGTCTCACCCTATCACCCTTGGTAGAGTGCCGTGGCATCACACAGCTCACAGCAACCTCCAAATCCTGGCCCTAGGTGATTCTCTTGCCTCAGCCTCCCAAGCAGCCAGGACTACAGGTGCCCGCCACAACACCTGGCTATTTTTTTGTTGCAGTTTGGCTGGGGCTGGGTTTGAACCCACCAACCTTGGTATATGGGGTCAGCTCCCTATCCACTGAGCCACAGGCAATGCCCTTATGTTAACTTTTTTATAAGTAATAAATTTGTGTGTATGTAGAGCCAGTATAATGTATATACCACACTTTGTAACAGGATAGAAAAATGGTTTTGAATTTGATATGGTTCAGAGTACTGTTCTCAAAGTAGGTATAAAATGAGAAAGAATTCTTAAGATGTATAAACGTTTCAGATTTTTATAATTACTGTTCCTACATTTTGTTCCATGTTTTTATTTTTCAAGTATGAAACAGTGAAAACTTTTGAGTAATTGAAACCATTCTCTCAGGAATCTGAGAGAATGAGCCTCCAGGCCTGAGCCTCCTTTCCTCCCACTTCCTAGCAATCTTTCAGCTCCCAGGCAGGAGTTGAGAATCCCTTGGCTTTGCTTTAATGGCCAGGTTGCAGACCTGGCCTCTGATGTGTTTTAACATTACCTTTTGAATTCAAGGATTCTCCCCAGCCCTTCATAATTTCTTGTTTCCTATCAGATATTGGAATGATGGGAAATGGAAGCAGCAAATATGTATTATTTCCTAAAGTAATAATTAAGACAGGGTAATAGAGTGGAATTCAGGGTCAAAATAATTTCTTTTTATTAAGTCATATACACATAGATCATGAATACATTTATGCTTTGTGGGGTACAATGTGTTGATTTTTTAATACAATTTGGAGTGCTTACATTAAACTAATTAATATAGTTTTCACCTCGTTTACTTGACTATTGTGTTAAGACATTTGTGTTCTATATTTGATAGATTTGACTTGTACCCTGGCAATATGTTCCATAGTCAAAGGAAGTTTTGTTAATACATAGTATGTAAGACATATGTCAATATGTTTATAAACTGGATGGAAGTTGGGATTTGAGAGAAGTTATCAAGTAAGGACCTTTTGAGGTTTTAGAGTACGAACTTGTATTGGAAAGAAGTAGTCATCTGATCTCATTCATCTTTGAACAAATACTTCACATTGAGTATCCACCATGTGCAGGGTGTGAAGATGGAAAAGACACACCCTAGCCCAGGGTCTAGTGGTATGTGTGTGTGTGTGTGTGGATGTTCAAGGTTTATTATTAGTAAATCACAAGACAATAAAAGTTGGAAAAGCAAGAAAGGAAGTTGGTTGTGCTCATCATTATGTTTCTGGTGGCTGGTAGGCATATGGTAATTCTATTTGAAGGAGAGGTACTGCATCCCACCAGGTCCTGCATAGTACAGGGTGTCCATAAAGTTTGTGTGCAATTAAAAATTTCCAACTATTTTAAATTGCACATGAACTTTATGGAAACCCTGTATTTTGCAAAAATATCCTCAGTGAACATTAATTCTCTCAGATATGTTTTTTTAGATTCCATAGATATTGTCAACTCCATTAGATAACATTTAATGAGTTTCCTTGAAAAATGTGCTTCATATATTTAATTAATGAAAGAAAAAACTGATTTTTTTCAAGATACTGTAAGTTCACATGAATTTTTAAGTTGTTTATTTGGAATATTAAAGCAGAGGAAAGGTAGGGAGGTAGAGAAAAAAGTAATTGTAGATTTTATTTTCCCAGAGGTAGAATGTCTCTGTTTTTTATAATTACATCCTCTGGGTTTTTAGAAGTTAATATTCCTTAAATTTTGATTATGTGTTCAAATTGCTTCACTGTACCCTTAGAGGTAGGAGATAAGGAAGTATAACTGTTACTTTATGTTTTTCTGAGTTAGGCATATGGGATCTGAGAGTCCTGTTAGTGTAAAGGTAAAAGATTAGGATATTATACTGTGTAGACCATACATAGTGCCCTAGGGCAGTGGTTCTCAATCTTCCCAACGCCACAAAGTGTTTTCATTGTTAAAAAGGGGTCAACCTGCAGGTTGAGAACCCCTGCCCTAGGGTAATCTGTGCTGCATTTTGAAGTTAATAAAAGCAGTTTCTTGGTTTACATCAAGGTGGTGAGCAAGGTGATGCCTGGGGACAGATCCTGCCTGGCCAGCTGAGACTTGGAAGGCTCTGTCCCTCAACCCCCACACCACAGATGGTGAAGCATCTCACAGGCGTCCCTGTGGTTCAGATTTTTGCAGGAGAAGCCCAAAGCATGGCCTGACCCATCTCTGCAAACATTTACTCATGGGGAAAAAACAAATTTGGACAACTAGGCCTAGGATCACACTGAGAGTATGGAATATATTCCCAGACTCATATTATCAACAAACAAGATTAGCAAAGATACATTATAATCAAACTGTCAAAAATAAAAGACAAAGAGAGGATCTTGAAAACGGCAAAAGAAAAGAAAGATTCCATGTATAAGCAAGTTCCAAAAATGCCAGCAACAGATTTCTCAGGAGGAAACTTACAGGCCAAGAGTGGTATATATCAAAGTGCTGAAAGAAAAAACCTGCCAAATGATACTTTACCTGGTAAAGCTGTCCTTCAGAAATGAAGGTGTAATAAAGACTTTCCCAAACAAAGTCTGAGGGAGTTCATCACCACCATATCTGCCTTACAAGATACGCTAAAGGGAGTTCTTCAAGTTGATAGAAATGGACGATACTTAGTTACATCAAAACATAAAGCTATATCCCAGTTATAACCTAAGAATAGGGAGAAAGGGGAAAGGGAGGGGAGGGAGCGGGAAGGAGGGGGATTAAGGGGATTACACCTGTGGTGCATCTTACAAGGGTATATGTGAATCCTAGTAAATGTGGAATGTAAAGGTCTTAGCAAAATAACTAAGAAAAATGCTACAAAAGCTATGTTAACTAATATGATGAAAATGTGTCAAACGATCTATGAACCAAGTGTATGGTGCCCCACGATCATACTAATGTACACAGCTATAGTTTAATAAAAATAAAAAAAATAATAATAAAAAAATAAAAAAAAAAACAAAAAAACAAAAAAAAACTAAACAATATACTGAAATTCAATCTGAATTATACACTTTGAAATGGTTAGTTTATGTTACGTGAATTATGTCTTAAAAATAAAAACTAGAATGCACCTATGGAAAAAAAAACATAAGAAAGTATAAAACTCACTGATAAAAGTGCACAAATTTAGAATACTTTAATCAACATAATCTAACGAATTTAATGCAATATTTATCAAAATTACAATGTCATTTTTCACAGAGCAAAAAGAAAAAAAAATCCGAAGAATCATATAAAACCACAAAAAAATAAAAAAAAACCAAAGAGGCAAAACAATGTTGGCAATGGAACAAAACTGGAGACATCACACTACTTGACTTTAAAATACTATATATACCACAAACGTACAGTAATCAAAAGAATGGTACTGGCATAAAAATAGACACATAAACATATAAAGCCTAGAAATAAACCCTTGTATTTATAGTTAATTAATTTTTGAGAAAGATGTCAAGAACGTACAGTAAGAAATGGACAGCTTCTTCAATAAATGGTGTTGTGAACCCTGGATATCCAAATTCAGGAAAATGAAACGAGACACTTCTCCAACATCATATAAAAAAATCTGACCAGGCATGATGATTCATGCTTATAATGCTAGCACTTAGGCAGGGGGTTGGGGGAGGGGGCAGAGAATCAGTTGAGCACAAGAATTCACGACTGGCCTGAGCAAAACCAAGACTCAGTCTCTGCAAAAAAAAATAGAAAAATAGGCAGGCATAGTACCACATGCCTTTAGTCCTAGTTTCTTGGGAGGCTGAGGCAGGAGGATTGCTCAAGCCCAGGAGTTCCAGGTTGCAGTGAGCTGTGATGGTGGCACTCTAGCCCAGGAGTCAGAGCAAGACCCTCTTCCAGAAAAGAAAAAAAAATTGATCCTAGTATTCAACTCTGAGATCTTTCAGACAACACAGGTCATTTTAGGCTCAAATTCTGTAAACAGCATATGGTATCTTAAAATTTTATTTTAAATGCATTAAACTTAAATATCTTGAATTTATCAATACAACATTCAACTTTTATTATTCTGTTGTACTTTCTTAAACATATATTGTAAGTCTAATGCTAAGTTTATCTAAAAATGTTTAACTGGATGTTTATGTTTTACAATTTTGAAAGACGACTTCTACCATCCAGTTCTGTGTGGTTTGAGAAGCCTGATGTTCTTCTATTTCCTGTCCATTAGACATGATGTTTTTTCCCTCTTTGGAAACCTTTAGGTTCTTCCTTTCAAACTTGATGTTTTGAAATTTCTCAATATGATTTTGAGTGAGTCTATTTTTATTCATTGTAGTAAGAATCTGATGAGCTGTTTCAGTATGGTGACCCATATTTTGCATTAGTTATTTTTGGTTATTATTTTAAAACATTATGGAGATACAAATATTTTTGGTTACGTGGATCACTTTTGCCTGAGTCATGGTCATAAGTGTGCCACCATGTAGCTAGTGCTCACTGTACCTGTTAGGTAGGTTTTTGTTCATCCCCTCATGCCCCAATCCTTGATTTCCATCAAGTTTTACTACCTCTAAGCCAGTGGTTCTCAACCTTCCTAATGCCACGACCCTTTAATACAGTCCCTCATAGCTGGGCGTTGTGGCGGGCGCCTGTAGTCCCAGCTGCTCAGGAGGCTGAGGCAAGAGAATCGCGTAAGCCCAAGAGCTGGAGGTTGCTGTGAGCCGTGTGACGCCACGGCACTCTACCCTCGGGCGGTACAATGAGACTCTGTCTCTACAAAAAAAAAAAAAAAAAAAAAAAATTAAATAATACAGTCCCTCATGTTGTGGTGACCCAAAAACCATAAAATTATTTTTGTTGCTACTTCATTTCTGTAATTTTGCTACTGTTATGAATCGTAATGTAAAAATCTGATATGCAGGATGTATTTTCATTGTTACAAAGGGGTCATGACCCACAGGTTGAGAACCGCTGCTCTAAGCACATTAGTGCTCTTCAGTTAGTTCCAATTTAATAGTGAGTACACATAGGTCTGTTTTTAAATCCCACATCCAATATATGACACTCAGGAGAAAGCATCCTAATTTTTCTAAAGCTCCCTCTGAGGCAGTGAGGTTACTACAACGCTAAATTAATTTGGTTTGTGTGAGAAGTTAAATGAAAAAAAAAGAAAAAGTCTATGGATGGCAGCATTTGTCACGTGAAATGCTCCCCATATGGCCAATATTATTATTTGCACATTCACAATGTACAACTCGTTGTGTTGACATCTGTACATGTTATGGTATTGTCAAATCTAGCTATTTAAACATGTACTATCTCACACAAGTTGTGTGGAGAAAATACATAAAATCTACTCCCAGCAATTTTAAGTGTGAGATACATAGTTACTAATCATAATTCCCCTGAAATAAGTTGGAGAGATGTATAGAGGGGATGCTATCAGGAAGGCCACCAAGTACTTTGAGTGCTCCAGTTTTGCTAGACCAGGATCCCACATTGCAGGTGGTCCTTACGTCCCTCAGTGCCCTCCAATATGTGGCCGCTCCACATTTTCTCCTTGTCTTCTGTGACAATGCTGGTGCTCATCCATGCCTCCCTCCCAGCCCTATTCTCTGACAGGTGTCCCATCAACTGACAAACAGGAAGTTTTTATGGATCTAGCTGAGGCTTAGCAATTAGGCCTAAATAACGTTGCTAAGTACAGTGGCCTGTGACTTTATAGTAATTTTTTTCAAAAAGTCAGAAATGAGGTGTTGCCATGCAGCCAATCTTTTGATTGATTTATTTAACTCGCATAAATACAAAAAATTTAATATTTTGACAAAAAAGTTTCAAAAATTTAAGGGGGTACAAGTGTTTGTCTTACGTGGATACCTTGTATAAGTTTGAGTCAGAACATTTGGTATTCCCATCACCAGAATGTGTTCATTGTACCCAACAAGTTGTTTTTATCCCTCATTCTCCTACCCCTTCTTAGTTACCAATGTCCGTTACATTTTTGTATGGCCATGTGTATCCATCGTTTAGCTCTCACTTACATCACGCCCCTGTCAGAATGCCCACTATTAAAAATTTAAAAAAACAATAGATTCTAGTATGTATTCAAAGAGAAAGGAATGCTTATATACTGTTAGTAAGGCTGCAAATCAGTAAAACCTCTAAGGAAAACAGTGTGGAGAATCCACAAAGAAATAAATGTAGACCTACCATTGGATCCAGCAATCCCACACTGCTGGGTATCTACCCAAAGGAAAAGAAGTCATTTTATAAAACAGACTCTGCACTTGAATGTTGATCACAGTTCAATCCAACATAGTCCCTGAGTACTAAGCACTTGCAGCTGCAGCCCTTCCTACATGGAAGAGAACTTGCCGGCTGGCACCGTCAGTCCAGCCTGCAGGCTGAGGTCAGCACCCTTGGCAACCCTGAGGCATTGCGGGGAAAACTAGGTCTGGCCACTGGCGTGAGAGCTGCAGCTACCAGGTTCTCACCATGGGCATCCTGCAGAGCTTCCAACGGTCTCTGCACTCCACCCCCTGTGAACACGTGCTGGGACGTGGTCCTGCCTTGCGTACTTGTGCTCAATGGCTTTCTTGGCCATACTTGGTCTGAGGTGGGATCCGTGAGGTTGACTGACCACGTGGGCTTCCTGGATTGAGCACAGACTCCGAGGAGGTAAGGAGGCGGTGGAAAGCCAAGAGGCCAGGTGATACGATGGCTTCTGCAGTGAAGAAAATTTGGGGGTTGGAGAGTAAGAAGATCTAGGAGTCTCCAGGGAGACTCCTTTCCCTGTGTCTTCTCCAGTCTCTATTACTGCATGACCAAAATTATCTTAGAAAAATCCACGAAGCTGCCTTTGCTGGTGACGCAGAAAAAGTGGAGCAGATTCTTTCCTCTGTGAAAAAATGGTGTGGATGATACAGACAAGAAGAACAGGTACTAGAAAGGGAGAGGCTGAGGCTGTGGCTGGGCCAGCTGGGAGGTGGGGTACGGGGTATCCCCCTTCCCAGGGCAGCCTCCCTCCTGTCTCCCCTCATTCCTGGGCCAGCCCTCCCTCCTGGCTCCCCCCATTCCCAGGCCAACCCCTCCCTCCTGTCCCCTAGGGGACTGGGCTTTCCTCTCTCCCCAGGCACCTGGGACGGGGTAACTTCGGAGGGGTTTTTTTTATGAACAAGAACACAAAAGCAAAACTTAAAGCAGGTTTACAATCCATGCATCATTCCCCTTCTAGAGATTTTATTGACAATTGTAAAATGATATCACTAACAAAATTAAGTATATGCAGTGGTGGTGGGTTTTTTTTTTTTTTTGTATTATTTATTCTTTTGTTTGTTCGTTCATCTGTTTGAGATAGAGTCTCACTTTGTCGCCCTGGGGTTGAGTACTGGGGCATTATAGTTCACAGCAACTTCAAACTCCTGGGCTCCAGCAATCCTCTTGCCTCAGCCTCCTAAGTAGCTGGGACTACAGGTGACTGCAACAATGCCCAGCTATTTTTAGAGATGGAGTCTTGCACTTACTTAGGCTGGTCTCGAACTCCTGAGTTCAAGTGATCCACCTGCCTATGCTCCTGGAGTGCTAGGATTACAGGCATGAGCCATCGCACCTGACACTTCAAAACACTATATTACAGAAAGACGAATAAAGAGAGATAATTTGGCCCAACTTCTGGGCTAAAACTTCTTCAGATAAAATTCAGTATCCATTTTATATCCATTTATGGCTGTGTATATAAACTCTTTACTGGCCTTATAAGGAAACTGAAGTGGGGAAGATGGTTTCATGTTTTTAAGTAGGAAGATTTGCGTTTTCTCAAAATGTGAACTTGTTTCTTTTACATAGACTAAATAAAACCCCAAAGTTTTAAAACTTTCTCAAAATGTGAACTTGTTTCTTTTACATAGACTAAATAAAACCCCAAAGTTTTAAAACTTTTGAGTTAACAGTTGTGAGGTCAATGAGAAAATTTTTGTAATGAAGTGAACAAATAGATGCCCTTCTAGATATCAAAATAGATTATTCACTCCCACAAATTAATCATTTATTAACAGAGAAAAAAGATAAGTGAATGGAACAGAATAGAAAATCCAGAAACACCCAGATATATGTAAAAATGTAGAACTTGTTAATGATGACATTTCATGTTTGTAGGAAAAGATGAATTATTTGTAAATGAAATGCCTATTAACTGTTTAGAGAAAACCTAGATTTTTATATCACAAAAATAAGTTCTTGATGGAATATAGATTAAAAATTTTCAACATACAAAATGACAAATGTACCAGAAGAAAACACAAATGCCTGTTTATACAGGTACATTTTTACAGTGACAAAGACCTTCCTAAGGATGATGTCAAAAGCATTTCAAAAGATGTTTTAGCAAGATAAAAATGAAAACATCCCATGTGTAGAAAGAATTATTAAAAGAAAAGCCAACATCATTGTAAAATTCTTAAAATGATATTTATACACAATATATATCAGATAAAAACTCATTTTTACAGAGAATTCTTTGGAATTGGTAAGACAAGAGATCTAAAATTAGGCAAAGTACTTTTTTGCAGTTCTACAAGACATGTATGCACATAGAAAAAAAAATAATTCCTGGTTAGTGATATAATTTAAATTAAAAGGAATAGAACTGTTTTCTCTCCACAGAGTTTGTAAGGATAAAGAGCAGTGGCATTAGGACTATTGCTTCAAGTTTAAGGTGTCGATAACTTTCCAAATAGATAATTTGGTGGCCAGCACCACATTACAAAAATATGTATATATGTATGTCCTTTACTCATCAGTTCAATTGTACTAAAATAGCTTTAGTAACTAATTAATGATACATACAATTTGTTTTTGTCAGCCCTCCTTAAAATAGCAATGTATAAGAATCCATATAGTTGATTTTGTAGCTAAATTTCAGTGCATCCATTGGATGGAATAATAGGTAAACATCAAAGGGGGAAATAGACACAATATGATGTTGGTATGTGACAGTGTACTTTTGTATATCCAGTGAGAAAAGATCAATTTGATTAAACATAGACACAGACTGGTCTGGTGTTAGCCGAAAATATGTAAAAATGGGATCAAACTTTGTTACTTCCAGTCGTTTGTATTATAAGTGAATGTTTTTTCTTTTCTTTATATGATTTCTGCAATGAACATGTATAAAACGTCTAGTAGAAGTTTATTATTTATGAGATAATCCTTGGGGAGAGCAGAAATGTGATCTTGCACAGATAAAAATTTATTTGTATTTAAATGTTTTTCTTTTTTTTTATTAAATCATAGCTGTGTACATTGATATAATCATGGGGCATCATTCACTAGTTTCACAGACTGTTTACCAAGTTTCACATATACCCTTGGAAGATGCACCGCTGGTGTAATCCCACCAATCACCTTCCCTCTTCCCACCTCCCACCTCCCTTCCCTCTCTTTCCCCCTTCCCCCTATTCTTAGGTTGTAACTGGGTTATAGCTTTCATGTGAAAACCCTAAATTATTTTCATAGTAGGGCTGAGTACCTTGGGTACTTTTTGATCCATTCTTGAGATACTTTATTAAGAAGAATATGTTCCAGCGCCATCTATGTAAACATGAAAGAGGTAAAGTCTCCATCTTTCTTTAAGGCTGCATGATATTCCATGGCTTTATATATACCACAATTTATTAATCCATTCATGGATCGATGGGCACTTGGGCTTCTTCCATGACTTAGCAATTATGAATTGGACTGCAATAAACATTCTGGTACAAATATCTTTGTTATGATGTGATTTTTGGTCTTCTGGGTATATGCCCAGTAGAGGGATTACAGGATTGAATGGCAGATCTATTTTTAGATCTCTAAGTTTTCTCCATATCTCTTTCAAAAAGGAATGTATTAATTTGCATTCCCACCAGCAGTGCAAAAGTGTTCCCTTTTCTCCTCATCGGCGCCAACATCTCTGGTCTTGGGATTTTGTGATATAGGCTAGTCTCACTGGAGTTAGATGGTATCTCAAAGTACTTTTTGTGTGTGTGTGTGTGTTTGTGTTTTTTTGGCCGGGGCTGGGTTTGAACCCACCACCTCTGGCATATGGGACTGGAGCCCTACTCCTTGAGCCACAGGCGCCACCCTCAAAGTAGTTTTGATTTGCATTTCTATGATGATTAAAGATGATGAGCATTTTTTCATATGTCTGAAGGCCGTGCGCCTGTCTTCTTCAGAGCAGTTTCTCTTCAAATACCTTGCCCAGCCTGCGATGGGATCCCTTGTTCTATTCTTGCTAATGCATTTGAGTTCTCTGTGGATTCTGGTTATTAAACCTTTGTCGGAGACATAACCTGCAAATATCTTCTCCCATTCTGAGGTCTGTTTGCTTGCTTTACTTACTGTGTTCTTGGCTGTGCAGAAGCTTTTTCGTTTGATCAAGTCCCAGTAGTGTATTTTTGAAGCTGCTTCAATTGCCTGGGGGGGGGTCCTCCTCATAAAATACTCACCCAGACCGATTTCTTCAAGGGTTTTCCCTGCACTCTCTTCTAGTATTTTTATAGTTTCATGTCTTAAGTTTAAATCTTTGATCCAGTGAGAGTCTATCTTAGTTAATAGTGAAAGGTGTGGCTCCAGTTTCAGTCATCTACAGGTTGCCAGCCAGTTCACCCAGCACCATTTGTTAAATAGGGAATCTTTTCCCTACTGAATGTTTTTAATTGGCTTGTCAAAGATTAAATAACGGTAAGTAGCTGGATTGATCTCTTGGTTCTATATTCTGTTCCAGACATCTATCTCTCTGTTTTTGTGCCAATACCATGCTGTTTTGATCACTATCGATTTGTAGTATAGTCTGAGGTCTGGTAGCGTGATTCCTCCTGCTTTGTTTTTATTTCTGAGTAATGTCTTGGCTATTCGAGGTTTTTCCTGATTCCATATAAAACGAAGTATTGTTTTTTCAAGATCTTTAAAGTATGACAGCAGAGCTTTAATGGGGATTGCATTGAAATTATATATTGCTTTGGGTAGTATGGACATTTTAACAATGTTGATTCTTCCCAGCCATTAGCATAGTATGTTTTTCCATTTGTTAATATTTTCAGCTATTTGTTTCCTTAGAGTTTCACTCTTTATAGAGATATTTCATCTCCTTTGTTAGATAAATTCCCAAATATTTCATCTTCTTTGGCACTACTGTGAATGGTATAGAATTCTTAACTGTTTTTTCAACTTGACTATTGTTGGTACATATAAAGGCTACCGATTTATTAATGTTGATTTTGTAACCTGAGAAAATGTTGTATTCCTTGATCACTTTTATGAGTTTTGTAGTAGAGTCCCTAGTGTTTTCCAGATGTACTATCATATCATCTGCGAAGAGTGAAAGTTTGATCTCTTCTGACCCTATATGGATACCCTTGATCACCTTTTCTTCCCTAATTGTGGTGGCTAAAACTTCCATTACCATTTTAAAAAGCAATGGAGACAATGGCTGAAGAAGACAGGTGCACGGCCTTCAGACATATGAGAAAATGATCATCATATTTAATCATCAGAGAAATGCAAATCAAAACTACTTTGAGATATCATCTAATTCCAGTGAGACTAGCCGATATCACAAAATCCCAAGACCAGAGATATTGGCGTGGATGTGGAGAAAAGGGAACACTTTTGCACTGGTGGTGGGAATGCAAATTAATACATTCCTTTGGGAATTAGATATGGAGAATACTTGGAGATCTAAAAATAGATTTGCCATTCCATCCTGTAATTCCCCTTCTGGGCATATACCCAGAAGACCAAAAATCACATCACAACAAAGATATTTGTACCAGAATGTTTATTGCAGCCCACTTCATAATTGCTAAGTCATGGAAAAAGCCCAAGTGCCCATTGATCCGCGAATGGATTAATAAATTGTGGTATATGCATAGCATGGAATATTATGGAGCCTTAAAGAAAGATGGAGACTTTACCTCTTTCATGTTTACATGGATGAAGCTGGAACATATTCTTCTTAGTAAAGTATCTCAAGAATGGAAGAAAAAGTACCCAGTGTACTCAGCCCTACTATGAAACTAATTTATGGCTTTCACATGAAAGCTATAACACAGTTACAACCTAAGAATAGTGGGAAAGGGGAAAGGGAGGGCAGGGAGGGGGAAGGTGGGTAGTGGGAGGAGGATTGGTGGGATTACACATGAAGCGCATCTTACAAGGCTATATGTGAAACTTTGTAAATGTGGAATGTAAGTGTCTTGGCACAGTAACTGAGAGAATGCCAGGAAGGCTATGTTAACCAGTGTGATGAAAGTGTGTCAAATGGTCTGTGAAGCTAGTGTATGATGCCCCATGATCATATCAATGTACACAGCTATGATTTAATAACAAAATAATAATAATAAATAACTAAATTTCACATGTACTCTTGCATTAGAGAACTCTATATGGTACTTTTCGCCCTAAGAGTAAACATACATACAAGAGTGTCACAAGTAAGTTTGTAAACTCATCCTAGAAAAAGTGCTACATAACTTATTGTAACGAATATCGTTACAGTCATCTCCCCTTGGGAAGCTAGGCACCTATGTCAGTACCTAGACCATGCTTCTAAGCAATTCTAGAACTTTTTCTGGAATGGCCATCAGAATTGGTTTCCTATGAGGTCTGATGATAAAGTTCACAAAATCATCCTAGAAAAGGTGCTACAGAACTCATTGATGAATTTCACTATGGTGACCTTTGTGGTACTTCACTTGCCCATATGGTAACCATAATGATATACAGCAATGAGGCATGTAGCATTTCTTTTTTTTTTTTTTTATTACATCATAGCTGTGTACATTAATGCAATCATGGGCTACAGTGTGCTGGTTTTATATACAATTTGAAACATTTTCATCAAACTGGTTAACATAGCCTTCATGGCATTTTCTTAGTTATTGTGTTCATTTATATTCTGCATTTAGTAAGTTTCACCTGTACCCATCTAAGATGCACCATAGGTGTGGTCCCACCAATTACTCTCCCTCTGCCCATTCTCCCCCCTCATTTCCGCTCCCTTGCCACTTTCCCCATATTCTTGTGCTGTAATAGGTTTATAGCTTTCATATAAAAGCTATAAATTAGTTCATAGTAGGGCTGAGTACATTGGATACTTTCTCTTCCATTCTTGATATAATTTTCTAAGAAGAATATCTTTCAGCTCAATCCATGTAAACATGAAAGAGGTAAAGTCTCTATCTTTCTTTAAGGTTCATAATATTCCATGGTGTACATATACCACAATTTATTGATCCATTCGAGGTTCGATGGGCACTTGGGCTTCTTCCATGACTTAGCAATTATGAAGTGGGCTGCAATAAACATTCTGGTACAAATATCTTTGTTATAATGTGATTTTTGGTCTTCTGGGTATATATCTAGTAGAGGAATTATAGGATTGAATGGCAGGTCTATTTTTACATCTCTAAGTGTGGCTAAACTTTTATTACAATGTTAAAGAGCAATGAAGACAATGGGCAGCCTTGCCTGGTTCCTGATCTGAGTGGAAATTATTTCAATTTAACTGTATTCAATACTATATTGGCTGTGGGTTTGCTGTCAATGGCCTCTGTCAGTTTAAGAAATGTCCCTTCTAAACCCATTTTCTTAAGTGTTCTGATCATGAAGGGATGATAGATATTATCAAAAGCTTTTTGTCCATCAATTTAGATAATGATATGGTCTTTGTTATTTAATTTGTTTATGTGCTGAATTATAGTTTTACGTATATTGAACCAGCTTTGACACACTGGGATAAAACCGACTTGGTCATGATGTATAACTTGTTTGATGTGTTGCTGGATTCTGTTTGCTAGGATCTTGTTGAATATTTTTACATCAATATTCATTAGTGATATTGGTCTATAATTTGCTTTTCTTCTTTGGTCTTCTCCTGGTGTGGGAATCAAGGTGATTTTTGCTTCATAGACTGTGTTGGGTAGTATTCCTTGTTTTTCTATATTTTGGAAAAGGTTGAGTAATATAGCTACTAGTTACTTTTTAAAGGTTTGGTAGAATTCTGATGTAAGCCATCTGGTCCCAGGCTTTTCTGTTTTGGGAGATTTTTGTTTTTGTTTTTGTTTTGTTTTGTTTTTACTTATTTATGTATTAATTTTTATTAAATCATAGCTGTGTACATTAATGTGATCATGGGGCACCATACACTAGTTTCATAGATTGTTTGACACATTTTCATCACACTGGTTAACATAGCCTTCCTGGCATTTTCTTAGTTATTGTGCTAAGACATTTACATTCCACATTTACTAAGTTTCATATATAGCCTTGTTAGATGCACTGCAGAGATTTTGTATGGTTGATGCTATTTCAGAACTTGATATAGGCCTGTTGAACATTTCCACCTGATTCTGGCTAAGTCTTGGAAGGTGACATAGTATTCCAAGCTTCCAAGTATTGGTCCATTTTCTTCAGATTTTCATGTTTCTGAGAATAAGGGGATTTTTTGAATTTCTGAGAAATTTTACTCTTTGTTTCCTGGTTAGGTTAGCCAAAGGTTTATCTATTTTATGACCTCTTCAAAAAACCAACTTTTTGATGTATTGATTTGTTGTATAATTCTTCTGGTTTCAATTTCATTTAATTCTGCTCTAACTTTGGTTAATTCTTTTCTTCTACTGGGTTTGGGGTTGGAATGTTCTTCATTTTCCAGTTGCTTGATATGTCCCATTAAGTTGTTAACTTCCTCTCTTTTCATTCTCTTGAGGAAGGCTGGCAGTGCTATATATTTTGCTCTTAGGACTGCCTTTGCGGTATCCCAGAGGTTCTGATATTCGTGTCTTCATTGTCATTTTTTTCCTAAAATTTGGAAATTTCCTTCTTAATCTGATCTCTGATCCAGCTATCATTCAGCATAAGGTTATTTAACTTCCATGCTTTTGTATGAGTATGCAGATTCCTGTTGTTACTGTGTTCAACTTTTATTCCATGGTGTTCTGAGAAGATGCAAGGAATAATTTATATTCCTTTAAATTTACTGAGGTTAGACTTGTGACCTAAGATGTAATTGATTTCGGAGTATGTTCCGTGGGCTGATGAGAAGTATGTGTATTCAGTTTTGTTGGGATGAAATATTCTGTACATGTCTGCTAAATCCAAATGTTCGATGATTAGGTTTAAGTCTAAAATTTCTTTGCTCAGCTTCTTATTGGAGAATTTATCCAACACTGCCAAAGGAGTGTTGAAATCTCTGACAATTATGGAGCTGGAGAAAATCAAGTTGCTCATGTCTGTTAGAATTTCTCTTATAAATTGAGGCACATTCTGGTTGGGTGCATAAATATTCATAATTGAAATATCATCATATTGAGTATTACCCTTAACAAATATGAAGTAACCATTCTCATCCTTCCATACTTTTTATGGTTTAAAGCCTATTGTGTCTGCAAATAGAATTACAACACCTGCTTTTTTCTGATTACCATTTGCCTGAATTATGGACAACTATCCATTCACCCTGAGTCTATATTTATCTTTTAAGTTAAGATGTGACACTTTTATGCAGCAAATATCTGAACTGAGTTTTTGTATCCAGTCAGCCACCATGTGCCTCTTTAGAGGACAGTTTAAGCCATTCACATTAATGGAGAATATTGATAAGTCTGTTAAAATTTTGAGTATCAAGTTTTATGAAAGTCCAGTAGACATTTTTAATCTTTTTGCCACCGTGGAAGTTGGAGTTTGATCAAAAGTTTCTGAGTGAGTTTACTTTTGTGGTAGAGATTGGGCTTGTCATTATGAAGGATATATCTGAGAATATACTGAAGAGCTGGTTTGGTTATCACAAATTTCTTCAACATATGAATGTTGTTAAAGTATTTAATTTCTCCATCATAAATGAAATTCAGTTTACATGAATACAGGATATGGGGTTGAAAGTTATTTTGTTTTAGAAGATTAAAAGATGATGACCACTCTCTTCTGGTTTGAAAAGTTTCAGCAGGGAGATCTACAGTCATTCTAATATTCTTCCATTTTTTAGGTAGTGGCTTTTTTACATCTGGCTGCTTTCAGAATTTTCTTCTTCCTGTTAACTTTAGTGAAGTTTATTATGATGTTCCTGGTGGATGTCTTATTTGGGTTGAATTGTGCTGGGGTTCTGAAACTGTCTGCTCTCCGAATTTCAGAATCTCTTGGCATGTCTGGAAAAGTCTCTTTCATAATTTCATGGAGAAGGGCCTCTGTGTCTTGCAAAGGCACTCCATCGCTTTTAGGGATTCCAATGAGACAGATATTAATCTTCGTCTAATTATTCCAGGGCTCTCTGAGAGAATGATCCGTTTTTGCTCTCCATTTCTCTTTTTTAGAGTTTGAAACATTCAAATGCTTTGTCTTCAATTTCAGAAATCCTTTCTTCTGCTTGCTGCACTCTGTTACTGAGGGATTCTACTGTATTTTTAAGATCTTTGAGGACTGCAAATTGTTGCTTCCGTGCATCAAAATATTTGCTGGTTTTGTCTTTAAATTCATTAAATTCTTGAAACAACTTTAGAATCTCTCCTAGAATTTCTAATTCCAAATTTTGAATTGCTCCTCGATTTTCTAATTCCAAATTTTCCTTTATGCTATTAATCTTGTTTGCGATCCAAATTCTGAATTCAATTTCTGACATCTCAGCCAGCTGTTTATGAGTGGGATCTTCATTTACATCTGCCATATCTTTCCTTGGAGGGGGGTTGATCTATTCTGGTTATTCATGTTACCAGAGTTTTTCCACTGATTTCACCCCATGATTATTTTATACCGTTTGATCTTTTCTCTGGAACTTTGCCGAGGACCTGTACAGTTCTATGGCCTGAGAAACTGGGTACCTTTTTGGTGTGGTGGAACTAAGTCTCTCTGTCTTGTATTCACCTGGTCTCTGTCTGACATTAGTGAAACAGTTACTCTAGGTGGAAGTATCAGCTGTGGAGAAATACCAGCAATTAAGTCTCTCCACCCCCCACAGGCAACAATTGGAAAAGGAAAATCAAACCTTCCTACAACTGCACACCCAGGGCACCACTTGGATAGTCCTCAGGCGATTGGCTCAGTTCAAAAGGTCCAAGTAAATTGTCTTAATCAGCACCCTTCTTAGGTGGGAGAGTTTAAAAAGTCTCTGGCAACTAGATTGCAGGGGTTTGCTGATAACTCAAATATGACTTGCTCCAGTGCTCCATGACATCAGGAAGACCCATCCAGCAAATAGATTATTCAGACAAGGTTGATGCCTCCTTCCCCACCTTGCACCTCTGTCACATCCAGTCCCTGATAACCCCGCAGGACTGTGACTTAGTTGCCTCCAGTGAGCATATACCCCAGGGGGTTGCACCTGCATGAATCCCAAGGATATCTATATCCAGCAGGGGGAGGTGAGGCCTGACAGCCTCGAGAGGCTGGGACTGTTCACTCAGTTCCAGCCCCACCCCTGATTGATGTTACTGACAGAACAGAACAGAACAGAACAACTTTGTGGGAATTTGTTTTTGTCCCTGCTAAATTCCCCTGCAGAAGAGAAGCTGTTTTGAGTTCCTCAGAACCCGGGCCTGAGGCCCTATCTGTGCCACCTTACAGTCTCAGCTGTAGTTTGTATTCGTAGCACAGTTACCTGTCAATTCCAGCCTCTGCTTGCCGTCCTTTGTTTAGGCTAAAGATCCCCTGGGGCCCAGGTGCATTTTAGGCTCATTAAAGCAGTCCTTTGGGTCAGCCCTTCCCTGGGAATCTCCTGGCTCTGCGCATGCGTTTTCAGTGTCCCTGCACTCCACCCATGCTGGTACCACCTCAGGCAAATCTGTTCCATGGTGGTTTCCACCTGAGAAGATGCCCAGCCTCCTCTGGTTGCCCAGAGAGACAGGGGGTGTGACTCCAGAATATCCAGGGCTGAGCCCTATTGTTGCCAAAAACGGCTGTTGCTCTGCACCTCGGGGCACTGCCATACCAGTATGGTTCCCTCTCAGCTAACTGTCATCTCCTCACTTATATGCTGCAGAATCAGCACTGACCAGCTGCAGTCTAGGTCCTGTCCACACCCCTCAAGAAATCACTCAAGAATCTGGACTCCTAGGGGACAGGCCTCCAGACCTCAGAGTGAGAGTGGAGGGGAGTGCTGGGAGCTCAGAATTGCAGGTAGAGAATATGTACAATTTTATACAGTTTTATGCCTGGCAGGAGATCACCACAGCACCCTAGTAGGGGAAGTAGGTTCAGTTTTTAGAGGGTCTCTCCCGTGAAGTATAATGGGAAGACTTTTAACTCTGCTTATTTGTTTGTGGGGTACTTTGAGCCATTCTCATGGGGGAGGGGACTCCCATCCACTTGGTGATATATTTTGTACCTTTGTTTGTATCCTCGGGGTCGCAGATCACCCAAGCAGGGTTGATGTGCATTCTTCAACCTTCTTTCTTGGCACAACTTCAATCCACCAGGTTACTTGCTAAATTCCTGGCCTTTAACTCTCCTTCTGGACTGGAGCCTCTGTGGAAAGCTGGCTTCAGTCAGCCGTCTTGTCTCTGCCCCCACATAAGCTCTTTTTTAGTGGCATGCTTTTCAGTTATAACTGACATACGATAACACACACCCATTTAAAGCATACTCTTCAATGGTTGCTTGTCTATTTAGAAAACTGTGCAGTCATCATCTAAATAAAATTTTGGAATATTTTTATCATCGCTGAGGAAATATTGCACCCATTGAAAATCACATTTCATTTTCTCCTTTTTGCCCTTCCGTAGACAACAACTAATCTATTTTATGCCTCTATTTTTTATGCCTCCTTGTCTATTTTGGACAATTCTTACAAATGGAATCATATAATCATATGGTATGCTATCTTTTTTTACTTCCTTCTGTTAGTGTGTTTTAAAGGTATATTTATGTTGTCTCCAGGGTGATGAAACATCCTGTGAATGGGGTTTTGTATTTGCAAAGCATACATCAAATAAGGGAGAAATATACAAAATGTATGAAACTCAAGTAACTCAATAGTGAGAAAACCAAATAACTCAATTAAACAATAGGCAAACAACCTAAAGAGACATTATTCAAAAGAAGACATACATTTATATACATTCCTGGAGCAAAAAAAGAAAAAAAAAACAGTTCAGATGAAAGTCAAATCAAAAACTCATACCTAGAAATATACTTAATTGAGGAGATGAAAAATTTCTACAAAGAGAACTATAAAACAAGAAAAACATACCATGCCCATGGATTGGTAGAATCAACATTGTTAAAATGTTCATATTACCCAAAGTGATTTAAGGATTCAATGCAATCTCCATGCAAATACCAATGTCATGTTTCACAGATCTAGAGAAAATAACTTCACACTTCATCTGGAACAAGAAAAAAATCCTGAATAGCCAAATCATAAGCTAAAAAAACAAATCTGGAGGCATCAAGTTACCAGACTTCAAACTTTTCTGCAAGGCTCTAGTACCCCCCAAAACATGATAATGGTACAAAAATAGAGACATAGGCAATGGAACCAAATAGAGAGCCATGATATAAAAGCTCTACCTACACCCAACCAATCTTTGATGTATACTAAAGAATAGAAGCCTTATTCAATAAATGGTGCTGGGAAAATTGAATAGCCATGTGAAGAATAATTAGCAGAACTTTGTCTCTCACAATTCACAAAAAATTATTGAAGGTGGGTAAAAGACCTAGATCTAAGACATGAAACTAAGAATTCTAGAAGAAAATGTAGAAAAAACTCTTCTAGATATCAGCCTAGGAAAATAATTTATAATTAAGTCCCCAGTGGCAATTATAACAACAACAAAAAAAACAAATATATGGGATTTGATTAAGTTAAAAAGCTTCCACACAGATAAGGAAATAAACACAGTACATAGACAACCTACAGAATGGGAGAAAATATTAGTAAACTATACATCCAATTAAGAGCTAATATCCAGAATCAACGAAGAACTCAAACAAATAATCAAGAAAAAATAAAACTCCCATTGCAAAGGGTGCAAAAGACATGAACAGTGGTTTTACAAAGAACATAGACATATGGCAAATAAACATGCAAAAGTGCTCAGTGTTACTTATCACCAGGGAAATACAAATTAAAACCACATTGAGACAACACCTTATGCCTGTTGGTGGCTTTCCTTTTGAAGTCCAAAAACAGTAGATGATGCTGTGGATGCAGAGAGAAAGGAATGCTTATATGCTGTTGGTTGTTCTGGAAATTAGTACACTCTCCATGGAAAATAGTACGGATATTTCTCAAACAACTAAAAGTAGACCTTTCGTTTAATCCAGCAATCCAACTGTTGGGTATGTATGCAAAAGAAAACAAGTCAATTTATCACTCAAATTTTTTTTTTTTATTGTTGGGGATTCATTGAGGGTACAATAAGCCAGTTACACTGATTGCAATTGTTAGGTAAAGTCCCTCTTGCAATCATGTGTTGCCCCCATAAAGTGTGACACACACTAAGGCCCCCCCCATAACCTTAATTGTCATTAATTGTCCTCATATCAAGATAGAGTACATAGGATTCATGCTTCTACATTTTTGTGATGCTTTACTAAGAATAATGTCTTCCACTTCCATCCAGGTTAATACGAAGGATGTAAAGTCTCCATTTTTTTTTAATAGCTGAATAGTATTCCATGGTATACATATACCACAGCTTGTTAATCCATTCCTGGGTTGGTGGGCATTTAGGCTGTTTCCACATTTTGGCAATGGTAAATTGAGCTGCAATAAACAGTCTAGTACAAGTGTCCTTATGATAAAAGGATTTTTTTCCTTCTGTGTAGATGCCCAGTAATGGGATTGCAGGATCGAATGGGAGGTCTAGGTTGAGTGCTTTGAGGTTTCTCCATACTTCCTTCCAGAAAGGCTGTACTAGTTTGCAGTCCCACCAGCAGTGCAAAAGTGTTCCCTTCTCTCCACATCCACGCCAGCATCTGCAGTTTTGAGATTTTGTGATGTGGGCCATTCTCACTGGGGTTAGATGATATCTCAGGGTTGTTTTGATTTGCATTTCACTAATATATAGAGATGATGAACATTTTTTCATGTGTTTGTTAGCCATTTGTCTGTCGTCTTTAGAGAAAGTTCTATTCATGTCTCTTGCCCATTGATATAAGGGATTGTTGGCTTTTTTCATGTGGGATTAATTTGAGTTCTCTATAGATCCTGGTTATCAAGCTTTTGTCTGATTGAAAATATGCAAATATCCTTTCCCATTGTGTAGGTTGTCTCTTTGCTTTGGTTATTGTCTCCTTAGCTGTACAGAAGCTTTTCAGTTTAATGAAGTCCCATTTGTTTATTTTTGTTGTTGTTGCAATTGCCATGGCAGTCTTCTTCATGAAGTCTTCCCCCAGGCCAATATCTTCCAGTGTTTTTCCTATGCTTTCTTTGAGGATTTTTATTGTTTCATGCCTTAAATTTAAGTCCTTTATCCATCTTGAATCAATTTTTGTGAGTGGGGAAAGGTGTGGGTCCAGTTTCAGTCTTTTACATGTAGACATCCAGTTCTCCCAACACCATTTATTGAATAGGTAGTCTTTCCCCCAGGGTAAGTTCTTGTTTGGTTTATCAAAGATTAGGTGGTTGTAAGATGTTAGTTTCATTTCTTTGTTTTCAATTTGATTCCAAGTGTCTATGTCTCTGTTTTTGTGCCAGTACCATGCTGTCTTGACCACTATGGCTTTGTAGTACAGACTAAAATCTGGTATGCTGATGCCCCCAGCTTTATTTTTGTTACTAAGAACTCCCTTAGCTATACGAGGTTTTTTCCAGTTCCATACAAAACGCAGAATCATTTTTTCCAAATCTTGAAAGTGCGATGTAGGTACTTTGATAGGAATGGCATTGAATAGGTAGATAGCTTTGGGAAGTATAGACATTTTAACAATGTTGATTCTTCCCATCCATGAGCATGGTATGTTCTTCCATTTGTTAATATCCTCTGCTATTTCCTTTCTGAGGATTTCATAGTTTTCTTTATAGAGGTCCTTCACCTCCTTCGTTAGGTATATTCCTAGGTATTTCATTTTCTTTGAAACTATGGTGAAGGGAGTTGTGTCCTTAATTAGCTTCTCATCTTGACTGTTATTGGTGTATACAAAGGCTACTGACTTGTGGACATTGATTTGATATCCTGAAACATTACTGTATTTTTTGATGACTTCTAGGAATCTTGTGGTTGAGTCTTTGGGGTTCTCTAAGTATAAGATCATGTCTTCAGCAAAGAGGGAGAGTTTGACCTCCTCTGCTCCCATTTGGATTCCCTTTATTTCCTTGTCTTGCCTAATTGTATTGGCTAGAACTTCCAGCACTATGTTGAATAGTAAAGGTGACAGAGGACAACCTTGTCTGGTTCCAGTTCTAAGAGGAAAAGCTTTCAGTTTTACTCCATTCAGTAAAATATTGGCTGTGGGTTTGTCATAGATAGCTTCAATCAGTTTTAGAAATGTCCCACCTATGCCTATACTCTTCAGTGTTCTAATTAGAAAAGGATGCTGGATTTTATCAAATGCTTTTTCTGCATCTATTGAGAGGATCATGTGATCTTTATTTTTGCCTCTGTTAATATGGTGGATAACGTTTATGGACTTGCGTATGTTAAACCAGCCTTGCATCCCTGGGATGAAGCCTACTTGATCATGATGAATGACTTTTTTGATGATAAGCTGTAATCTATTGGCTAGGATTTTGTTGAGAATTTTTCCGTCTATATTCATGAGTGAGATTGGTCTGAAATTCTCCTTTTTGTTTGGGTCTTTTCCTGGTTTTGGTATCAGGGTGATATTTGCTTCATAGAATGTGTTGGGGAAGATTCCTTCTTCCTCAGTTTTTTGGAATAATTTCTGCAGTACAGGAATAAGCTCTTCCTTGAAGGTTTGATAGAATTCTGGAGTGAAGCCATCTGGACCAGGGCATTTTTTGGTTGGAAGCTTTTTTATTGTTTCTTTGATCTCAGTGCTTGAAATTGGTCTGTTCAGGAGGTCTATTTCTTCCTGGCTAAGTCTAGGGAGAGGGTGTGATTCCAAATATTGATCCATTTCCTTGACATTGTCAAATTTCTGGGCATAGAGTTTCTGGTAGTATTCAGAGATGATCTCTTGTATCTCTGTGGGATCAGTTGTTATTTCCCCTTTATCGTTTCTGATTGAGGTTATTAGAGATTTTACTTTTCTATTTCTAGTTAGTCTGGCTAATGGTTTATCTATTTTATTTATTTTTTCAAAAAACCAACTCCTTGTTTCATTAATTTTCTGAATGATTCTTTTGTTTTCAATTTCATTGATCTCTGATTTGATTTTGGAGATTTCTTTTCTTCTACTGAGTTTAGGCTTAGATTGTTCTTCTTTTTCCAATTCCATAAGATCTCTTGTGAGATTGTTGATGTGCTCTCTTTCTGTTTTTTGAATGTAGGCATCTAAAGCGATGAATTTTCCTTTCAAAACTGCTTTTGCAGTATCCCACAGGTTTTGGTAGCTTGTGTCTTCATTGTTGTTATGCTCAAGGAAGTTAATGATTTCCTGTTTTATTTCTTCCTTCACCCATCTGTTATTCAACAGAAGATTGTTTAATTTCCATGCCTTTGGGTGGGGTTGAGCATTTTTGTTAGAGTTGAGTTCCACCTTTAGTGCCTTACGGTCTGAAAAGATACAAGGTAAAATTTCAATTCTTTTGATTCTGTTGATATTTGTTTTGTGTCCCAGGATATGATCAATTTTGGAGAATGTTCCATGGGGTGATGAGAAGAATGTATATTCTTTATCTTTGGGGTGGAGTGTTCTATATGCGTCTATCAAGCATAGTTGTTCTAGGGTCTCATTTAAATCTCTTACATCTTTGTTTAATTTCTGTTTAGAGGATCTGTCCAGCTCTGTAAGAGGTGTGTTAAAGTCCCCTGTTATGATGGTATTATCAGATATCATATTGCTCAGACTGAGTAATGTCTGCTTCAAGAATCTGGGAGCACTTAACTTGGGTGCATAAATATTTAGAATTGAAATGTCTTCTTGTTGTAGTTTTCCCTTGACCAATATAAAGTGACCATCTTTGTCTTTTTTTACTTTAGTTGCTTTAAATCCACAAGTATCTGAAAATAAGATTGCAACTCCTCTTTTCTTCTGAATTCCATTTGCCTGAAAAATTGTCTTCCAACCCTTGACTCGGAGCTTTATTTTGTCTTTTGAAGCCAGGTGTGTTTTCTTGCAGACAGCAAATGGATGGCTTGTGTTTTTTAATCCAGTCAGCCAATCTATGTCTCTTCAGTGGGGAATTCAAGCCATTAACATTTATTGAGATAATTGATAAGTGTGGTAGTATTCTATTCGTCTTATTTGGTGAGAGTCCATTGCTTAGTTTTATCTTTTGCATCAGTATCACTCAAATTTTTATTGCAGCACAATTTAAACAACAAAGATTTGGAATCAATCCAAATGCCCACTAATTCATGAGTGGATTAAACAAATATGGTATATGTATACAATTGAGTACTACTCAGCCACAAAAGTGGATGAATTAGTGCCTTTTTCAAAAATCTGGAAAGAATTGGAAATCATTCTCCTAAGTGATATATCTCAAGAATGGAATAACTAATACCATATGTATTCTCCAATAAATTGAAAGTAATGGATAGGCACACATATGCACAGAGCAATTAAAAGTCACTGGAAATTAAGCAAAGGGAAGGGGGAAAAGTAGGGGCAAAAAACTACCTAAAGGGTACAATGAACATTATTTTGTTTATGGGCACACTTACAGCTCTGAATCATGCCAGCTAACAAAAATACTTGTTAACATTTTGAGATATTAAAAATATACATTTTATAGTTTAAAAAATCACAAAGAGACAACAGGTATATGTGAAAAATCTCAGCATAAGTAATCATCCATGTGATAGAATGGCTATCACAAAGAAGAAAAGGGCAGCAAGTATTGGTGTATTTGTGTGGTGGACAGATACTTGGATACTTGAAAACTGTTGGTACATTAGTGTGACCTTTATGAAAAAACAATACAGAGGTTGCACAAACAATTAAAAAATAAATAAAAATAGAATAGCCATGTATTCCAGAAATCAAACTACGGAGTATGACTCCCGATATGTTGGGAGATAATGTGCATTCCAATTTCCATGGCAGCATTAATCACAACATCCATGATATGGAAGGGAACTTTGTTCCATCATTTAGTAGAATAGCTGAAGAATATGTGGTATATACACAGTGGAATATTGTTCAGCCTTTTAGAAGAAAGAAATCCTGTTTTTCCTACCACATTGATCAAGCTGGAGGACTATATGTAAAGTGAAATCAGGAAGTCATAGCCAACAATTACAACATGAAGTCTCCTTTACATGGAATCTAAAAGTGTCTAGCTCATAGAAGCAGACAGAAGAATGGTAGGTACTGTGGGGTTGTGAAATAGGAAACAAGAAATAAATTCAGGGGTGGTGCCTGTGTGTCAAAGGAGTAGGGTGCCAGCCCCATATACCAGAGGTGGTGGGTTCAAACCCAGCCCTAGCCAAAAATGAGAGAGAGAGAGAGAATTTCAGGATATCTATTTTCCATTCTGATGAGTACAGTTGAAAACAATAAAATTTATTCTTGAAAGATAACATGAAAGGGGAAATATTAGCAAAAAATATATCTGATAAGGGTCAAATTATCCAGAATATATGAAGAACTAATATAAGAAACAAAAATGCAAAGAAGACAATTAAAATTGAACAGACTTAAAAAGCCATTTCTCCACAGAAGATACAGAAACTGCTAATAAGCACTCTAACAGATGGTCAATTTTCCATTAGGAAAACACAACTCAAAAGGACAAATAGATGTTACTTCAAATCTACTAGGTGGATGTAGTCATTTTTTAAGAAAGAAAATAATAAGTATTGGAAAGAATATGAAGACATAAGCATGTTCCTAGCAGAACTATTCACAAGAATCTAGAGATGGAAATTACCTGAATATCCATTAATGAATAAATGGATAAACAACTTGGGTTTACTATATAGAGGAATATTACTCAGCCATAAAATGGAATGTACCCTGCTAACATTACCCAGTAAAACAGGCAAGAGGAAGGAAGAAAAGAAGGAAGGACAGTAAAGAATAAAGAAGGAAGGAGAGAAAGACAAAAATCACAAGAGTTGAAGCAACATCTCAGAGTTATCATAGGAATCAAATACATGTACTTACTGTAAAATCTAAATTCTAGCATCTATGTTGAAAATTCCATCACTTTCCCTTTATTTACATGGAAATGCAAAGACTTAGGAGTGCCAAATAACTTTAAAAAAGAGAAACAAAGTTGGAGAGTTATTGCTTCCTTATTTCATAAATACATGAAAGGGATACATGAAGCTTCATAAATCAAGACAGTGGATATTGACATACACTAAAGATAGACAAACAGATAAATTGAATAGAATAGAGAATCTAGAAATATACCCATATTATAGAACTAATTAAATTTATTTTAATTATTTTTACATTTTTATTGTTTGGGATTCATTGAGGGTAAAAAGAAATAGATTACACTGATTGCATTTGTTAGATAAAGTCCCTCTTATAATTGTGACCCATCCCCAAGAGGTGTGCCATACACTGTGACCCCTCCCATCTTGCTGTCCTCCCCTCTCCACACTTACTCATTCCCCTATCCCTCCCCTGTATTGGCTCATCTACTGCCTTCATATTAGAATTGAGTACATTGGATTCTTGCTTCTCCATTCTTATGATGCTTTACTAAGAATGTGTTACAACTCCATCCAGGTTAATACAAAAAATGTAGTCTCAATCTCTTTTAGTGGCTGAATAGTATTCTGTGGTATACATATACCACAGCTTGTCAATATTTTTCTGGATTGGTAGACATTTAGTGTATTTTCACATTTTAGCGATTGTAAATTGAGCTGTGATAAACAGTCTAGGGCAAATGTCCTTATGATAGAAGGATTTCTTTTGTTCTCAGTAGATGGACTAGTAATGGGATTACAGGATCAAATGGGAGGCCTAGTTTGAGTTCTCTGAGGATTCTCCATACTTGGTTCCAAAAAGATTGTATTAGTTTGCAGTCCCACTAGCCGTGTAAAAGTATTTCCTTCTCTCCACATCTGCACCAGCATCTGAAGCTTTGAAACTGTGATGTGAGACATTCTCACTGGGGTTAGGTGATATATCAGAGTAGGTTTGATTTGTATTTCTCTGATCATTAGGAATGAAGAGCATTTTTCATGTGTTTATTAGCCATTCATCTGCCTTCTTTTGAAAAGGTTCTATTGACCTCTCTTGCCCAGTGATATATGAGATTACTGGGTCTTTTTTTGTTAATTAACTAGAGTTCTCTATAGATCCTAGTTATCAAGCTTTTGTTCAACACATAATATGCAAATATCTTTTCCCCTTATGAAGGAAGGTTATCAGTTTGCTTCGGTTGTAGTCTCCCTAGCTGTACAGAAGCTTTTCAGTATACTTAAATCCTTTTTATTATTATTATTATTTTTGTTGTTGCAGTTGCAATGGAAGTCTTCATAAAATCTTTTCCCAGGCTGATATCTCCAAGTGTGCTCACCACACTTTTTCCAAAGATTTTTATTGTTTCATGCCTTAGATTTAAATCTTTTATGCATCTTGAATCAATTTTTGTAAGTGGTGAGAAGTGCAGGTCCAGTTTCAGTCTTTTACATGTGGTTATCCAGTTCTCCCAACACCATTTATTGAATAGGGATTCTTTCCCCCAGAGTATGTTCTTGCTTGGTTTACCAAAAACCTGGTGGCTGTAAAATTTTAGTTTCATCTCATGGCTTTCTATTGGGTTTCAAATGTCAATATCTCTATTTTTGTGCCAATACCATGCTACTTTGATCACTATGGACTTGTAATATAGCGAAAAATCTGATAGTGTGATACTCCCAGCTTTGTTTTTATTATTAAGAGTTCCTTGGCTATATGAGGGTCCTTTTGGTTCCATACAAAACAAAGAATTGTTTTTCCAAATCTTGAAAACATGATGATGGAATTTTAGGGGATTGCATTGACTTGGTAGATTGTTTTTGGAAGTATAGACATTTTTTTTTTTAGTAGAGACAGAGTCTCACTTTATGGCCCTCAATAGAGTGCTGTGGCCTCACACAGCTCACAGCAACCTCCAACTCCTGGGCTCAAGCGATTCTCCTGCCTCAGCCTCCCAAGTATCTGGGGCTACAGGCGCCTGCCACAACACCCGGCTGTTTTTGGTTGCAGTTTGGCTGGGGCTGGGTTTGAACCCGCCACCCTCGGTATATGCCGGTGCCTTACCAACTGAGCCACGGGCGCTGCCCTGGAAGTATAGACATTGTAAATATGTTGACTCTTCCCAGCCATGACCATGGTATGGTCTTCCATTTGTTATTATTTTCTGCCATTTATTTTCTTAAGATTTTGTAATTTTCTTTGTAGAGGTCTTTCACCTCTTTTTTTAGGTATATTCCTAGGTATTTCATTTTCTTTGTAGCTACTGTGAATGGAATTGTGCCCTTAATTAGCTTCTCATCTTGGCTGCTATTGGCATATACAAATGCTACTGATTTGCGAACATTGATTTTATATCCTGTGACATTGCTGTATTTTTTTCTCACTTGCAGAAGTCTTGTGTTTGAGTCTTTGGAGGTCTCTAAGTATAAGATCATCTCAGCAAACAGTGAGAATCTGATCCTCTGTACCATTTGGACACCCTTTATTTCTTCTCTTGCCTGATTGTATTGGCTAGAACTTCCTACACTATATTGAACAGTAGTTGCGATAGAGGACAACCTTGTCTGCTTCCAGTTCTAAGTGGAAAAGCTTTCAGTTTTACTCCATTCAGTAAAATTTTAGCTGTAGGAGTGTCATAGATAACCTTAATTAGTTTAAGAAATGTGCCACCTGTGCCTATACTCTTCAGTGTTCTGATTAGAAAAGGTTGCTAGATTTCATTGAATGCTTTTTCTGCATCTATTGAGAAGATCATATCATCTTTGTTTTTGCTTCTGTTGATATGGTGAATTACGTTTATGGACTTGCTTATGTTAAACCAGCCTTGCATCCCTGGGATGAAACCTACTTGACTGTGATGAATGATTTTTTTTTAATGGGTAGCTTAATATGTTAGTTAGGATTTTATTGAGAATTTTTACATCTTTATTCATTAGTAAAATTGGTCTGAAATTCTCCTTTTTAGTTGGGTCTTTTCCTGGTTTTGGCATCAGGATGTTCATTTCACAGAACATGTTGAGGACGATTCTTTTCTTTTCAATTTTTTGGAATAATTTTTGCAGTATGGGTATGAACTCTTCCTTGAAGGTTTGATAGAATTCTGATGTGAAGCCATCTGGACCAGGGAATTTATTTGTTGGGAGCTTTTTCTTGTTTCTTTGATCTCAGTTCTTGAAATTGATTTGTTCAAGAATGCTATTTCTTCTTGGTTATGTCTAGGAAGAGGGTGTGATTCTAGGTATTAATTCATTTCCTCCAGATTGTCAAATTTCTGGGCATAGAGGTTTTTGTACTACTCAGAGATGATCTCTTGTATCTCTGTGGCATTGGCTGTTATTTCCCCTTTATCGTTTCTGATTGAGGTTATTTGAGATTTTACTTTTCTGTTTCTAGCTAATTTGGCCAGAGGTTTATCAATTTTATTTATTTTTTTCAAAAAACAACTATTTTTTTATTAAATCATAGCTGTGTACAATAATGCAATCATGAGGTACAATGTGCTGGTTCCATATACAGTCTGAAATATTTTCACAGAACTGGTTAACATAGCCTTCATGGCATTTTATTAATTATTGTGTTCAAACCCTTATACTCTATACTTAGTAAACTTCACTTGCACCCTTCCAAGATGCAACTTTTTGTTTCATTAATTTTCTGAGTGATACTTTTGTTTTCAATTTCATGAATCTGATTTAATTTTGGCTATTTCTTGCTTCTGCTGGGTCTGTAATTAGATTGCTCTTCTTTTTCCAATTCCATTAGAAGGTCCATGAGTTTGTTGATGCACTCTCTTTTTGCTTTTCCAGTATAGGTATCTAATGCAATACATTTCCTCTTCTTTCTGTGGGGATAAACATTTTTGTTGGAGTTGAGTACCACCTTTATTGCCTTGTGTTCTGAGAAGATACATGGTATTATTTATATTCCTTTAATTTTGCTGAGATTTGATTTGTATCCTAGGATGTTGTTGATTTTGGAGGATGTACCATGGGCTGATGAGAAAAATGCATATTTTTTATCTTTGGGATGGTGTGTTCTGTATATGTCTATTAATCACTTTTGTTCTAGGATCACATTTAAGTCCTTTGTTTCCTTGTTTAGTTCCTGTTTAGAATGTCTGTCCAGATCTGTGAGAGGGGTGTTAAAGTCCCCAGCTATTATGGTATTGTGGGATGTCATATTGCTCAGACTCTTCAAGATGTTTCATAAATGTGATAGCATTTAAGTTGGGTGCCTAAATATCTAAAATTGAAATGTCTTCTTGTCTCCTTTTACCACTATAAAGTGTCCAATTTTATCTTTCTTTAGTTGCTTTCATCCACTTGTATCTGAAAAGAAGATTACAGCCCCTCCTTTCTTCTGATTTCCATTTACTTGAAACACTGTTTTCCATTTCTTAACCCTGAGCCTTGATTTGTCCTTCAGGGAAAAGTGTGTCTCCTGCAGGCATATAGATTTTTTTTTTTTTAATCCAATCAGCCAGCCTGTGTCTCTTCAGTGGTGAATTCAGTCCACTGACATTTATGGAGAGAATTGATAAGTGTGATGGAATTTTATTCATCTTGTTATGAGAAAGTGTGTTGTGTATTTTATCTTTGTGTCACTGTGAAAAATATGTTTTCCCCTTTAGCTTCTGGGTGTTTACTTTGTTGGTGGTCCATTGTGATTGTCAGTGTTGAGAATAGGTCTAAGTATTTCCTGTAGAGCTGGTCTTGTTGTGGCAAATTTCCTCAGAGCTTGTACATCATCAAAAGATTTGATTTCTCTATCAATTTTGCAGCTTAGTTTAGCAAGGTACAGAATTCTGGGCTGAAAAAAAATGTTTTAAGAATGGTAAAAGTGGATGACCATGCTCTTCTGGCTTGGAAGTTTTCCATTGAAAAGTCTTTTGTCATCCTATTGGCTCTGCCTCTGTAGGTCAGTTGACACTTACTGTTGGATGCTTGCAGATTTTTTTCTTTCATCTTGACTTTGGATAGGTTGACTACAATGTGTTTTGGAGAGGGTCTGTTTAAGCTGAGACAAACTGGGGTTCGATATCCATTTGAAAGGAGTGTGTCAGTGTCTTTAGTAAAACTTGGTAAGTTTTCATTTTGATAGTCTCCAGTAGGGATTCCATTCCTTTGGGACAATCTTCTGCCCCTTCAGGAATCACTATTATTCATATGTTTGAGTGCTTCCTGGAGTCTTGTAGTTCTCCAAGTGACTGTTCTGCTTTATCACTCTTCTTTTCTGCCTCTATAACTAATAGATTAACTCAAAAACTTTGTCCTCTAGCTCTGAGGTTCTTTCTTCTCCATGGTCTAACCTGTTTTTGATACTTTCTACCGCATCTTTACATTCCCTGATTGTCTCCTTCCTTAAACTCTGCCATATCCTTTCTGTATTGTACATATCTCTCATTCAACTTTTGGTTCTTTCTATTTTCTCATCCATTCCTTTTATTGTCTATATTTTAAATTCCCTTTCTGTAAAGTCCATTAATTATTAATAGGTGGAGTCTTCTGCAGTAGATACCTCTCCAAGAACTCCCATTAGGGAGTTCCTCTGTTTTGCATTTTTATGTTGCACCAATTGTTCTGTTGGTTCCTCCTCATGTGTTCTTTCTTCTTGTTCACTTTCTTGTCCTCCTTTTCCCTTCTCACTGCCTCCCTTCTTTCAAATCCCCTTGTCTCAGAGCTTTGGTCTTGAAATGGCCTCAGCCTGACAAAACCCAAATTTTTCTCATGGCCAAATAAACAGAAATCCTTGTTCTTGATGACGATATTTTGCAATATGTCACCAGGAAACCAGGTGATGCTATGGTTTTCTTAGGAGACAGAGAGCACCACCAGCAACCCCTATGTTCTTTATTCCAAACTTAGTTGCCTTCATTGATCGCCTGATTGTTTCTTCAGCATTCTCATCCTGCAAGGCTGGGATTTTAAAGCTCACAAGAACCTTTCAGGGGAGGTCTCACTGTGCCCCCTGACTTCAGTTCCTAAGGGGTACAGAGAGTCCCTTAGCCTGTCCCAGGAGTGGATTTATAATCCTTCCAGGTGGAATTAAGATGGCTGTACTTTAGGCACTTTCTAAGACCTTCTCATGACCTTCCCACAATGGGAGACCACTGGCCACTGAGACCTTCTCATTATGGCTGCCTCACCAGCCATCAAACCTATGGCAAATCCACTCCAATCAGTGTTCAAATGTAGTTACTATATGTTCAAGTCCCCCACCCTTCCAAGATTTCCATTCAATGCATAGTTCCCCCAACAATTGAAAAACCCTGAAAGTCTTCCTCCCTTCCACACCTTTGTGGGAGTCCAGCCGATCCAAGCTGATAGAAATCACCTGCCAAATTTATAACATTTCCACCACTTGGGATCATATGCTGTATCCAGCTCACCCCCTCCTGGCTGTGTTCCCTGAGCTATGACTCTGGATAATTTCCCCCACGCCAAGTATGGTTGGGTTTTCTCTTTTTCCCCAGTCATTTTTGTACAGCTCAGTTGAACAATTCTTTGGGTTCACTGTCTTGCTCCACACCCATCATCACTGTTTTTATGAAAAGCAGTGCAGCAAACAAGAGTGTGGACTCAGTGCAGGGTCATAGTCCATCTTAACTCAGGCTCTTCCTTGGAGAAATTGAAGAATGTGTGAAAACTCTCAAAGGCATGTATTTTTTTTTGTCTGTTTCTTTGTTTTTTGTTATTTTTTAAGGGAGAATATTTCTATTAGATGCAATAGAAATTGCATACTCAGCATACTTATTGATGGCTCTCATATTTATTATTTTTCTTATTTTTTTTTCCCCAGTGATGGAGGCCAGCAACATCTACCAAAAATGTTTATTAGGAATTGAAGGGGAAAGGTGATTAGAATAGAAATGATTGCCAGTTATACAGTTGGCTATGCCACTGACCATTTTTTCTTTTTTCTTTTATTATTTATTAAGTCATATACACATAGATCATTTACACATTAATCCATTTATGGAGTACAGTGTTCTGCTTTTATATACAATTTGGAATGCTTAGATCAAATTTGTTAATATAGGGATTCACTTCATTTACTTAATTATTATGTTAAGACATCTATATTCTATACTTAGATATGACATACCCTTGAAATATGCTCCATAGGTGTGGCCCCACCATTTACCCTTCCTCCATCAACCCTCCTCACTCCCCTCCCATCCCCCTCATCTTCCCTTCTACATCCTGGTCTGTAGTTGTGATTTATCTTTCATACGAAAGTGTGAATGATTATAAATTGGTTTCATAAAAGTACTGAGAACATTGGATACTTTTTCTTCCATTCTTGAGATGCTTTACTAGGAACAATATGTTACAGCTCCATCCATGTAAACAAAAAGGAGGTAAAGTCTCCATCTTTTTTAAGGCTACGTAGTATTCCATGGTATACATATACCACAGTTTATTAATCAATTCATGGGTGGATTGACACTTGGTCTTCTTCCATGACTTGGCAATTATTAATTGAACTGCAGTGAACAATCTGGTGCAAATATCTTTGTTACATAGTGATTTTTTGTCTTTTGGATATACACCTAGTATAGGAATTGCAGGGTCAAATGGCAGGTCTACTTTTAGATCCCTAAGTGTTCTCCAATCTTCTTTCCAAAAGGAATGTATTAGCTTGCATTTCCCCCCAAAGTGCAGAAGTGTTCCCTTTTATCTAAATCCATATGTTTCTGACAAAGGTTTGATAACCAGAATCGATGGAGAAATCAAACTTATTAATAAGAAAAGAACAAATGATCCCATTTCATTGTGGGCAAGAGACTTGAACAGAATCTTCACTGAAGAAGAAAAGTGCATGGCCTACAGACATATAAAAACTGCTCATCATCTTTAATCATCAGTGAAATGCAAATCAAAACCACTTTGAGATATCATCTAATTCCAGTAAGAGCAGCCCACATAACAAAATCTCAAAGGCATGCTTTTAGAATTATTTTCATACATGTAAAGCAACAAGCAGAATTCTAGTAGAGGAAGACTACAGCTTTCAGTATTGTCATTTTTATTACATTTATTTCATAAATAGCAAGAGCACATATAAATTAGAGAAGAATAGTAACAGGAAAGAGGATAATTTTTCAGAAAACTGCACCAGTATCCAATATGAAATCCTTTTGTCAAGTTATAAATCTCAGGAATGGCTCTATGAAAACTTAATAAAATTAGCACTTTAAGGCCCAGTTATAGACGAGAGATATTAAATTACTGAGTCATTTGTTTAACAAAAACAAAAATGTAAAAAAGCAGAGAACTGGTTGCTTTGGCAAAAAAACAAAAGAACCATATCATGAAAAGGAGAAACACAACAAGGATATGGAAATTCACATTTGCTTTTGAGGACCACAATGTCCACTGAGTTCTGAACCAGCGATCTGTGTGTCACAGGCAAGAGGCTGTTCTGATGAGAAGTCTTCCCAGGGCCCCCTTCACATGCTTATTACTCAGGCTGTAGATGAAGGGATTCAGCATGGGGGTGACCACTGTGTACATCACTGAGGCAATAGAAGTTCTCTGGGAAGAATTTGTCCCAGGAGAACTCAGGTAGACCCCAAGTCCTGTTCCATAGAGCAAGCAGACCACACAGAGGTGAGACCCACAGGTGGAAAATGCTTTATACTTGCCTGCCATGGATGACAACCTCATTAAGGAGGAGAATATCTGAGAATAAGAGAATAGGATCCTCATGACAGGAAACACCCCCAGAAACACATTTGACACATACAATATGATGGTATCAACGAGGGGATCAGAGCAGGTCATCTTGAGAAGATGAGCCATTTCACAGAAGAAATGTGGAATTTCAGTGCCTACAGAGGTCAGTCTTGTGATCAGTAGAACATGAACCGTGGCAACCAGAGACATGATGAATAAAGGCATCAGAACCAGGAGGCCACAGAGGTAGGGGTTCATGATGACCATATAGTGAAGAGGGTGGCAGATGGCTACAAACCAGTCACAGACCATCACAGTCAGCAGGAGATTATCCAGTCCACCAAACATCATTACAAAATACATCTGAGTGAGGCATCCTATGTAGTAGATGTCTTTGCTTTGCGTTTGGATGTTCACTAACATCTTTGGAATCGTGGTGGAGGTAAAACAGATGTCAGCCAAGGAAAGGATGGAAAGGAAGAAGTACATGGGGGTGTGCAGGTGAGAGTCAGAGCATATGGGCAGGATTACAAGCAGATTCCTGAGCATTGTGACCAGGTACATGGATTGGAACAGCCCAGAGGGAAGGGGCTGCAGTTCAGGATCTTCTGAGAGGCCCATGAGGAGGAATTGTGATACTTCTGTGTGTTTTTCTGCTTCCATGTAGCTAGTAGTGTGTCTGTCAGGGAGGAAGATAAATGGAACATTTTATAAAATGCCAGGTTGCACCTTGGCTAGTTATCACAATATAATGATTCTTCACAGTCAGTAGAGTCTTTTCAAAGACTGTATTTACTTTGTTGAGCAGGCGGCCACTTGTATTTGAAATGTGAAGAATTGCTCAGACTTCCTTCCAATTAGCAGCAATCCCTCTATTTTCTCATCTATTCACTAGATTTGATTCTCATATTAAACCTCTTGTCATTAACCGATTTCTTCCTTGATAGAATCTTTCAAGTTATTGCAGACATAGCCCATCTTTTTTTTTTTCATAATCCATTTTTTCAGAATCCTTTTATTCTACTGGGTCTCCAGTGGTGATTATCACATGGATTTTCAACTCACTCCTTTTTCTGTGATGTGACATTTCCTATTGATATGAAAGTAACCTCTTAGGATCTTGTTATTTTTCTAAATATATGATCATTAGTATACCTCATGTGTGAGGTTTAAGAGTAGTTTTTTGTACAAATAATCTCAATAAATAATACTTGTCATTGTTATTATTAAAGTTTTCTTTTTAGTAAAATTATTTTAGATATGTTAAGTTTTCCATCATACAGGATAATAATAATGAACAAAAAGTTTTAATTAGTCAGTCTTTCTAGAGATAAATATTTATAGAACAGCTTACTAAGGAGTGACCTGAGAAAGTTATTTAAACTATTATCTGCAGGTACCTCACCTCTATAGTAGGAGCAGTAAATATATCCAATATCTATCAAAGAATGAAATTAAATATGGTGGGATAGTTATCATTTTTCTATTCTGGTTACTGAATCTTACATTTTTAACATAACAATAAATCTGCCGTTCATGCCTATGTTTTATATCAAGACCCCATATACAAGAATCAACCATCAGGATGTATTTCCTCACTGTTCCAATGCCTTAAGGATGTAATTCTGATCATTCTGAAAATATCAGGTCAGGTCTCTTACTTGTTTTGATTGCCATATAGTACTTGTAACTAGTGAAGATCCTTATATCTCCTTCTTTCAGAATATGCACACCAAGTGAATTCTCCAAAGAAGAAAAAATGAGTAGACCATATACATAAAAGGAGGGAATTAAAGCACACAAACAAATTGAAATAAAATACAAGGTATATGTCAGAAGTTTTCCTCATGTGGATATTCTCTCAGTAGGAGATGTATTAGAATCAGCAAAGTTAGTCACCAACATATATAACTGATAGATTCAATTGAAGGTTTCCAAAATGTGTACAAATTTAATCATCTAGAAAAACCAAAAGCCAAATTTGATATTTTAAAGTAATTTTTACATCTTGATGATAGAACAATATTCTGTGTTACATGTTATGACTCATAGAGTGGGTCACTAAATTAAAAGCAGAAAAAAAATCATGAAGAAAAATTTAGATGGGAATGTTGTGAAGGCAGGAATTCTCTGATATATGTATATATGATCTGAAAGAGGAAGTGTGGGTCAGAGTTAATCAAGGGAGTAAGGACAGAATAAACTTTCTAGGCAAGAGAACAGGATGCTACACACATATGGTTCAGTGAGTATTGTAGTGGGAATTTGAGGGTGAGTGAAATGGAGAGCAAAGGATGAGTGTCATGAGGGCAGAGGTGTGAGGCCCACAGCAGAGTATCCTGTGATATCTCTTAAAGTTCATTTCATGTTGATAATTTTATGTTTGTTTGAAGTCTGAGGCTGTGACAGTTTTTTCTCATTATTTTTCTTTCCAGGCATGTTGATACACTTTGTGCCTGTCATGTTGTCAGGGCCCAACAAATACAAATCTTGCATGTGTAATAATGAGTGAGACCAAATGTGTAAAAGCAACATGAACAGAAATCTTGAACCTCATTACATGCCTGAATATAGATTCAAAGTGGAGTGGTAAGGTTAAATAAAATACATTCATTTCCATTTTATAGGACTAATAAATAATGAGCAGGTAACACTTTAGTAAGGGGAACGAAGTTTGTCTTATAATGTTTGTTAACATAGAATAGCACACATTTTCATCACAATGGTTAACATAGCCTTCTCAAATGGTCTATGAAGTGAGTGTATGATGCCCCATGATCATATCAATGTATACAGTTATGATTTAATAAAAAAATAAAATAAAAAAAAGAATAGCACACATACAGGTTCATAAGTAGATTCACAATCACAAGGAAAAAAATGTGTTTGAGAATATGGAATAACCATTTCTGCAGTTAGCAGGCAGGGCAGAGAATCTTCAGACATACACAAAAGTACACAGGCAACTTCTGAACCAAGTAAAGAATGGTGATTTAAAACCCACAGGTAACATTATATCCTACATTAACATATTAGAACAATTGTGCAACATTTATGATTAGGGAAACGCGGACTACTTTAAATTATATTACTCAGTATTCTCCCAAACATTTAAAGAGATTGGTGAATGGTGAATGGAAAGTGGCCTGAGTGCCAAGTGTCAAAAATAAGTATATTATTTCCATCATATTTTGCACACTTTAATAAAAACTGATGATGACAACATATAGGAACTATTCAGTGATTTTAGTAATAGGGAAGTAAATTTAAAAATGTGATCAAATTGAAAACAGCACATACAATACCTGGTGAATAAGAGGTCCTTAAACAGTAGTTAATGAATGAATGTTTGGATCAAGGAAATCTAGCAGGAACCTACAATGTTTAGGAGACAGGAAAAGCTCTAAAGACTGTCCAGGAAAAGATACATTCTAGAATTGGCCATTTCTAGCTCTTACTAGAAAGAGATTCTATTATCAATTCCATAAAGAAAGAACAGGAAACTGAAGGAGAGTGGGAAAAGACCAGTCTCAAAGTATCTTATCTTCTAAGGATAGAGATTGTACCCTCATAGATTAAATACCTGCAGAACTGTCCCCATCTCATTGCTGTAAAGGCAAAGCCTGTGCCCACTTTTCTTTCTTTTTTCTCCACCAGCCCCCCTGCTCACACTGACTCTCTCTGCTGGTGTCACTGAAGATTTATTTTTCTCCAGAGTCTTTCCCTGGGAAGCCCTCCTGGGTTTTCACAAAATCAGAAATCAAAGAATTACAGGTGGGGGCCAGCAGGGGCATGTTTAACATTTCTTGTGTCTCAAGAGTTGCATTCCCAGAGTGACTCATTAAATGAATTGTTCTATTGTCTCTGCACTCTGCAAACCGTTTGGCTCCCTTAGGATACAAAGGTGACAGCAGAATTCAAACTTTCCAGTCAATTTTGTGTCTACAAAGACCGTGATAGAGAAAGCTGGATGTATTTCCCCTAAGGAGTAACTCTTCTTCCTTTGGTTTTATTTAAAAGTCACAAGGTTTCCCCTAAGGAAAGTTTAAATTCTATAAGCAACAAAACTCAGGAATCATCTCTCTGTTATGCTATGCTTTGGAAAAGGTTATGTAATATAGGTACTGGTTCCTCTTTGAAGGTTTGGTAGAATTGTGATCTGAAATCATCTGGTCCCGGACTTTTATTTTTTGAGAGATTTTGTATTCTTGATGTTATTTCAGCACTGGATATAGGTCTATTCCAAATTTGTAATTTTTTCTACTTGAGTCTAGGAAGGTGGCAGATTTCCTTCAGATTTTCATATTTCTGAGAATAGAGTTTTTTGTCATGAACATTGAGGATTTTTTTAATTTCTGTGGTATCTATTCTTATGTCCCATTTATCATTTCTGATTGACATTATTAGAGACTTTACTTTTCTATTTCTGGTCAGGCTAGCCAAGGATTTATGAATTTAATTAATCATTCCTAAAAGCAGCTTTCCGTTTCATTGATCTTCTGAATGATTCTTTTGTTTTCAATTTCATTTAACACAGCTCTAATTTTCATTATTTCTTTTCTTCTGCTGGGTTTTGGCTTGGATTTTTCTTCCTTTTCCTGTTGCTTGAAATGACCCTTTATGTTGTTGAATTTCTCACTTTCTGTTTTCTTGATGAAGGCTTCTAAGTTATAAATTACTCCTCTAAGACCTGTCTTTGCAGTATCTCACAGGTTTTGATAATTTGTGTCTCCATTATTATTTTGTTTCAAAACTCTGATGATTTCCTTCTTTGTCTCATGTTTGACTCACCTATCATTCATCCTAAATTATTTATTTTCTATTTTCTTTGAGTATAAAAACTTCTGCTGTTGAGTTCAATTTTTATTCTGCAGTGGTCTGAGAAGACACAAGGAATAATTTCTATTCTTTCAAATACGTTGAAGTTAGATTATTGTCCTAAAATATGATCAGTTTTGGAGGATGATCTGTGGGCTGAGGAGAAGAATGTATATTCAGTTTTATTAGAATGAAACGTTCTCTAAATGTCTGTTAAGTCCATTGTTCTAATGTCAAGTTTAAGTCCATTATTTCTTTGATAAATTTCTTCTTGGAGGATTTATCCAGAACTGCCAAACGAGTGTTAAAATCTCCAACTATTATAATGCAGGAAAATATCAAAATTTTCATAATCTGTTTTATAAATTGAAGAGCATTTAGGTAGAACACACAAATGTTAATTATTCAAATCGCTTCATGTTGCTTGTTTCCCTTGAGAAATACATAGTGACAAATACATAGTGCTTGTCTTTCCTTATCTTTGTTTGTTTAAATCCTATTATATCTGCAAATAAAATTTCTATCCCTGTTTCATTCTGATTTCCATTTACTTGTATTAGAGATGCTTATCCCTTCACCCTGGATCTTGTTTTATACTGTAAGGTAAGATGAGTCTCTTGTAGGAAACAGATACCTGGCTTGAGTTTTTTTATCCTTTAGACAACCTGTGTCTCTCAGAGGAGAATATAAGCCATTCACATTAATTGACAGAATTTATAAGTGTTGTAGTGTTCTGGCTGTCCTGTTTTTCAAAGGTCCACTGCATATTTTTTAACACTTTCACCAATGTAGAATTAAGGTTTTTTGTTTAAATTCTCGGTGACTTTACTTTGCTGGTAAACCTTTGTGCCTGTAATTATGGGAAATAGGTCTGAGTATTTCCTGGGGAGTTGGTTTAGTTTTGGCAAATTTCTCAAAATGTTGATGTGTCAGATATTTGATTTCTCCATCACAAATAAATCTCAGTTTAGCTAGATACGGGATCCTAGGCTGAAAGTTGTTTTGTTTTAGAAGGTTGAAGAAGATGACCATCCTCTTCTAGCCCGAGATATTTCAGCTAAAATATATGTGGACATCCTAATATTTCTCCCTTTGTAGGTAATGTTTTTCTTATGTCTGGCTGCTTGCAGGATTTTCTCCTTCATATTAACTCTGGCAACCTTAATTACAATGTGTCTATGAGATATTTTGTTTGAATTGAGTTGTGCTGGTGGTTGTGAAACTATCTACTATCTGATTTTCTGTAGGTCTTATAATGCTTCAGAAATTCTCCTCCATAATATCTTGGAGTAGAACATCTGTGCCTTTAGAACATCCTCTTCTCTTTCAGGAATCCCTACAATTCAGATGTTTGAACTTTTGGAATGATCCTACAACTCTCACAGTTAATGTTCTGCTCTTATTTTCCTTTTTTCTGCCTCTTTTAATGCTTGGTATTATTTAAAACCCTTGTATTCAATTTCAGAAATTCTTTCTTCTGCTTGCTCAACTCTACTGTATTTTGAAGCTCCTTGAATAACTTTTTCACTTCCTTGAGCTCTGCTATCTCTTTCACCACAGCCACACGGTTAAGGTTAATTGTCCATCCTTCCATCAGGTGGCTGATGCAACCTTACATGGCTCAAGAAGTGCTTACCTGTTTTTCCAATCATCTTCTATGACTTAGGAAACCAAAAAAAAATTCATGTTTCTTGTTTTTTTCCTCCATGTCCTCCCATGCCTGTCTCCACTCTTCTATTCATTTATGTTCAAAGCCCTTGACCAGATGGCCTTGCCACCTTAATCCACTTTTTCTTGTACACAAATTGGATGACCAGATCTCCTGCTTGCAATTCCAGTCATATTAGATACAGTTCATGTGTCTTTCATTCCAAGGATACCAAGGATGTTTATAATGAATATGTGGTCCAATTTTGGCTTTATCAACACTCCATGCCAATCTATCTATGAGTCAAAGCCAAAAATTTTTATCCTCTGTATTACTGGTACAGGATACCTCTTGACCCCAACAGAAAATAGGTTCAGACTAAAATAGTAATGTTGATTTAGTAATAGGGGATGATTCTAACATCTGCACTATCTGGTCATGTGGCTCACACACACCTCAGTTTGATATCTAATGGACCATTAACTCCATATAACAGTACTATATCTATCTGAATTTATGACTTAGTAAAATCAGTCATTAGTGCATAAGTGCACTAATTAGTGCATAGTCCACTAATTCATCTCAGAATTAGAATGGGCAGTATGGCCATGAAACCAGTCTTGTAATGGTATGTTTTGGAAATGAGGTTACTGGGTACCCTGTGGTTAAACACCTCACATCTATATGACTCAGTAACAAACCAGGAACTAGTTCTCCATGACATATGAGCATTCTTTTTTTTTTTTCATTATTATTATTTTTTTATTGTTGGGGATTCATTGAGGGTACAATAAGCCAGGTTACACTGATTGCAATTGTTAGGTAAAGTCCCTCTTGCAATCATGTCTTGCCCCCATAAAGTGTGACACACACTAAGGCCCCACCCCCCATTCTTTATGGAGAGAATAGCCTTATTATAGAATCCCTGGGGTCTGTATTGTGATTCTTCTCCTAAGACATTCCATAGATCCACATTGAAGGTGTTTTCTCCCATGTCATTTAATATCATAGATCTGGAATTTAATATGACCCATGCAATAGGGGTGTATCACAGCAGAAGTGGAGACAGTTCTGGCATGCAGTTGATTCATCTAGGCACTGATGATAGTCTGTTTCTCAATTTTGACAATAAATGGTGAAATGTAGCAGCCATAATATGAAAAGAAAATGATGTGTTGACCAGGATCAGAACACTGAGAACAAGAACAAGCTCCACCTACTGTGTCAATCATACCCACTAGCAGAGGTTATGCAGGGCTGAGTGGCATTGAGAGCAGGCAGTGGAGGATGAAGACCATATTTCAGTGTGATCTTGAGATGATCTTCAGGAGAAGAGGCTAAATTCTGACCTATTGTCAGTGCTCTAAGAAGTATTTCATCCTATTGACCTTTCTTCCCTAAATAATGACCATGAAGTTGCCACTCCCTGAACTTACATGAAGAAGTACATCCAAATGGCCAAAGGGGTGGAGTGTAATGAATGCTGTGCTGCATAGTCCACTAATCCATCTCAGAATTAGAATGGGTGGTATGGTCATCTGACAGCCTTCAGCCTTTGCCTTCTTAGAGAATATACTTCAGCTAAAGGAGACTGCTTCACCCAGGGTCACAACACTCAGAGGTCTGTGGGAACTGTTACACCCCACACTGTATTGGCACTTCTGCAAACACCAGGCTAGCAGAGACCCGAAGCACTAAGTTCCCATGTGGCTTTCTGGAACTAACATTATGCAAGGACCCTTCTACTTCCAACCTTTTTTTGTGTGTGTGTGGAACTATGTATTCTGTATAACCAATTTGCACTATATTATGATATTTCTTTGATTCACAGTATATATAATTTTTTGAAAAACGTGGGACTGGTATTTCCTCACTGTTCCAGTGCCTTCATTTATTATACACATTCTCTTTGAAATTAATCAGGTCTCCATATATTCAATTTAAACACTTTCTGTAAAGCCATTCAATGTATTTCATAATGTGTGTACAGTATGCTTTATCTTTCCTCTTTCCATCTCTGAAAAACTATATAGTTTGTTTATATTTCTATTCTATATTTCATTAGTATTCACTATTCAACTCACTCTAGCTAAATTATTATTTCCCATCTTTCTCATTAGAGGTGATAAATGAAGCCCTAATATCAACAAATGTTCCTCTGTCTCCAGAAAATGTCAAAGATTTTCCTGTGCACCTTTTGTTAGTCATTTCAAAGGAAGAAAAAGCTATCCAATTTGCTTCCCTCAAGAAGAACTTCTTTAAAAAATTTATTTCAGATTATTATGAGGGTATGAATGATTATGTTATATTTTTTAGATGTTATGTAAAGTTCAAGTTATAGTTGAGACTTTCACCCAGGCTACAGTATATCCTTCAATTATCTCTCAACACATCAGTCCTCCTCCCTCCTCTCTCCCCCGACCCTTCTCTCCCTTATCCCTCCATTTGAGTTTAATTGTGTTTTTCTCTCCTATAGGTATGCAGTTGTTTATGTATTGATTTCATATTAGTATTGAATACAATAGAAATAGATGCTCTAGTCCAGAGTCTATTGGGCAAGAGACCAGAAACTCCATTTTTTGTAGTTGTTCTTACTCCTCAGCAAGCATTAGAACCTGCAGGACTTGTTAAAGACCAATGCATGGATGCCCATCCAATGCAGTTTCTGATGCAGTAGATCTGGGTCAGGGCCAAGGCTTGCTTTCCTAACAAGTTCCTGCTGCTGCTCAGGCAGAGACCATATTTAGAGAATCATATTTGTAGAATTCATGTGTATTTCAGGGCTTGTACTCTTTTTTTATTGTTAAATCATAGCTGTGTACATTAGTGTAATCAAGGGGTAAAATGTGCTGGTTTCATATACAATCTGAAATATTCTCATCAAACTGTTCAACGTACCCTTCGTGGCATTTTATTAGTTATTGTATGCAGACATTTGTATTCTGCATTTAGTAAGTTTCACCTGTACCCATTCTAAGATGCACGGTAGGTGTAGCCCCACCCATTACCCTCCCTCCACCCTAACCTCCCCCCTCCCTTCCCCTCCCTTAGCCCTTCCCCATATTCTTGTGCTATAGTTGGGTTATAGCCTTCATGTAAAAGCTATACATTAGCTTCATAGTAAGGCTGAGTACATTGGATACTTTTTCTTCCATTCCTGAGATACTTTGCTAAGAAGAATAAGTTCCATCTCCATCCAGGTAAACATGAAAGAGGTAAAGTCTCCATCTTTCTTTAAGGCTACATAATATTCCATGGTATACGTGTACCACAATTTGCTAGTCCATTCATGGATTGTTGGGCTCTTGGGCTTCTTCCATGACTTAGCAATTATGAATTGGGCTACAATAAACATTCTGGTACAGATGTCTCTGTTATATTGTGATTTTTGGTCTTCTGGGTATAAACCTAGTAAAGGAATTATAGGATCAAATTTCAGGTCTATTTTTAGGTCTCTAAGTATTCTCCAAACATCCTTCCAGAAGGAACGTATTAGTGTGCATTCCCACCAGCATGTAGAAGTGTGCCCTTTTCTCCACATCCACGCCGTACACACCCTGCCTGTCTGGTGTCCTGTGGCCTGGTCAGTCTCTCTGTACACACCCTGCCTGTCTGGTGTCCTGTGGCTTGGTCAGTCCCTCTGTACACAACCTGCCTGTCCGGCTTCCTGTGGCCTGGTCAGTCCCTCTGTATACACCCTGCCTGTCTGGTGTCCTGTGGCCTGGTCAGTCCCTCTGTACACACACTGCCTGTCTGGTGTTTCATGGCCTGGTCAGTCCCTCTGTAGACACCCTGCCTGTCTGGAATCTTGTGGCCTGGTCAGTCCCTCTGTAGACACTCCACCTGTCTGGTGTCCTGTGGCCTGATTAGTCCCTCTGTACACACTCTGCCTGTCTGGCATCTTGTGGCCTGGTCAGTCCCTCTGTAGACACTCCACCTGTCTGGTGTCCTGTGGCCTGATTAGTCCCTCTGTACACACTCTGCCTGTCTGGCATCTTGTGGCCTGGTCAGTCCCTCTGTAGACACTCCACCTGTCTGGTGTCCTGTGGCCTGATCAGTCCCTCTGTACACATCCTGCCTGTCTGGCATCTTGTGGCCTGGTCAGTCTCTCTGTAGACACCTCATCTGTTTGCTGTCATGTGGCACTGCTACTTTTTGTTGCTGTCGCTGTTCTTGGTTTTTAGCTTGCATTTACCTGATACCTTTCTTGCCTTTTCATTTTAAGTGTTCTTGTAAATCATATTTTTGAGTTTTGCTTTTTTTAACCCTGTTGTCTGGTCTGTTTCTAATGTGAGCATTCAGCCTGTCTTGATTCAGTGACATGTGAAGCGCTTGATCTGCTCCTGTGCTTGTTGCTTCCTGGTTGCTGTGTGTCACTTGTGCTGCCGTCCATGCTGTCTCTGCTGCGTGTCCTGGTGCTGCCGTCCCTGCTGTTGTCCCTGCTGCATGTGACTTGTGCTGCTGTCCTGCCGTCCCTGCTGAGTGTCCCTGTGCTGCTGTCCCTGATGTGTGAAGCGCTTGATCTGCTCCTGTGCTTGTTGCTTCCTGGTTGCTGCGTGTCACTTGTGCTGCCATCCATGCCGTCCCTGCAGCTGTCCCTGCTGCGTGTCCTGGTGCTGCCGTCCCTGCTGCTGTCCCTTCTGCATGTGACTTGTGCTGCTGTCCTGCCGTCCCTGCTGAGTGCCCCTGTGCTGCTGTCCCTGACGTGTGAAGCGCTTGATCTGCTCCTGTGTTTGTTGCTTCCTGGTTGCTGCATGCCATCCCTGATCCCGTCCCTGTTGAGTGTCCCGGTGCTGCTGTTCCTGCCTTTCAGCTTCACTTGTTCTGCTCTGATCAGCCTATTACTCATCATTTCTCTCTCACTCTCCTGTTCCACAAAGGGTTATCTTCCCTTCCCCATTCTCATAATTAGGAACATTTTCCTTCAGTATTTATTTGTTTCTTTACCATCTTTATCACCAAGATGCATTATTTCCATCACTAATTTGCTCTATTTCCCCTTCTTCTGCCCCTACCCCCAATCCAGTAAGATATGATCTTTGTAATACTCTATCCCCTCTCTTGGTTTGGGCCAGTTTAGTGTTTTTAGTTCTAGACTCTTATTAGTACCTTAGAGTGGCCACACCCTCCCCCCAAGTGCAAGAGCCCTTAACAGCCATCAGGGTGCAATTTGCCTTCACGTTTTCTCTCCACTCCAACCATGCTCAGTGGGAGTCAGTTCCTCTGTAGACTGGCATCCTGTGGCCTGGTCAGTCCCTTCCTCACATCTGTCACTGGATGGACTACACCGGTGGTGGACTTTTAGCTTCTGGCTTATGCTCAAGCATCCCTCCTCGGTCCTTACTGTGGAGCGAGATCCTGGCACATCTCAGTGCCGTAAACATTACCCTGTCTCTGTTCCCTGTTGCGGACAAGGTGCTAGGGGCTGCCGGACTCTTCTCCCTCCTGGGGAGGTTGTTCTGTGCCTGCTGCAGAGCCCAGGGCCTCATCTGTGGGTACAGCCCCTCCTCAGAGCCCCCTTCTTCCATCTGTCCATTGCTTTCATCTCCTCTCCTTGGTCTTCTGCTCATCTGCTTGGTCTGGCCTTGTCCTTGTGAGTTCTCCCTCATGGTCTCCTATAGACTTGAGATGTTCTTGTGCTTCATCTTCCAGGCTTCTAGCTTGGGTTTTAAGAGTGACCTTCCTATTCTTTTATCTGCTGAATGGTTTTAGAAGGGAATTTATTTTTTTTCTCAAAAGCACCTTTCTCATTCTCTCTTTTAGTTAGTTTCACTTTGATCTGTTTGGTGCTATACCTAAATTCCTGGGTCCTTGTCAACTTTCCCTCCTGGATTTCCAGTAGAGCTCCAGCCTTCACCTCTGGCTGGACTCAGAAGTTGTCAGATCAAGATGGGCTTGGGACTCAGAGGGAGGAAAGGAAGCCATACTTGGATTTTCAGGTGCTCAGAGCTGCATGGTGACTTTGGCTGCTCTCCCTTGGTGCCAAGGACTGCTATGTCCCAGGCGCAGGCCACATGTCAAGTGGGTTGAGCCCCAATGAACTAGGCCCTTTGTTGTTTCACTCAATCTTCATAGTCCTGTGAGGTTAGGGTTTTCTGCGTGAAATCTCCAGGCTGTGTGCTGTGTGCAGGGTCACATACCCAGGTGAGGGGTTCCTTGGTGTCCTCTGCTGGTGAGTCAAAGCTGGGCTTGAAGGAAAGCACATTTTTCTGGTCTGTCGTCTCACTGGCCTCTGGAAGGGCTGCTGAGGGCCGGAATGGTCTTGGCCACTCTGTTTCTGTTCCCTGTCCAGGCCTGGCATGGAATGCCTATGTAGGGGGCAGAATAGAAAGAACTCAAATGTTTGCATGCAGTCATGCCTTGTTCTCATGAAAGCTCAATTCATTGTCATTCATAGGTTAGTTTCAGTCTTGATTTTCCCCTACCTTGAAAATATTTTTTTCTTGAAATAATGTTTTTTTTTTCATTAAAAAATATGTGCTGATTAAACTAAACTTGGAAAATGCAAAAGACTGAAAAGCAGAAGTGCGGTCCCTTTGTGATTTCCCCACCTGAACATGGCTCTGAACATAGACGTCTCCCCACTTGCTACAGAGGGTAATAGCAAAGAGCTGAGCCGGGGCCGCTGTCCATGGCAGACTCAGCTGCACAGGGGCTGCCTACTGGGAAATGCTGTCCTGGGTACCTGCACCCAGCCCAGAATGCACTGGTGGCCCAGGATATACTGGCAGGATGCTGGCCTGACTTTCCCCATTTCCTCAACAAATGGCCCACGCCACATGGCTCTGTGGCTCTGAGGATACTGGCTGGTCTGCCTGTGAGTTTGTTGGGTCTGTCCCAGAGTGTGAGTGTGAGTTGAGTGGTTATGCTGGCTCCCTGCAGGCAGGACAGAATAGTCCTGCTATCTGGTGCCCCTGCCCTGGCGCTCCATCGCACATGGTCACACCAAGGAACTTCTGTGGCTCAGGGACCCCATGGAAGGTGTGGTTTTGTGCAAATATGGTGACAAGGGAGGGTGTGTGCTATATGGGTGCAGGCAGATGAGTGCGTGGGACATGGCTGGCCAGACACAGAAGGCAGCATTCTCACTAGGCCTTTGTTGTGGCAGGCACCAACTAGCTCTTACTGTACGGCTGGGGACTCCTTTGGAGGACTTGCTGCCCCCTCACTGCCAGGTGCAGTGGCCATGGGGGTCTGCATGCTCCTTTCCCCCCTTCCATGGGTGGCTATGCATGTGCTGAGGACATGTCATGTGGCTTCTGGCTGGCCTTCAGAGTGAGCTGAGTCAGGGCTGAGCGTGAGTGTAACTCTGATGTTCCAAGTGACTGCAAGTGTCAGGGGCTATGAGTGCATGGCTCAGTCTGTGGCCCTGTGTGGCTTTGTCCCACATGGCCTGCTCTGTGCGTCTGCCCCCTCTGCACCCTGCTCTGCTCCTCTGAGGATGAGTGCGTATGCATGGGCATGGTGGGTCAGCTCTGACTAAGTGACTACTTCCAGTGAGGTCTGGATGTGGATGGTGTGAGGCTCTGTCTTGGCTTTACAGAAAGAGGGCTGTGGGGATGGTGTTCTGTGCATTTGCATCCCAAGCACTAAGAATCCACCCTTAGGGCCCTGCAAGGACACCCACAACTGGCTTGTGGTCTCCTTTGGACCCTCTTGCTGGGCCCGAGGCCACCTATGACAGTGTCTCCCTGTGTGTCTGACACAGCTGCTCAGCTTGTGGACGTGTCCCCCTGAAGGCCTCAGAGTCTGTCTTCTCCAGCCCGCTGATTCTCCATTGTGCTGAGCGCCTGGGTGTGCACATGCACACATGACATGCGCAGAGTGCTCACAGCGATACACTCACACACCCTGTGTCTTCACACAGGGTTTGCACCCCGAGAGGCCCTTGGCTGGGCACAGCTGTCTGTGTCACGGACACAGTGGCCAGCCCATGCTGCACACGTCGGGCAGTTCCTGCACAGGCTGCTGCAGGGACATGGCCAGCCCTAGAGGCACACACAGCATCCCAGGCACGATGGAGGCCCTGCCCCACTCACCATGCTTTGCCAGAAGCCTTGCCATCACATGGTAACAGAGGCATGTGGCCCCTGTCCTCTCAGAGCTCAGGGGCTTTTGCGGGAGCTGGGCACAGAGTGGGTCAGTAAGCAGACACAGTGACAGGGGCAGTTTAGTGAAGACCACTGCGAGTGGAGCCAAGGACCCACTTTTGAATGAAGCTCCTGGAGCAGGAGTTCAGTGAGGATGCTGGACCAGCTGTGACAAGAGGGAGCTAAGGGAGACATCCCTCTCCCAGGCAGCCATGAGGGGTTGGGCAGAGCAGAAGGGAGAGTGTGTGGAAATGCAAGGAGGCCACATGGTTGGATGTGAGGAGGGGAGAGCTGCAGGCATTGGATCAGAGTAGGGCTTGAGGCTTGGTGGGCAGGAGGCATGGGCCACATATGCACAGTGAACTTGGCTGTGCCCTAGGAAATTGGGTAAGAACAGGTGGCCCCTAGCTGTGAACCCTGAGCCACTGGGAGAGAGGGAGGGCCAGGTGCTGCAGAATTCCTCAGCCAAACTGATGAGGTGGGATTTGGGGAGATTTATGTCTTGGAGGTGCAGAAAGCTCGGGATACCTGCAGACAGTGTCAGGGTGCTGGGACCAGAGACAGTGGCAGTGGATCATCTAGGCCCAGTCCAACACTCCCATCTGGCACCCAGTAACTGTGGAGATCACTGAGGCCTTCAGCTCCCTCACTAGCAAGATGGGGGCCACAGAGATAATCAGCATAAGTATCTGTGACTGGCTGGGCTAGGGGCCAGTGTCCTCAAGGGTGTGTCTGTGAGAGTGTGCCATGGGAGTGTCAGGTGTGTGTCCTGAGGCCTGCTGGTCCCCCACACCCTCAGCAAGTCCCCTGTCCCCCAGGATCTCCCTTCGCCCGTGCCAGCCTCAAGTGCGGGAAGACAGAGAGCTCATCATAATTCCGGAGGAAGGAGAAGCTGTTCCAGTTCTTCATCCAGCGTGTGGTGAAGGCTCAGAGCTTCTACTGGGCGGTGCTGTGTGTGGTGGCCCTGAACACGCTGCGTGTGGCCATGGTGCACTACAACCAGCCACAGCGTCTCACCACGGCGCTGTGTATGTATGTGGCTGGGCCCCTTCTGCTCATGGGCAACTTGGACGTCTCCTGTCCCTTTCTACCTGGGATCCCTCACAGGATCCCTGTGTTGCCCAGACTGTCCCACAGACATGGGCAGCCCCCAGGGGCTCTGCTGGAGGCTGGACTGTGTCTGGGACCTGAGGTGGCCTCCCCATCCCTGGGCTGCCAAGGTCCTGTGAACCTCTATTCCTCAGCATACTGTGAAATGGGACAAGAGGCCTGGGCCGCCAGGGGAGAAGGTATGTGGGGTGGCCAGGGCCAGGCTAGGCCAGAGAGACCTTTATCCTCCTTTGGAGGGCTTAGACCTACAGACTAGGGCCTCACTGCCATGGTCCTTCCTGCCACAAGGCTGTTGCCCCTGCCCTGGGCAGCTGTTCTGGTTGCTACCTTTGGGGTTATTTCCATTTTCCTATGTGATTGGTTGGCCCTGGATGCATCCCTGCCCCCTGTGACTGGAGCCTTGCAATGGGTAACAGGGATTGAAGTCATGACCTGTCTTGGCCCTGGCCATAGCCCCAGGGATGAGAGAGGAAGATGACTGGGGGTGGGGACCTTGGTCCCAGTGCCAGCCCTCCACACGTGGGACTCTGTGGCCTGTGGAGTCGTCCAGCTCCGTTGTCTTCCTCACAATGAGGATTAAAGACAAAAAACTCACCTGAGGCCGTGGCTCACACCTGTAATCCTAGTGCTCTGGGAGGCTAAGGTGGGAGGATCATCTGAGCTCAAGGATTCGAGATCAGCCTGAGCAAAAGCGAGACCCCATCTCTACTAAAAAGAGAAAAACTAGCTGGTTGTTATGTCAGGCACCTGTAATCTCATCTACTGAGGAGGCTGAGGCTGTAGAATCACTTGGGCCCCAGAGTTTGAGGTTGCTGTGAGCTGTGATGATGCCATGGCACTCTACCCAGGGCGACAGAGTGAGACCACAAAACACAAAGAACCCACTGATGTCTTCTGTCCTGTGGTTAGTGCTTCAGTCTCTCCATTCTCCAGGGGTCAGTTGTGCTCACCCTGCTTGGCGTCTGCAGCTGAGCTGGGGATGGGGCACTACTGGGACTCCCACATGGGCCTTGCTCTCTCTTGAGGGCCCTGTGTGCCTGAAGCCACTTAGGCTGCCCCAGGAGAGCCTCTTCTGACTTCAGAGAAGAATGGTCCTGGCCCCCAGCCCTGTCTGAGTGTTCTGCTGTGTTGATGGGCTGGCCCAGACTCTCTCCAGGGGCCACTGACCCAGCCTCCACCTGCAGGGTTTTCACAAACTGGAGAGACAAGGCTTATAGGCCTAGGAAGACATGGGTAGGATCCTAGGCCACAGTTCCCCAGACTTCATACTGAAATCTCTTCCTGCTCTAATAGGAAAAGGGGGCAGAAGGATCCAGGGAGCTTCTGGAAGGCACCCCGGCTCCCATTCCCAGGAGGGTGATGTCCAGGGAGGGATGTATGCTGAATACCTTCTCTGGTTCCTAATTCAGGAGTCCTGGGGCCCATAGTTTGCTATCTTGGAACTTTGCTTAGCACTGGGTTCAGGGTTTTGCTTGAGTTCTCAGCTCAAGCAAAGGTGAATGTGGTGGGGCTTCCTCCCAACCCAGCTAGCCAGGCCCATCCTTCTGTGAGAGGACCCCAGCAGTGCCCAGGCTTGGGAGCAGGTGGCTGCACAGTCTGGCCACACATCCCACATGCACAGAACAGGCTGGAAGTGCCCAGTGCTGGAACCTGCACTTACTGCTCGGTCATCTCCATGGTTTCCAGCTTCACTTGTATTACAGGGGGACAGTGGCTGGAGGTGGGTGGGCATTTGCTGTGACTGAGTGTCTCTGTCCTTCACCACACATGAGACTAAAGGAGGCTGACTCAAAGGGCAGGGTGTATTGGCCTGAGGTGGGTTTCCTGCGGTTACTGTGCCTAATTTATAAGTTAAACTTTATCATATGTATGTATAAATAGGAAAAAACAGTATTTTGAGGGTTCAGTACTATCTAAGATTTTGGTCATGCCCTGGGGGTCTTGGAATGTAGTCCCCAAGGGTAAATGGGGATGACTGTATTTGCTGTGCTTAGCAGAGTGGATGAGGCAGTACTGTTGTCTTCAGAAGCTGAAGTCTTGAGTTAATTTTTATATGTAATGTGAGATAAGGATTGAAAGGGTTTTCCCCCCCCCCTCTAATGGATGTCCAATCATTCCATTACCATTTTTTTAAAGGATTATCATTTTCCCATTTTATTATTTTTGGCACTTTGGTCAAAAATCAATTGATAAGTATTATTTTATTTCAGGAAAAAATTCTGAGATTATTGTTACAATTGTTAGTTCCATTATGCTGTATTATTTTTGTATTTCAGACATTCCAGTTGTGCAAACTCTGGCTCTCTGTTGTCTGTCTTGTCTATAACTTTATTTCTGATCCTTTGGATAGCTCATTTCATAGTATCCTCTTGGCTCATCTCACACCTATCTTCCTTTTCTGTTGATAAACTTTCAGTCCTATCTGTTCTCCCTTGGACTCCTTGTTCTTTCTGAGATAATTTTGTCTTTCTCTTTAATTTTCTTTCTGAGATGATTTCGTCTTCTTTAATTTCTCTTTAGTGCTCATCCCACATCTTCTAGTTGTCCTTCCATTTTATTTTGAGCTTTTGAATCTGATTTGTAGTAATCTTTCCTATTAGCACTGTTTGTTCAATTATATTTGATTCATATTGAAAAGTTATATTAGTTTTCCTCTACTTTACAGGGGGGTGTTTTGTAAAATTTTGTTAGCTGAAAAGTTTTTATCCTTCCTTTCTACTTTCTTCTTATAGAAGCTTTTTCACATAATGATAAACTGTGTAAATTTTCCTGGACCAGCAATTACATGTGACTTTGTGGAGGGTAGGGTAGAGGTCTGGGTCACTTACTTGCTTTCTAGTTCAAGAATATCCTCCTTTGGGGAAGGGAGTAGAGTCTTACTCTGTTGTTGTTATTTCCACACTTACATGCAGGCTAAAGCTTATGGTTTCTTGTTTCTCATATACTACAGGGATAGACTGTGGATAATTTTGTTCTTTCTCTATATTGAGAAATAGAGGGTATGGGGAGAAATTTGAGTGTAGGTAACTGCCATTATCTACAGGCACTAGTTTCTTACTATCTTTTTATTTTCTGCCGGATTTGTAGTATGGCCGCTTATAATTGCCTTCTTACCTTTTCCCCCTCCCTCCTTCACTTGAAAAACTCTTTTCCCCTAATGATTTGTCAATTTAAACGGTTTACCAGCATCTCAATCTTTGTCTTTCTTGATCTTTTCTGTTGCATCTTTGTTTTCTGTTTCATTAATTCTTGTTCTAATTTATTATTTCCTTTATTCTACTTACTTTATCCATACTGTAATATTCTTTCTCCAGTTCTTTATTTGAATATTTAGCTCATGGAATTTGAGGTGTGTTTAAAGCTTTAATTTTCACTTTGAGAATTATTTTAATTGCATATTATAAACTTTGAAATATTGGTTTCTTGTTTTAAGTCTTTTTTCCAAGTGTAATTATGATTTCTTAATTGATTTATGTGTTATTTATAAGTATGGTTTTGAATTTCCAGTTGACAGGTTTTTCTATGTTGATTTTTTCTCCCTTATTTTTGCTGTTGATTTCATTATTCCCTCTCATCTTTCATCACTTCTATTTCAGATCATCCCGTTTTTTTTTTTTTTTCTTTCTTTCTTTTTCCCTTTTGCTTGAAGAACATCTTTCCTAACTTTGTTTAGATTGAGTGGTGGTAAGTTCTCTCATTTTGCCTGAGTGGTCTTTGCCACTGTTATTAATTCTACTTCACATGGAATTCTAGTTTGCTATTTTCTCTCAGGATATTGAGACCGTTCCACTGTCTTCTGCCTCTGTTGATTCCTTTGAGAAGCCAGTTGTCAGTCTGAATTGTTTCTCCTTTTTATGGCTGTGTCTTCTCTCTGTAGCTGCTTCAATAAACCATATTTATTGTGGAAGTTGAAATACATGGGGAGGCAGAGACAAGGGCAAGTGGCTTCTGCCTTCAGCAGCTGCCCACGCTTTGCCAATCTTGTTCACTTACACTTTCTCTTGCTTTCTTGTGTATCATTTTTAGGTATAAATATGCCAGTAAGCATCTTTAATAATTAATAGCCACAGTAGCTCTTTCTTTTTTTTTTTTTTCTGAGACAAGGTCTCTCTCTGTTGCTCAGGCTGGAGTGCAATGCTGCAGCCTCCAAATCCTGAGCTCAAGGGGTCCTTCTGCCTTGGCCTCCCAAAGTATGGGGATTTCAGCCCTGAGCCACTGCACCCGGCCATTTTGTTATTATACTTTACAATATTGGTAATGGTTCCTTGCTAACAACCAATCTATTCTAGGTTCAAACTTTACTGGCTATCTCAAAAATAACATTTTACAGATGGTTTGTTTGAATAAGAGTCCAAACAAGGTTTACTCCTTTGACTTGCTTCATTTTGAAAATGTCTCTTTTATGTTATGATGATTTTCTCTTTTCTTTATGCCATTTGTTTGTTGAAAAAACATACCATTTGTCCTGTATAATTTCTCACATTGTTCATTTGGTTGACTGCATCGTGCTGTCATTTAGTAAATTCCTCTGTCCTCACTATATTCTGCTACTGGTAATTAGACCCTAGGACAGAGCTGCTGAGCTGTGGCACCACTGAAATTCTGTTGTTGGCAGCTGTCCTGAGCGTCTCAGGGTGTGTAACAGCAGCCTGGTCTGCACTCACCAGATGCCCCAGATGGTACCAAAGTCATCCATTTGTGAAGCGCAGATCTAGAGACTTGGTTAGAAAGAATTGAGGCCATTTATTTTGTAAGCATCATAGGTGGTATTGTGCACTTGCTGTTGTGTTTGAAATGTGCAGCATAGTATAAAAACAACCTAGAATATTACTAACCATCTATTATGTAGTATGTACATTTCAAAAATAGTGACTATGTGCTTCTCAATTTCTTTTGTAAGAGCTTATTTCTTGCTTTCTTTAAAAAACTTCCTACTGGGGCAACACCTGTGGCTCAAAGGAGTAGGGTGCCAGCCCATATGCCAGAGGTGGCAGGTTCAAACCCAGCCCCGGCCAAAAACTGCAAAAAAAAAAAAAAATAGGGCAGTGCCTGTGGCTCAAAGGAGTAGGGCATCGGCCCCATATGCTGGAGGTGGCAGGTTCAAACCCAGCCCTGGCCAAAAACTGCAAAAAAAAAAAAAAAAAATAATAATAATAGTAATAATAATAAATAAAAATAAAAAACTTTCTACTGAAATATATATAAGCAGTTATCTTCTTTTTCTTTTTTTTTTTTTTTTGTGACAGAGTTTCACTATGTCGCCTTTGGTAGAGTGCTATGGAGTCACAGATCACAGCAACCTCAATTCCTGAGCTCAAGCAATCCTGCTCCTTCAGCTTCCCAAGTAGCTGGAACTACAGAGGAACTACACCACAACATCTGCCTAGTTTTTCCATTTTTAGTAGAGATGGGGTCTCACTCTTGCTCAGACTTGTCTCCAACTCCCGAGCTCAAGGAATCCTCCTGCCTCGGCCTCCCAGAGTGCTGGGGTTACAGGTGTGAGCCACCGTGCCTGGCCAGTCCCCTTTAATTCTAGTGATTTTTGTCTCAATGTGAATATGGCTCCCTGAGCTTTTTTATTTTAGGTAAGCATTTGCCAAGTATATATTTTTCCATCTTTTGACTTTCAGACTTTATGTGGCCTTCTATTTTGGGCTTATTGTTTGGAAACTACATATTTTATAACTGTTATTTTATAAAATCTTGCTGAATCTTTGTCATTTAATTGCCCAATTTAGTCTGCTCATAATTATTATGACTAGTAATTTACTTGGACTTTCTTCATCCATCTTAGATTATGACATTTATTCCATTTTTCATATGCTTTTTCCTTCCTTTTTAATACTAACTGATTTTGATTGTTTATTTGCTTACATGTCCCACTTTGCCTTCTCCTGGTTTAAAAACTATAGATAAAATTTCTGTTCTTTTAGTGATTAAATTTGTAATTTTACCTGTATTCACAGTAAAAATCTATAATCGTTAACTTCCCTTTTAATAATACTAAGACCTTAGAATAGTAACTTAGTCCCATTTTTCCCAACTTCTTTGTTACTGTTGTATAGCACTCCAGCTGTTTTTTAAAAATTCTGCACAGTAGAGGGCAGCGCCTGTGGCTCAGTGAGTGGGGCGCCGGCCCCATATGCCCAGGATGGCGTGTTCAAACCCAGCCCCGGCCAAACTGCAACAACAAAAAAAATAGCCGGCGTTGTGGCGGGCGCCTGTAGTCCCAGCTGCTCGGAAGGCTGAGGCAAGAGAATCGCTTACGCCCAAGAGTTAGAGGTTGCTGTGAGCCGTGTGACGCCACGGCATTCTACCCAAGGGCGGTACAGTGAGACTCTGTCTCTACAAAAAAAAAAAAAATTCTGCACAGTAGATATTATTATTGCTTTGTACATGATAGAGACCATGTTTATTTAGATTTGCCAGTTTTAGATTTCTCACTGCTCTTTGGCTTACCTTTTAGTCTTACAGCTCAAACCTCCATTTGCTATGATTCTCTTTCTTCCTAAAGTTCAGACAGTCCTGTGTGACCTGACACGTGCACTCCCGAAAATGCCTTGCACTAGAAATCGCAGAGGTGTAGGAAGAGTAGAGTTGGGCCCAATGACTCAAGAGTTGTTTAACTCTTTAACCAGAAACTAAAAAACTGGAATGGTCCTGATAAAAAATAATAGCAAAGTTTAATTTCTTGTGTGTGTGTGTAGAGACAGAGTCTCACTGTACCGCCCTCGGGTAGAGTGCCGTGGCGTCACACGGCTCACAGCAACCTCTTAACTCTTGGGCTTACGCGATTCTCTTGCCTCAGCCTCCCGAGCAGCTGGGACTACAGGCGCCCGCCACAACGCCCGGCTATTTTTTGGTTGCAATTTGGCCGGGGCTGGGTTTGAACCCGCCACCCTCGGCATATGGGGCTGGCGCCCTACTCATTGAGCCAGAGGCGCCGCCCGCAAAGTTTAATTTCTATTAGCATTTATGGTCAGTGTCAAAATTTCTGCAGCCTTAAACGCTGAGACTCAACCCTGTTTTCCTGTGAGATGAGGATCCTGGTGGGCATTTGCTTTCAAGGAACAGCCTGGCTCAGTGCCATAGCTCAGTGGTTAGGGTGCCAGCCACATACACCAAGGCTGTTGGGTTCCAGCCTGGCCCAGGGTCTGCTAAACAATGACAACTGCAACCAAAAAGTAGCCAGGTGTTGTAGTGGGTGCCTGTAGTCCCAGCTACTTGGGAGGCTGAGGCAAGAGAGTCACTTGGGCCCAAGAGTTTGAGGTTGCTGTGAGCTGTGACATCACAGTACTCTACAGAGAGTGACAAAATAAGACTCTGTCAATAAAAAAAAACAAAGTTCAGCCTTGGCCTGAACTCACATAGCTGTGATGTGAAGGGAATTCTTGAGTCCCAATTGGGTCTTTTCTCCTGTTGTGCGTTGCTGTTACTGTGAAAGAAGTGTGGCTTTAAATAATAAGTATTCCTTACTTTAAAGGTGATATGTAGATATCCAAGCCCTTTGCACTGCTTCTAGAACTCATGATGGTAATGCTGAATGTTTGCTGTCTAGTCTTCCATTGCCATGTGTCTGGGTACCCAGTGCCCATCTGCAGCTGTCTCTGTCTTACTGGTGCAGGAGCTGGGTCCACCATCATCCTCCCAGAGCCTCCCCTTATAAGCATAAATAATATAAATGGGTACAGGATTCTGGCCACAGCTGTAGGCAGACTCAGCCTAAAATAAATCCCTGATTGAATTAAAGTGATAAATCCTTCATCCTATCTGCCTAATAGACAAAAGGGTACTTCCACTGGTGGAAGACATTATCTGGAGCATTTGTTTCATTTATATACCACGTGCAGCATGCAATAAAAAATTACAAGACATGCAAACAAGCAGGACAAAAGAAGTGTAATAAAACAAAAAGTATGATCTAAAATCCCTTCTGAGGTCACAGCTAACATTTTGGTGTTATTTCTCTCCTTGCATGGGTGTTATTTTCTACAGGTGGGGCTCATGTAGGGTATACAAGTATGTGGCCTGCCTTTTTTTTTCTTTTAACTTACCATGTCATAAATTTCCTCTTACATCTCTGAAGTCATTTTAAATTTAATTAATCAATTTATTTATAGAAATGGGGTTCTCATTCTGTTTCCCAGGCTAGACTTAAACTTGAGGTCTCAAGTGACCTTCCTCCCACATTGCTGGGACAACAGGTGTGATTTTTTTTTTTTTTTTTTTTGTAGAGACAGAGTCTCACTGTACCACCCTCGGGTAGAATGTCATGACGTCACACGGCTCACAGCAACCTGTAACTCTTGGGCTTACGTGATTCTCTTTGCCTCAGCCTCCCAAGCAGCTGGGACTACAGGCGCCCGCCACAACGCCTGGCTATTTTTTTGTTGTTGTTGCAGTTTGGCTGGGGCTGGGTTTGAACCTGCCACCCTCGGCATATGGGGCCGGCACCCTACTTACTGAGCCACAGGTGCTGCCCAGGTGTGAGCTTTTTTAATATTAATAGTATGGTGCTTCATATAAACATTTCATATTTTACTTAGTCAAACTATAGTTATATGTTTCATAACTTTTGTTACTGTAAAAGAACTTATAACAAAGTAAATACAGATTGCTGTGTGTATGCTTGATTGCCTTAGTGGATAATGTCTTAGATATTAATAGAGTATTTTAAGCTTTAATTAAGTATTGTCAGATTTCTTTCTCAGAGGTCTGTGTATTTAATAATTTATGTTTTCAGCAGAGAAATTTGATGATACCCATTTCATAAGTGGTCACTATAAAACTGCCTATGCTTGTGGGTAGGGGAGCTGGCTGCCCAGGGCCATGTCAGCAGTTCTCACATGCCACACAAGGCTCTTTTTTCTGGCCCAGCTATTCTCTGCAGGACTTCAGAGTGGTCAGTGACCAAGGAGGGCTTGGAGCTTGTTCTCTACAGCAGGCTGTAGGGATAAGCACCTTCATTTTTGTTCTTAATATCCTCTTTGCTTTTATGTTTCTTTAAAGAAGTAAAAAGGAGATACAGCAGGTGGGGGGGCTCCAAGTCACTGTACTATCTTCTTTGGTGTCCCTGAGGTCTCAGGAACTCTGTCACCCACAAGAGTTGAACTATATGTTAGGATAATTAAAGATGCAGAGTTGTGAGCAAAATGCATGAATAGCAGGCTTTATCTGACATATCAGGTTATGGCCATCTCAGTCCTGGGCAGTTTGGTTTGTGGGAACAAAACTGGGCAGGGCTGGAGTACTCATTCAGCAAGCAGAGGGTGGGCCTGGGGGAGGTCGGGTGCTGAGCGGGGGCCAAGTGAGGACCCATAAGGACCCAAGGAAGAGCGAGCTGTGAGCAGAGACTGGTCAGCAAATCCTTCCTGGGTCAGTGGGTCCTTCTGACCTCCCTATCATTGTGAGTCCTTATCTAGAATCCTGAGGGAGAAAATGCCAGGTCAGTTCAGACTGCACAATGGTGGTCAGGGAGCTCCTGTGGGCTTCTGAATCAGGGCCAGCCCTGCCTGTCCAATTTCACTGCTCCAAGGGTCCTGTAGAGGCCGATGGGAGGCCTGGCTGGCTTTGCTCCTTTTGGAGCATGCACAGCCTAGTAGGCAGCACTGGGCTTGAATCTGTTCCCACCCCAGCCCTGCCAAATCAAGATGCAAGGAGGGGCCGGCTTATCGGAGTCTCTGCACACACAGCTCAGGGACTTGGTTGTGGCTGTGGCCTGCCGTCATCCCCTCAGCCATGTCTGCGAAGCCTGCCTGGCCAGGCCTTCCTGGTGGAGAGATCATGTGATGTGGGCTGTGTGCACACCACACCCTTACCTGGTGGCTTTGTACTCTCACAGGTGGTAACGTGGACCCGGAGAGCCAAGTGGAGGGGAAGAAGGAGGTGGAAGCCAATGACGTGATGAGGAGCGGCCCCCGACCCATTGTGCCATATAGCTCCATGTTCTGCTTAAGCCCCACCAACCTGTGAGTCCCTCGTTGCCCCGGCATGTGGCTGTTTCTCTTTTCCATTCATCATGACCTGCAGAGACACAGGAACCAGCATGGCCTGTAGGTGCTCTGAGGGTGCAATTGCACCCTATCCTACGTGAGCTTCTTTGGTCACTGCCATAGTCCCTCGAGACACATGCCCATGACTTTTCATGTAGACGAGGACACAGACGGTTCTGTGCTACGTGCCCTGATATAGCAGTCTTGGTGATGCAGGGTTTGAACCCAGCAGCTGTAGAGCTGCTGCTCAGCCCTGCATGCTCAGCCCTACATGCTCACTCTCCTCTGCACACAGGGTTCCATCTCCCTGTGTGCACACAGGTTTCATGCACCCCCTTCCATTGCACCTGTCACCCGCATGTGTATGCATGCATGCAGTATCTGTTTACTTGTTCACCTGTGTGCCTTCCCATGTCTGCCCGGCATGCATTTGCCATCCACTCATCAGTCTGGTGCTCTCATCGGTCCAACTAAAGTCCACATGGTAGACAGCACTCTAGGCACTGGAGGTGCTCAGGACCAAGGCACTGTCCTTGCTGAGCCTATGTGCCTGTGGGAGTGACAGACACCAGGCACAACAAATAAGTAAAAGACGTAATAAGATGTCCAACAGTGCATAGTGCAGGAGGAAGCACAAAATGGGGTGGAGATGCTGTCCAGGTACTAAGTTAGATGGAAGGTTGGGAGTGGAAGGGAGGGTGTACAGGGGGAGCAGGGGATGTAGACAGGCAGTCCAAGGGCAGCAAAGGCAGGTTGGCCTATACCCCGTTTGTTGCTGGTCTGCCCAGCCACTCCTGTCCCAGCAGCCAGTGGTGTCTGCACATGGCTCTCCAGCACCCAATCTCCCTGCCTGCTCTCTCTGTGTTACAGCTCAGCACGTGCAGAGGCATGGTCCCTGCCACAAGGGGCAGGGAACATGCAGTAAGTTCAGCATGAAAATATCTCAATGGAGAGATGCTGGCATTGGGGAGCAGGTGGATTGTTAGTAAAGCTCTCCTAGCAGAAGAGGCACCTGTGCCAAAACCCGAAGGGCAGAAGCTCTGGGGCGGAGGAAGGATGTAGGAGGTAGTGGGCTAGGACAGAGGGTGGACATGGGAGGCAGCAGGCTGCAGGCAGTATGGGCAGCGCCAAGATGAGAAGGGCTTGACTGCTGGCATCCTTTGGGGATGGACAGCACTGAGAGGTGGACATGCTCGACCTGCACCTCAGCAAGATCCTTCAATGGGGAGAATGCACAGAGATGCCGGGTGGTTGAAGTGTTAGGAAGAAATGGTGGTGGTTTGACTGGAGTAGTAAGAATGGAGAGGTTTGGAAGTCAGTTCTTGGAAGAAATTTTGGAGGCATAATCTGCAAAATTTGATGATACTTGTACTATGTGGGAGAGGAGGGGTTGTTAAGGACAGCACCAATCTCTGCTGGATGATGGGCAGAAGGTAGTGTGCTCACCAAGACTAGCAGGGCTGCTGAGGGTCTGGATGAGAAAACCTAAGGCAACTGGAGACATCTTGTAGCCAAGTAGCCCGGATTCTAAGTGGTAGAAACCCAGACACAGGCTGCTGAATTAGAAGGAAAAGTGTCTCTTTTAAGGAGGGAGAAATGCCATGGAGTGAAGAACTAGCAGGCTGTTGGTAGACCTGGGGGGCAGATCCATGGGTGTGAGGGTAGGAGCCAGGTGAGGATAAGGAGATGTGCATGGGCTCCCTCCAGAGAAGAGAGAGAAGGGGGTCTTTGGATGGAAGGTCTTGGGATGTCAATGTTAGAGGAGAGACTGGAAGGGCTAGAGGGGCAGAGAGTGTGCCTGGGATGCAGGAGGTAGAGGTGGTGCTCCTAGAGCATGTTCCTTGTGTTGGCACGAAAGACAGTCCACTACACCTAGCCCATCTATTGCTGCCCCTTCTGTCCGCTACTCAGAGATTGGCTTTCCAACCCCCTGAGCACTTGTCCGCACCAGTCTCCTATTTCTGTCCACACTGTTTGCTGCTGTTTGCCTGCCAGAATGGGACTTCCTGAGGTGGAGGACTTGCCTGCCCTGTTGCTTACTATGTCCCCCAGAGTTCAGCACAGGCTGGCAGAGCAGATGCTCAGTAATGTTGCATGAGTGAGTGCAGGTGAGCAAGTGGGCTTGTGTTCCTGGCGGCCCTGGGAAGGTTCCTAGGCCAGGAGAGGCCTGCCGTCTGCCAGAATGCTAGTGCTGACATCCATCCTCTCTAGACAGCAGCCAGGTGGACACAAGTGGTTATGCTGTACGGAAGTGTGGCCTGTGAGCTGTAGCCTGTGAGCTGTGGGCTGTGCAGCCTTCCCACTCCTTGTCCTGGGCTGCCCTCATGAGTACCTCAGCCACCATTGTCACCGGGCTGCTGTGCCAGGAGAAGTGGAGAAGGCTCTGGTGCCTGTAGCTGAGCCAAGTGTGCCCAGCTTGCTCACAGCCTCCATGCTTTATCCCCACAGGCTGCGGTGCCTCTGCCACTACATAGTGACCATGCGCTACTTCGAGATGGTCATCCTCGTGGTCATTGCCCTGAGTAGCATTGCTCTGGCTGCAGAGGACCCTGTGCGGACAGACTCTCCCAGAAACAATGTGAGTGGCAGAGGGGCTGGCTTCTCCCCTAACATCCTCCCTCTCTGCTATGTCTCCTCCTCAGGCGTGCAGGGCCCAGTGTCTGAAGGCAGGAGTAGCAGGGGTTGGGGCTGCAGCCAGGGGACTAGCCCAAAGGGATGGATGCATGTCTGAGCCCTGCCTCCTAATGCCCAAGCCCACAGCTCCCAGATTGGCTGTCTGCCCAGTGACTCAGAGGAGCTCGGAGCCCCTGCAGCAACCCTGGCTCAGGCCCCAGCTTGGTGTTTGGAATAACCTTCCTTTTGTTTTCAGGCTCTGAAGTACATGGACTACATCTTCACAGGTGTCTTCACCTTTGAGATGGTGATAAAGGTGAGCTGTGTGGCCATCCCAGCTACCTAGTGTTTTGCTCATCTTCCCACATGAGATGGGGCTAAGGCTGGGGGTTAAGCCACATTCCTAGTAGCCTCTGGTGAGGGTGCACAGTGGGCGGGTAAGCAGTGAGTATATGCATACGTGTGTGAGGACATGAGAGCACCTGCTGCATGCATATGGGGTGTGTTTTGAGAACAAGAGGCTTCGTCATTCATTGAGGACCCCTTGTGCAGGATCGCCTCCCCAGCAGTGCCTGGGTCCCTGCTGCACTCCACTCCTGGAACAGGACACTTTGGGTTCAGCTCCTTCCCTAGGGCTGCTGTGTGACAGGAGGCCAAGAAGCCTGGAGAGAGCTGGGGGGCCGTGGGAAGTAGGCAGTGAAGACACAAATTTAAAAGGGGTCTGGCATTTGCCTGGTAACAGGCTCAGGGTCTGCCGCCTCACTGCAGCCTTCATTTCTGTCTCTACGTGTGGATCTGAGTGTTCCCTTATCAGTGTCTGACAGGCATGTGCTCAGCGTGGTTGGATGTGCACACGTGTGTGTACACCTGTGACTTCAGCATGTGTGCCCAGTGCATACTCTCAGGGTGGCACTCGGCACATCATCATGTTTTATAAATGAGGAAACTGAGGCTACAGAGGTCCTGGCACCTGTTCCAAGTCCCCACACAGGGAGTGGCAGAGCCAGGCCACAAATGAAAGTCCTATAACCTGGACCAGCTGCTCTTCCTGCTGCATTGAGCCGGCCCTCTGAAGGTGTGGCAGAGCATGGCCCTGCAGAGCACATGGTGGCAGACCCTCCCAGTCTCATTCAGGCTTCAGGGTGGCAGGGAGCCCAGGCAGGGTGCCAGGCTGTCATGAACTGTGACACTGGGGTCAGTGACCTTGAGTCCCTTAGAGGGTATGACCTGGACTGTGACCTCTGCCCTGGGAGGGCATGTGAGCATGTTCCGAGGCTGCAATGAGGTCACAGATGTGCGAACCTTTGCTGAGAGGGAGTGACCCTGTGACACCAGGACCTGGCTCTACCTCTTTTCTGGAACATTATATTCGCTAATGTGTGTTTCTCACCTGAAGATGATTGACTTGGGACTGCTCCTTCACCCTGGAGCCTACTTCCGGGACCTGTGGAACATTCTGGACTTCATTGTGGTCAGTGGGGCCCTGGTGGTGTTTGCCTTCTCGTAAGTAACCATATTGGCTCTGGTCTGGCTGCGTGCAGCCCCCAGAACCGTGGTACAATCATGTTAGGGTGGCCAAGGAGAAGACCTTGAGTGTAGGGGCATGGGGTGATGTCTGTGGGCCATATGGAACTGGTCCAGCTTCCTGGAGCTGGGCTCTATGGGGCCAGGGGACCTGAGGGGACCCGAGGCCTGTCTGTCCCTGATGTCCCACAGGTACCCGGTGGTTCTAGGACTGGGTGCAGCCCCACAGGGCCCATACAAGCAGCTTTACCTGAGGTGAGCATCTGGGCCAGTGCTGTTCCCAGCCAGAGTTGGAGGTCATCTTACCCTCTTGGGGTATTGGGCTGTTCCTTCTGCCTCCTTTGTGGGAATACTCCCCCTGCTGGAGTGGGGCCTAGAGAGAACTCTGTCAGGCCTTGCGTGGAGAGTGTCAGGGCCTGGGGGGACCTGGTGGGTGCAGAGGGCAGCTGTGAAGTGAGAGCCAGAGACAAGGAAGGCCCCTGACAGTCGATAGGCAACACTGGGGGCTTTGCCTTCTCTGAGCCTACTGGGAAGGCTGCACCTGCACAAAGGCCCCTCCTATCCTGCCAGTGTCACTGACTCTGCTCTTTTTGCCTCCTTGTTGCTGGATTCGGGAGGAGCACCATGGGGTAATGCTTCTCTCTCTCTCCCCCATGCGTCCGGCATCACAGCTCCAATGGCCTCTCTCCAGACCATTTCATCACCAGCCTCGCCTCCTGCTCACCCACATTCCCCATCTGGGCTGCATGCTGCTAGGAGCCATGTACCCAAGCCCAGTGTTTCTGTCATGCCTTGGGTTGGGGCCTAGGGTTGGACATGGTCAGCCCTTGCTGCGGTATTTCCTAAAGATCAAGGTGTCCTGGTCACGTGCTAGAGGCTGAGAATATCAGCTGGAAGGCAGTGAGGTGGCAACTTCCAGCTGTGGCCATAGGCCCCAGGATGTTGGACCTCTTAAGCTGCTTCCTCTGAGGCTCCTTTCTTGAAGTGCAGCTTCCTCCCCACTCCTTCCTGACCACATCAGTGCCCAGCCATACCCAGCTTCCCCTCTGGGTGTCTTAATGAACCCTCCTTCCATGGTAAAGGGAACGAGAACTTTGCCAGGGTGTTGGAAGGGTCCTGCAATGAGGACAGTGAAGCCAGGGATGCTGGACAGTCCCAGCAGGAGGAGAGAGGTGAGACCCAGCCAGGTGGCTTCAGAGGAAGAGAATGGGAGGCATCCCTGAGCTGGCTATTCTGCATGGATGTCAGATGGCTGCTCTTCCCAGACAGGCAGTGTGGCCTTCCTCCTGCTCTGCCCCACCCCAGGCCAGCGTCTGTCCTCCCTTCTCTGTCTGGCAGAGGAGGGTGGTTTGAGAGTAGGTTCAGGGGCTTCTGCAGTGATGGAAATAGCCAACTTAGAGGGGCTGGGCTTTGCCCACCTGAAAACTCAGCATTGCAGGGGAGTTTAATTGGACTCTGGGGTGTAGGCTGCTGCTGGGGCAGCAGAGGACTGGGTATCCAGACTCTCCAGCCCCATGAAGGCCTGAGACACTCTGCCCACCCCACCCAGTGGGCCCAGGAAGACCCCTAAGGATAGGACCACACACACCCATGCAGGCCATTGCCCACTGAGTAAAGAAGCCAGAGCCCCAGGTATGAATGAAGCCCACTCCATCCTGTCCACTCCTGCCCGCATGGACTAAGGGCTTTATGCTTCTGATAATAGGCTCTCCATGAAGCCTGGCCTGGCCTCGCCTCAGGTGGAGTTGGTAGGAGGTCAGTAGGTTGGCCCCCAGTGCCTGCTAGGCCCAGTTCCTGGGGCCCTGGCAAGCAGAGGCAGCACCTAGGTCTGCTCTGGCTTTTCCTGCGAGAGTCCCTGATGTGGGCACATGAACCCTGGACTTCGGAGCTTGTTTCTAGTGCCTGAGTTTTCTTTTCCCTGACTTTCTCCCTGCTCCCCTCTGTGTGAGTTTCCCTGTCCACTGCTCTGTCTGTGGCTCCCTCCCTCCTTCCTCACTCATGGTTTATGTATGTAACGTCTCTTTCTTACTTTCCTTCCCCACTTCCCTCTTCTTTTCTGTCAGCTTTTTGTCATCTGCAATAGTGTTAGGGTGGCCAAGGAGAACTGTAGGAAGAGGCCAGACACGGCCCCCTTACCTCCCTCTGCCAGGACTGAGAAAGCAGGGGGAAAGCCCTTCCAGAATGTTGCGGTACTAAAGGACTACAGTACTGATACAGGCCCCCTCTCCTCTGCTCCTGGAAGCTGGCTCGGGGTGGCTGTCAGAGTGTGGTTGAGGGAACTCTGGGCTCTCCCTGTGCCCCAGATGCTGCTGTCTTGGTGCTGGTCCCAGCCTGGCCCCTGTCCTCAGATGAGGCCCCAGGCAGGCAACCATGGGAAGAGCCAAGTGGCCTGTGGTACCTGCAGGGCAAGGCCTCCCTGCTTCTGGATACAGAGGGGTATGAGCCAGACCCTGGGGGGCTGCATGGGTGCCACTCACAACTCCACCTGTCTGCATCTGTGGTTTCTCCCTTCTAGAGGATCCAAAGGGAAAGACATCAACACCATCAAGTCCCTAAGAGTTCTGCGCGTCTTACGGTCCCTCAAGACCATCAAACGGTTACCCAAGCTCAAGGTTAGAGCCTGGACCTGGGGCTTGAAGGAAGGGTGTGCTGTGCGTGTATGCACACGTGTGTGCATATATGAGCATGCATTTACGTATGTCTACTCAAATCATACACCTACATGAAGGAGATGGGCTCACTTAGCTGCAAAACCTTACCCAAGTAGACCTTGTTCCCAACATTCCCCTTCGTTAGCCCAGCAGGACCAAAGGTTTTCTTCAGTAGCCACAGTGCAGGGCCGAAGGGGATGTCTAGAGAGGTGGAGGATCATGGAGGGGAGATGATGCTAGGACACAGGCTCCAGGAAGTTTAGGATTCAGGAGATGGGCATGGCTGAGGTTGTGGACAGAGGATGAGTGTAGCCCAAACATTTGGAATTGGGCTAAAATCTAATCTTGATGGAGTGTGTGCTGGGCACTGTGCTAAGTACTCATTTAATCCTCCAAATTTTTTGTGCTAGTTCCTGTTATTAATAGCTTAGAAAAGCAAGCCATGGAGCATTAAGCAATGTAGGAGCAGAAAAAAGTTTGCTTAGAATGCTGAGCCCCTTGGCGCCGCAGGCTGTAGAGGACGCAGGGTACCTCGGCGTGGCCCGCGACTGCTCCTGGGCGTTGTGGCTGTGATGGAACGCACAGCTCCTCAGCGCCGCCCTTTGCGAGGGGACCAGGCCTGGCGACCACCTCAGCGCGACGCCCTCAGGACACCGGGGTTCTGCGATTCCAACCCTGAGTGCGACTTTCCTGTCCCAGCCCTGCCTGCCCAGGGGCAGCTGGTGTTCAGAGAACCGGGAGGGGGAGGTTCTGTGTTGAAAATGGAGAGTGCTGTGTCCAAGGTCCAGCATCGCTGCCCCACGTTCCATTTGCAGGTCAAGGAGGGTGGGCCCTCAGGCAGGCAGGCGGGATGGACAGGGACTAGGCTGCCAGCCCGCTGCCACCACAGCCGGGGCTGCAACTCGTTGTCAGGTGCCTGCAGTGACTGTCCAGAAATCCCAGATCTCGCGACGCCCTCAGCAGCACCAATGCAAGGGCGGGGGCCTCAGCCTGCGCCAAGCCCGGCGATGGGCCCGGCACTAGCAGCAGCACTCAGGGGCGGAACAGGCTGCACCGCTGAACCCTGAGGTCGGTGTGTCCAGCGCTCAAGGACTCGTGTCCAGCATGCGTCCCAAGGGCCCTACCGACTCCGTGGGCCAGCTCCTGCTGGGCCCATGCTGGGAGTATGGGGTCCGCGCCCACCAGGCAGTCTGGCTGAGCGGCTGCTGCCAGGTCATTGGCCAGGCTTGACTGCAACTGAGGTGTCAGGTGCCTTGTTCCTTCCTTCTAGGAGCACAGGCAGGTTCCTAGTTGCAGGGCTGCTCCCCACAGTCCCTGGCCCTGTCCAAACAGCAGCAAGGACAGGAAATATCTGCCTGAGCTGAGAGGGTACAGAACTCCCTAGATCCCTCCTGCACGCACCATGTGCAGCAGGTGTGCCAGGCCTGGCGGGCAGTGTACGAGGACCCTGTGCACCCAGGGAGCCCCGAGGTCCAGCTCTGTAGCCACGCCCTGCACGCCCAGGCACCAGCTGCACACAACTTCCGGACGCCAGCGCGGGTCTTCCTGCGCACGCGCACTGCGGTTGCTAGCCTTCGGTTGTACCGGTCTGACCACGGAACCGCCAGGCTTGTTTCCTGGAGTTGCTGCCAGACCTGGTTAGGACACCGTCCTAGGGCTACGCTGAGCGAGAAAGCGGAGGGGAGGGGGTGGGGGAAGGGAGTCTACGGAGCCAGGAGCTCTATCTAAAAGAAATTGTTAGCTGCAGGTGGAGATGGGCAACACAGCCTTGACCCCTTTGGTCCACCAGTACTGGGACCAGAATCAGGACCCAGTCTTCTCAACGGCCGGGTATGAGGTCAAATTTAAGGACCTCAAGACTCTCCACAGAGCTGCCTACGAGGGCGACCTCTATGACATGATGGACCTGGTCCATTTGAAAAGAAATAAGTTAAATGCATATGACAAGAAGAAGAGGTAATAGGAACAGGGAGCCGGGTGGCTCGGGCTGGGGCGGGGGGCAGGGGTTGGGTGGGATGGGGTTGGGGGTGGCGGCGTGGGTGGTGAGAGGTGGGATGACCAGGTGTGAGGGATGAGGTGTGAGGGGGGAGACGCCCCCTTTCATGGGCTCCCTGGGCCAGCCCTCCTGTCGCCAGGGCTCCTTAGAAACTGAGATGGGGAAGTCTGGGAGAGGTCCCGCGCCCCACTGGGGCCACCACTATGGGCAGCAGAGCAAAAGCTGAACCTCATCTGTTTCCATTCCACTCCAGATTCCCCTTATACAGCTCTGTATTGACCTTTTTTGTTTGTTTGTTTTTTGGAGACAGAGTCTCACTTTTTTGCCCTGGATAGAATGCTGTGGCGTCATAGCTCCCCAACAACCTCAAGCACTTGTCTTGTCTCAGCCTCCAGAGTAGCTGGGACTACAGGAACTCGCCACAACACCTGGCTATTTTTAGAGATGTGGTCTCGCTCTGGCTCAGGCTGGTCTTGAACCTGTGAGCTCAGGCAATCCACCCGCCTCGGCATCCAGAGTGCTAGGATTACAGACGCGAGCCCCTGTGGCCAGCCTGTATTGACCATTTTAAAGTAATTTAACCAAGAAAATTAGGTATAACCGCATTTTATTTTTGATGTACACATTTTAGAACATAATGTTCTGTATATTATGGAAAAGTACATAATGAGAGAATTCCTACAATATGTCCACCTCTGAGCTAACACATCTTTAGATCAAGTCCAATTTCCATTTTATATCGAAGTGCAGCCGTGGGTTTGCGTTCTCTACCGAGGGGGTCTTGGAAAGCAATTTTAAAGTGGTAAGATGATTGCATGTGCTTGAGTAGGAAGACTTATTTTCCTGAAAATGTGAGCTCTTTCCATGTTTATTAATTTTAAATCAGCCAAATAAAAATGCCAAAATTTTTCAATTTTTGAGTTGCATATGGTATCCATCTTTTGTTATTGTCATGATATTAAGAAACATTTGTAATGGTGTGAATAAAGACTTGCCTATTTAGATATCAAAATGTGCTATTAAGGTCCACAAATTTTTTACTAACATTTGAAAAGACACATGAATGAATGGCACAAAATATAAAATCCAGATACACCAAATGTATAGGAGAATTTAGAACTTGATAATGGTGACATTTTATATTATTAGCGAACAATGAATTTTTCATAACTGAGGTGTCTGTTAGCTGGAAATAAAGTAGATAGATTTTTAATTCACAAAAGTAAGTTCATGGCTGGGCACCGTCAGGTCAGTGGTTAGGACACCGGCCACATACACCGGGGGGTGGGGGTGGGGTGGGGGGGTGGGTTCCAAGAACAGCATGCTAAACAAAGACCACTACAACAAATATATAGTCAGGTGTTGTGGGGGCACCTATAATCTCAGCTACTTTGGAAGCTGAGGCAGGAGAATTGCTTAAGCTCAAGAGTGAGGTTGCTGTGAGCTGTGACCCCACGGAACTCTACCCAGGCCAACATAGTGAGAATCTGTCTCAAATAAATAAATACATAAATAAATGTAAGTTCATAATAAAATACATATTAAAAGTTTTAAATATACCAAATGAGGAAAGTACTAGGAACAAACCTAAATGCCTATTGAGATAGATACATTTTTATGGTAAGAAGCCCTTCCTCAGAATGACCTCTGAAGCAAGCTTTCTGAAGATTGTTTCAGCAAAATAAACGTTAAAACCCTCCGTATATGAGGGGAAAAAATTAACAAAACATGTTTACAAAATATTTGCAACACATCAAATGAAAATATATCTTAATTTGGGCAGCACCTGTGGTTCAAAGTGTAGGGCACTGGCCCCATAAACCAGGGGTGGCTGGTTCAAGCCCGGTCCTGGCCAAAACTGCAAGAAAAAAAAAAAGAATTCTAAAATTCTGCAAAGTACATTTTTCTTTACTAATCTACAATTGATCTATGGACCTGGGAAAAACATTTAGTGTTCCTGATAAGACAAGGACCTTAAATTAAAAAGGGAATACTTTTTTTTTCTATCCACAAAGTTTATAAAGATGCAATGTGGTGGTACTTATGCTTTTATGTGCTTATGACCTTTTAGATAGACTCCAACAAGTCGTAATAAAATATTTTTATGGAGTAATTAGAAATTCATAAAATTCGACTTTCTCAGCTCTGCTTAAAGTAACACTGTATTAAGGAGAACCTACATAACATGCCTGTGGCTCAGTGAGTAAGGCGCCGGCCCCATATGCCGAGGGTGGCGGGTTCAAACCCAGCCCCGGCCAAACTGCAACAACAAAAAAAAATAGCCGGGCGTTGTGGCGGGCGCCTGTAGTCCCAGCTGCTGTGGAGGCTGAGGCAAGAGAATCGCGTAAGCCCAAGAGTTAGAGGTTGCTGTGAGCTGTGTGACGCCACGGCACTCTACCGAGGGTGGTACAGTGAGACTCTGTCTCTACAAAAAAAAGAAACTTCAGTGCATCCATAGGGTAGTACAATATGTGACAGAATCCTAATCTGGCAGAAGCAGCCACTTAGGTAAGAGTGGCATATGAAGGTGGCATATGAACAGGTAGGTGTCAGCTGTCATGTGGAGGTGAACTTTTAAGATATACAGTGAGGAAAATGTCAATTTGCTGATATGTACACGTGGACTATGGCAATGTGTTAGCTGAAAATATGTAAAAAGTTTGACAAAAGCAGTTAGTGTTAGAAATTGGTATACGACTAAGATTTTTCTTTTTTTCCCTGTGATTTCTGCAGTGAACCTGTATAAGTTTTAGTAGCAGCTTATTATTAATGAAATAATCCGTTCACAAGGATTATGGGATATGAATCTTACACAAGAAAAATAATTTCCCACTTTTTATTAATTCATTTATTTGAATTAGTATCTTCTGCTAACTTGTAGTCTCTTCAAAATGAATCTTTTTACCTGTATCTGTGCATGTATATTCTGTTGCGTATACATTTTATTATGCACATTGTTTTCATCATATGTATTTATTATATATACAAATAATTATAGATTCATCATTTTATTTGTGCCCTTAAGAAAATAAAGCTGGCAAATATAAATGATTATTAATCTTGCAAAAGTATTGCTTTACTTCTTGAGTTTTTCTTTTTTCTTTTAATTGAGCTCCCTATCCATCCTTTGAATCCATTTATTCTCCAAACATAAGCTGGAAACCTCTTTGGTAGGAGACATATACTATAGCCTTTCAGGACTGTTCCATCCCAAACCATCATGTTTCCCTGAGCAGCCTGAGGAAGATGAGAGGTTTAAAATTGTTGCATTAGGACTTGATCTCACATGCAGTTTTTCCTCCCTCCTGTTAAACACAGATAAAAAGATTCCTTTACTTTTGAAGAGAATAAAAGTTAGCATAAAAATAATTCCTAAAGTTAAACAATTATTTAAAAAGATATTTTAGTGACCTTTGAAATTTTATAACAGTCTTAATGACTAATACTAATCACTGGAAATATCTCCTTTACATGTCAATCAATCTAAGCACTGAATAATGAGCCACACTTTCCATTTGAATTCTGCATTTATTTTGTTTTAAATATTTTTGAAATCAAAATGAGAATTAACTTTCTTTTGAAAATTGTTGTTAATTCAGCCATCTTTTTGTCCTAGTACATTTAAAAACTAAAATTTATTTAAATGTCATTCATATAAAAATAAATGCTAGAGACCTGTGTGTGCCAAATCTCACTCACTGTAAAACCACCATGGAATGTGCTATGCCCCATTATCTTAAGTTCAATACTGTAATTTTTAAAATGCTGCCAATTATACTTATAATCATGAATTACAAGTGGCATTCCTAAATCAGAGATGTTATAATGGAAAAAAAAAGAAACATTATAATACAGTTGTATTTCTAATCTTTAAAACATACCACTGAGTAGATATGATTGTATCATTTTACTTTAATCAGAATGTCATCTTTCTTAGCATTCATAGTAATAGTTATAATAAACAACAATTACTGAGCTGTTATTTGTGCCAGGAACTGTTAAAAATGGTCAGCATCACAAGGGTATCCTGTAAGGTGTCCTTACTATTTCTTTTTTTTTTTTTTTTTTTTTTGCAGTTTTTGGCTGGGGCTGGGTTTCAACCCACCACAACTGGCATATGGGGCTGGTGCCCTACTCCTTTGAACTACAGGTGCCGCCTGCTCTTACTATTTTTATTTCCATTTTATCGATGAGGAAATTAAGACACAGAAAAGCTAAGCCAAAGTGTGTCCCAAACTGAAGTTACTGAATCCAAAGGCCAGTGTCTTTGGATTCCAATAGGCTGTTCTTTTGTTACACAGTGAGTGTTAATAAATATCGTTCTGTCTTCACAAGAAAATTAAGGATTTGTTCTGAAAACAGGAATAAATGAAACTTAATGCTTACAACTACGTGAATGATTACATGTTTTTAGTTAGTGTGCTATAATTTTTTAAAAAGGCTCTCTCAATTTTGTAGGAGTGCTTTGCATTTGGCTTGCGTAAGAGGCTATGCCAAGGTGTCCACTATGTTGATCGACAAGGACTGCGATCTGAACATCAGAGATGCTGAAGAGAGGACACCTCTGATAAAGGTATATAGTAGCCAGATTTCAGCTTGAGATGGATTTTATTTAAACCCATAGAATAAAAATGAATTTATCACAATTGAATATAACTAATAAGTGAAATCTGTGAAAGGTTTATATTGCATTCCTAGAACTTATGATCTATTTCTTGGTGTAAAACTGACAGGCCGTGCAATGCGAGAGACCGCAGTGTGTCACTCTCCTCTTAGAACGTGGCGCAGATCCCAACATCACGGATATCCACGGTAACTGCGCTCTCCACTATGCTGCCCACAGCGGCAATGTAGAGATTACAACAAAACTCCTTGAACATGGTGCCGCTACAGAGATAATGAACAAGGTATAGATTAACTGACTTTATTTTGAAAATATCGGAAATACATTTGTTTTAACATTGACATATGTAAGGGTTCAATTTTCCAAGTTTGGAAACTTAAGCATTCCCTAAAATAAAATATTTTGAAATAGCTCAATTGTCAAAGGTTTCTGTTTAAAAATTGGTACTTTCGAAGGAGCATGAGAGAGTACATCTTCTTTTATGCATTTATGTTAAATATTTGAGATAACACTGAATTTGTTGAAGGTTAAATTATTTTTTCAATTTTTTTACCATTCTGCTGTTTCTTTCTAATTATTGTAAAATAGCACAGAAAAGTCAATTTATCCTAGAAATAGGCTTTATCTTAAAACTTCGACAAAAGGAATGTATTTTACAAGAAATAGAAATCTTGCTGTTGACAGATTTCTTAAAAAATAATTTCTAGGAACATGATTTGCCTCACATAAGCAAGGGGTAAAGAGGCAAATGGGGAAAAGGGAAAGGAGACTGATCAGAAACACACAGGCCAGTTTAAAAACTGCATGATTGGGTAAATGAGGTGAAAGCTATGTTGATTAGTATGATGTAAGCACTTCAATTTGTTCAAATAATCAACACATTGAAAATGGCATAAATGTTTTTATGATCTATATACAAAAGACTTAATAAAAAATCATTAAAAAAATACATAACTGCAGGAAATACCAATAAGAGGGGGTTTTGCATGTTTTGTCCAGTTTTTTAACATTTAAACCAGAATCTCTATTTTGAGGGATAATAACTCTCAGTTTGAGAGAGTTAGTGAGAGGTAGACTTGCCTAGGCATCAATTTTAGGAGAACTCCGAGAAAACCAGATTGACAATGAGTATGATGAAGTAAGAAAGAAGGAAGAACAAATAATTAACTGATCATCCTAATTTGGCAGAAGCAGCCACTTTTAGGTAAGAGTGTAAACTCTGCTCTCAAGACCAGAATGTCTTGATGGGAAGGTGGGGGAGAAGGACCTTTTCCGTAGCAAAATCAAGGTGCATGTTCAGTTCACTAGTCCCTGTTCTCCCCTTCCCTAGAAACATTAAATGGAATTTTCAGTAATGACTCCACCTCTTACTCTTTCTTCTTTTTATCCAAATTCCCAAGTGGTAACATAATTGTCCATGTAGGTAGACAATGAGACAAAAGTGGTTTTCTGTTGCATTAGTTCTCCACTAGAATTGTGCAACACAATGAACTGGGGGGAATATAAAAGAATAATTTAGAAGTCTAGGCTCTGTCCTGAAGATTTTGATTCAGAAAATATAATAAGGTCCAAGCACGTATATTTAAAAATATTTCCTTGAAGGCAGGTACATGTTCGAGGGAGAGGGAGATTGAGGTAGGAAGGATCAGTCAATCTCAGGAGTTGTTTTTTTTTTTTTTTTTTTTTAGGCAGAGTCTCATTGTGTTCCCCTGGGTAGAGTACCTTGGCGTGACAGCTCACAGCAACCTCCAACTCTTGTTTAAGCAATTCTCTTGCGTCAGCCTCCCAAGAAGCTGGGACTACAGGTGTCTGTCACAATGCCGGGCTATTTTTTTGTTTTTGTTGTAGTTGTCATTGTTTGGCAGGCCTGGGCTGGCTTAGAACCTGCCAGCTCAGGTTTTTTTATATGGCCAGTGCCCTAGCTGCTGAGCTACAGGCACTGAACCAACCCAGGATTTCTTGACACTTTCTCTGACACTGTCCCTAAGAACAACACAATTTCTTCAAGACTCTGATGCACTGAGCACTTAAGTGTAATTATGAATTCACATGTATCAAAAATGTAAGAAATTTCTAGAGGCACTACTTCTCTTTCAATCTCTGCTTTCCAGTAATATTAGACTGATGTTTATGATGTCTTTTACTGCTTAAGAGGGTAAAAGGAATGTTACTGGCATTATCTGTTAGCTTACAGAGCACCTTCTTATTCTTTTCAACCATCAATCATTTACTGTTATTGAGAGGGATTTTAGAAATTTACTTGTGTATAGTCTTTCAATAAGTGCAGACTGACCATTTTAGTATTTCCTCTTTGTTATCATTCAGATGATTAAGTCAACAAATGTTTTTTACAAGTAGAGTTTTCTCAATCAGAATAGTAGTGAATCCTTTACCTTTTTTTTTAGTTGAAGCTGTAATATGAACTGTCTTAGCACATCTTTTAGGGCCACAGAGCTTCAGCATAATCAGGATCTCAGTTTGAAACACTGAAAACCATGAAGTTAGAATACATATAGGAATTTTTTTAAAAAAAATTATATTAGTCCTTAGTGATGGGGTCATATCTTAGAACTTAAAAAATGGCTTTTAAAATCTCTTTGTCTTTGCATCTATCAAATAATTGTTTTCCTGTTACAAAACCTATAAGCCTTTTTAAGTTAATCATGGTTGTAGTTGGATAGATGATGACATATGTTTTGCCTCAGCACCATCCCTTAAAAATGAAAATGATTTAGTGCCTTTACTTAGGCTGTAAACAATTCATGTAAGTCAGTATTAGAACTTCTATTAAGAAACCATTATATTTCTGCTTTATATTTTGCCGAAAAAAACATAATTTAAAGAGAAACCAGAAAAAAATGGATTAGAAAGTTAAATATGCATTAGATTTCCATTTACCATTTTCATCGAGAATAATGTTTCTCAGTGAACTTTCTAACAGCTGAGATAAAAATCGGTAATCTTTTTTTGTTATTGTTGTTTGTTTTGTTTTGTTTTGTTTTGAGACAGAGTCTCACTATGTCACCCTTGGTAGATTGCCATGGTGTCACAGCTCACAGCGACCTCAGACTCTTGGGCTTAAGTGATTCTCTTGCCTCAGCCTCCTAAGTAAAAAATTGATAATCTTATAACAGGAGACATCCCACGGGCCATTTAATGATAAGCAAGAAAAGTTCATTTGAAGTCTAGCTTTTTTTCACTCAGAAAACCTTAGTGAACCATTCGCAACAGGAGTGACAGACCAATTGGCATCTGGGGTCTTGTCACCATCGATAGAAGAGAGTCCTGAGTTGGTATACCTGGTGAAATCCTCCCCCTTTGTTGGAAAGCTTTCAAGGATCACGGAAACTCTAATTTCTCAAATGTTAGGGTTTGCCCCAAAAATGTATTGCCAAAGAGGGTTTAAGCAAATTCAAGAGATTGCTTTAATATTGGATATATAATGGAAAGTTTGGTAATATTTGTTATGCATAGATGATCATGGAAACTTTGTGTTGGGGGTACATACTTGTAAGTAGTCTTTGAAATCCAGTGTAAGAAATACTGATCTAGGGGTAATAATTTAGATCATTAACTCAATAAAAATACTGAAAATAGTTACTACTATATCTTAGAGTAGGGGGATATAGAGATATTAATAATAGATACTGCCTCTGCCCACAAGAAGCTCTTGGTTTAGATGAGAAACAATAAAGTATTATACTGTGGTAAATGCTGTGATAGAAGCAAAGATTCTTCAAAGCATTAAATGTCTGAACTGAGTTTTGGAGGTAACCTGAGTTGATGTGAAGAGGCAGATGAGAGGTGTTTCCAAGGGAAGGAGTGTCACATTGGAAAGCACAGAGTAATGAGAAGGAAGGGTCTACTTTTTATTTATTTTCTACCTTATGTGTACAATTTTAGGACCTTATATAAAGTTTTCCACTTATAAAAGTGTATAATTTTGTCCAGTATTGTATTAATTGTTTTTGCTGTATTGCAGAAAGACACCACACCACTCTTCCTTGCTCTGAAGGAAACCCATTCAGATGTGGCGGAACTTTTAATTAAGCATAAGGCAAATATACATCTAGTTGATGGATGTAGGAGGTATAGTAATTCGTTCTGTTTTTAAAACCTGAGTGGTATTCTAGAGTGGCAATAGTATCTCTCCTCAGAAATGTTAAATGAACAATAACGTTACCTCATAATTGTTGTATAGTGAAAAATATCCACACAGATCTTCAGTTACGCAGAAAAGCAGTTATTTTGACTGAGAAATATGAAGGACAGTATACAGAAGGATTTATCTTTTTTTTCAATATTGACTGATATTTGTTCGTAATTTGGTGTTTTGGTGATATATTAGCTGATAGGCTTTAGTTAGTTGTGTAAAATGTGGACTTAAACTTGTAGTTTACTTTATGACTTAATATGAAATTCTTCACTCTTTCATAGTATTTTTTAACAACTGTTGCTTATATGGTTTTCCTTTAGAATGTTCTGTGTCCCATAAATAGGAGCTGGGATTCATTTTCTCTTTTGAATGACTTAGTGAGTCTTTAAGTTGTTTTCTTTAAAGAATATTGACGTTAGATTATCCTTAAGTGACTATTAATTGCTATTACCAGATCCTGTGGGTTCATCAGCTTTTTTTCCATTTTTACTTCTAGTGTAGTTTGATGTTTTAGTTTTAATTGGCATGGGCAGAAGGATGAAAACTTTAACTGGATAAACTTTTCCTTGAATAAAATAAGCCATAGGTGGGTGATAAAGTGTAAACAGAGAGGCTTTAGATTCCCCGAAGCCTGGGTTGGATTCCTGGCTTTTCCACTTGCTAGGTGTGATGTTAGGAACATCATTTATCATCAGATGTGTTTTTTGATCTGAAAAGGAGCATAATCTGCCAAGGCTTATGGTGTGTAAAGTCTTATATGTACACACACAGAGACATATACACACAGATACGTATATATATACACACACACACACACACACAATAATTTAATGCAGTTCCTAGCACATGAATATCAGCATCAAAATCTGTAAGTACTCTGACTAAAATTATTACCATTATTATTGTTATTGGAAGCCTGCAAGTAGCTCTTACTTATTTGACCACTATCTGACTTTGAATGAAAATATATTCTATTTAGATAGGGAAGGAATGGAGAATTCTACATCTAAATCTTGCACTATGTAAGATAAGTGATCTCAGCGTAGTTTCTTGACCATTAAAGCCCTATAAATTAGCAACTTGTACTGTGTTATACCAGTGGTTAAGAGGCTTCCTTTTAGCTTCAGTGGAAATTGGCTAAAATGAACATTTCAGTACCCAAGATGTTCATGTCTGTAAGAACATTCTGCACGGACAGGCAGGATATTGAATTGGTAAAGTATATCCAATTAGTACTATAAATAACTTTTTTCAAGTTTGTAAGTGTGGGTTATCTTTCTTATTTTAGAACAGCGCTCATGCTTGCTGTACTTTGTAATTCGGAAAGCTTAGTGGATCTTCTTTTGGAGCAGAATATTAATGTCTTTGCGGAAGATTTATTTGGACGGACTATAGATAATTTTCTTCTTCCTGACTCTGAAAGGTAAGTGTACACGATAAAAGACTACTTAATCCTGGGTGGCACCCGTAGCACAGTGGTTAAGGTGCCAGCCATATGCACTGGGGGTGACAGGGTTGAACGGGGCCTGGGCCTGCTAAAACGACAATGACAATTGCAACAAAAAAATATCCAGGCATTGTGCAGGCACCTGTAGTCACAGCTACTCAGGAGCTTAGGCAAGAGAATTGCTTAATCCTAAGAGTTTGAGGTCGCTGTGAGCTATGATGACATGTCACTCTACCCAGGGGGACAAAGTAAGACTCTGTCTCAAAAAAAAAAAAAAAAAGAAAAAGAAAAAAGACCAGTTAATGTTAAATTGAGGTGTAAAATAATTATAACTATTGCAACTTGTACATCAGTTGAAATTTCATGGTTTGTTTCAGAAAGTTTTAGAATGGAAATGAGATAGCCGGAAGAAATCCAAAGGATGGAGGTGTTACAAGTAGTAATGAGTGCAGGGTTCTTAAGACTTTTAAGACCTTTGGGCGGCGACTGTGGCTCAGTGAGTAGGGCACCGGCCCCATATGCCGAGGGTGGCGGGTTCAAACCCAGCCCCGGCCAAACTGCAACAAAAAAAATAGCCGGGCGTTGTGGCGGGCGCCTGTAGTCCCAGCTGCTGTGGAGGCTGAGGCAAGAGAATCCCGTAAGCCCAAGAGTTAGAGGTTGCTGTGAGCCGTGTGACGCCACGGCACTCTACCCGAGGGCGGTACAGTGAGACTCTGTCTCTACAAAAAACAAAAAAAAAAAAAAAAGACTTTTAAGACCTTTAACCTTACGGATTTCAGTTTTATTTTGTTTTATTACAAGTACAGCCCCTATGCGTGGGATAAAGACAGTGTCACAACTCTTCTTTTTCTGAGTAGTTATATGGGTCGTGAAAGGTCCACTTTAGTAGAAGCTGTTGTACCATTCCCTGTTGTACTGTTGTGCTCTAGACCTTCCTCCTTGAAATTTTCAAGAACTGAACAGGTTTTAAAGTGCAAGAAAGGCAATCCTCTTTTATAAGGCAGAAAGGGGAGAAGAAGGACTTTGTACTCATTCTGTTTCCCCTGATTGTGTTGCTGCATTGTTGCCTGGAAACTGGTCCTGCAGTCTGGTAATTATGCTACTAGGAAGTCTTTGCTGATTCAGATGCCTCAGTCTCCATGGTCAAACACACTTAAACTTCAAAGTCATACTTTTTGTGGTTCACTTACATTTGCTTATATGCTTGTCCATTGTTCCCAAAAGCACTAGCATCGTTCTCTGCTCTGGCAGCTAGGCCTCTGACCTTTAGCCACACAAACACACAGTGAGCAAAGAGATCCCTTCCCCTACTTATATAGAGCTTATATGGAGCTCACATTTTAGTTTAGACTTAGCCTAATCCTTTGTACATTCTCCTTTAAAGTCCTTTTGTCTAGCAAATAGTAGCTGAGATTGTTCTAAACTGTCAGAGAGTTCCAAATAATGATGCAGGAAAGGAATGGAGTTCCGTTTCTTCTTTGTTACCAGATCTATGCCCTGAAGCCTACTTATAGCCTGTGCAGCACCTTTTCTTAGGCTGTAAAAGATCCCATGTCCTTCTCTAGTAGTGGACACCAACTTGTCCTTGGCCCTCAAATGATTTGTCCTCCATAATTATGAAAATCTTTGAAGCTACTTGGTTCTCTACCTCAAAATTTAAGAATGTTTTCAAATTCTATGTCAAATTCTAAGAATGTAGCTGCTGGATGTAAACCTCTGAATCTGAACAGGTTAGTTGTATTTACATGACAAATCAATACCAAAGCAAATAGACAACCTACCCAATAAGAAGATATATTTGCATATATTGAATTAGATAAAAGATTAATAACTAGGATCTACAGATAAACACAAAAGAACCAAGAATCCTTTACAACATAGAGCAAGAGAGATGAATAGAATCTTCTCTAAAGAAGACAGATGAATGGCTAACAAACATATGATAAAATGCTCATCATCCCCAATTATCCGAGAAATGCAAATCAAAACCACCCTGAGATATCACCTAAACCCATTGAGAATGGCCCACCTTATAAAGTCTCAAAACTACAGATGCTGGCATGGATGTGAAGAGAAGGGAACACTTTTGTACTGCTGGTGGGACTGCAAACTAGTACAACCTTTTTGGAAGGAAGTATGGAGATCCCTCAAAGAACTCAAACTAGACCTCCCATTTGATCCTGCAATCCCATTACTGGGCATCTGCCTAGAAGGAAAAAAACAAAACAAAAACATAAACATCTATTTACTTTAAGGACACTTGTGCTAGACTGTTTATCACAGCTCAATTTGCAATTGCTAAAATGTGGAAACAGCCTAAATGCCCACCCACCTAGGAATGAATTAGCAAACTGTGGTATATGTATACCATAGACTACTATGCAACCACTAAAAAAGATGCAGACTTTACATCTTTTGTATTAACCTGGATGGAAGTGGAAGACATTATTCTTAGCAAAGCATCACAAGAATGGAAAAGCAAGAATTCTATGTACTCAATTCTAATATGGGAAAAATTAGTGACCTAGCACACAGTGTGGGGGTTGAGGATGGGGAGAACAGAGAAAGGAAGGGGGTGGGAATCACAGGGGGTGGTACACGTTTTGGAGGTGGAACACTATTATTGGAAGGTCTTTATCTGACAAAAGCAATCAATGTAACCAGGTTCTTTAAATCCTCAATGAAGCCCCCAAAATAAAAAAAAAAAAGTTACATACAAAAGTAGAACATTGTGCTTGCTTTGGCAGCACGTATAATAAAATTGAAACAATACAGAGAAGATTAGCATGACTCATGTGCAAAGGTCACATACAGTTTCTTGAGACATTCCATATTTTGTGTAGTTCTTGAATGGTGACTGAATTGTTTGACAAACTCTAATAGTATGAGTCAAAGCAAAATGGGCAGCACCCAATAGTGAAACTGTGATGTTCTCTAAAAAAAATTTTGTGTAAGATGATCTATGAAATGAGCATGGAGCTGAATAACACTTGGGATGTTGTGTGCAAATTGTTGTTGATGTATTTCAGAAATAAGAAAGTATCAACATGGATCTCGCTCCTTCATGGAATTTAAAGAAGCAGGATTTTTTTGTTGTCTACATCAATTGGAGATGAGCATGGAGATTAAATACCATTCTAACAAAGATCTACTGGTTCAGAGTCTGACTAGGTACTAGGTAGAGAGAGAATAGTAGGAATCCAAACCAGGTCTTGACATCTATTAGTTTTCTACCATTATAATGGGGGACATTTACTTTATGTTATCTAATTTAGTGGGCTAATGTCTTACAAATAAATTTTGTTGAAAACTATGAAACAGCTGAGATGACCTTGTTACTGGATGAAGAGAGTTTGGCCACCTGTCACTGTCAGCCAATATGCAGAGATGGGGATAGATGCACCAAACTTTATTTGTCAGAAGTCCATCAATTGTGGAGAAGATGAGAGTGTCCTCTCCAAGACTGTCCTGTTCTTCTATTTCCAAAATCACATTTTTTTATTGTTGGGGATTTATTGAGGTTCTTCATTCAAAGAACCAGGTTACACTAATTGCATTTGTCAAGCAAAGTTCCTCTTATAAATGTGTTCCTCCCCCAAGAGGTGTGCGAAACACTGTGACCTCCCCTTCTTCCTTCTCTCCACTCCCCCATTCTCTGACCCCCCAACATGTACTAGGTTGTCAATTGTCCTCATATCAAAATTGAGCACATTGGATTCTTGCTTCTCCATTCTTGTGATGCTTCACTAAGAAGGATGTATTCCATCTCCATCCAAATTAGTACAAAAGATGTATAGTGTTCATTTGATTTAGTAGCTGAATAGTATTCCACGGCACACATATACCACAACTTGTTAATCCACTCCTGGGTTGGGGGGCATTTAGGCTGTTTCTCCATTTTTTTTTTAATTGTAAATTGAGCTGCAATAAACAGTCTACTGCAAGTGTCCTTATGGTAAAAGGATTTTTTTTTTCTTCTGGGTAGGTACTCAGTAATGGGAGGATCAAATGGGAAGTCTAGTTTGAGTTCTTTGAGGGTTCTCCATACTTTCTCCTAAAAGGTTGTATTAGTTTGCAGTCCCAGCAGAAGTGTACAATAACTAAGAAAATGTCATGAAGGCTACGTTGAACGGTTTGATGAGAATATTTCAGATTGTATATGAAACCAGCACATTGTACCTCTTGATTGAACTAATGTACACAGCTATGATGTAACAATAAAAAAATAATAAAAACAAGCAAACAAAAAAAGAAGTGTTCCCTGCTCTCCACATCCACACCAGCATCTGTAGCTTTGAGACTTTGTGATGTTGGCCATTCTCACTGGGGTTCAATGATATCTCAGGGTGGTTTTGATCTGCATTTCTCGAATAATTAGGTATGATGAGCATTTTTTCATATGTTTATTATTTTTCCATTCATCTGTCTTCTTTAGAGAAGGTTCTCTTCCTCTCTCTGGCCAATTGACAGAAGGGATTTTTGACTCTTTTTCTGTTGCTTAGTTTGAGTTCTCTGTAGATCCTAGTTACAAATCTGTTGTCTAATTCATAGTATGCAAGTATCTTTTCCCATTCTGATGACTGTCCATTAGCTTTGGTGGTTGTCCCATTAGCTGTACAGAAGCTATTGAGTTTAATTAAGTCCCATTTGTTTATTCTGCTGTTGCAGTTGCCACTGAAATCTTCTTCATACAGTCTTTTCCCAGGTTGATACCTTGAAGTGTTTTTCCAGTATTTTCTTTAAGGATTTTTATTGTTCTGTGCCTTAGATTCAGATCTCTTATCTATCGTGAATAAATTTTAGTGAGTGGTGAAAAGTGCAGATCCAGTTTCAAGTGTTTTATGTATGGTTATCCAGTTCTCCCAGCACCATTAACTGAATAGGGATTCTTTCCTCCAGTGTAGGTTCTTGTTTGGTTTATCAAAGATTAGGTGGCTGTAAGATGTTAGTTTCATTTCCTGGTTTTCTATTTGGTTCCAAAATGTCTATATGTCTATTTTTGTGCCAGTACCATGCTGTTTTGATCAATATGGCCTTGTAGTACAGCCTAATATATGGTAGACTGATTCACTCAGGTTTGTTTTTATTACTAAGGATGGCCTTAGCTAGACAGGATTTTTCCTGGTTCCATAGAAAACAAAGAATTATTTTTTCCAAGTCTTGAAAGTATGATGTTGGTATTTTAATGGGGATTGCTTGAATCTGTAGAATGCTTTTGGAAGTACAGACATTTTAACAATGTTGATTTTCCCAAGCAATGAACATGGTATGTTCTATCATTTGTTAATATCCTCTGCTATTCCTTCTCTTAGGGTTTTATAATTTTCTTTATAGAGATTCTTCACCTCTTTTGTGAGGTATATTCCTAGGTATTTCATTTTCTTTGAAACTACTGTGAGGGGAAGTGTGTCCTTGATTGTCTCCTTGCCTTGGCTGCTGTTATTGGTGTATACAAAGGCTACTGATCTGTGGACATTAATTTTATATCCTGGGACCTTACTGTATTTTTTGATCACTTCCAGGAGTCTTGTGATTGAGTCTTTGGGGTTCTCTAAGTATAATATCATATCATCAGCAAAGAGGGAGAGTTTGACCTGCTCTGCCCCCATTTGGATGTCCTTTATTTCCTTCTCTTGCCTGATTGTATCGGCTAGAACTTCCAGCACTATGTTGAATTAGTAGTGACGATAGAGGACAACCTTGTCTGGTTTCATTTCTAAGTGGAAAAGATTTCAGTTTTGCTCCATTGAGTATAATACTAGCTGTGAGTTTGTGGTAGATAGCTTTGATCAGTTTAAGAAATGTGCCAACTATACCTGTATTCTTCAGTGTTCTAATCAGAAAAGGATGCTGGGCTTTATCAAAT